>NC_080796.1:7420716-7735771 GCF_028018385.1 Neofelis nebulosa | reverse complement strand
GGCTTCGTTCCTTGCTGCTGTGAGACAAGAGAAGATGCAGACACGGGCCTGTGCCCCCGTCGGCAGCACGGGGCTTCTAAAATCCTCGTTTCCTTAGTGGTAAGAGCTGTGAGCATCTTGGGTCTAACGGTGCATCTTTCTGTTCTGGGTGGTCTTCTGGATGGGGGCCGGTTGCCAGACGGACCCAGCCACGATTAGGAGCTTGGCATTGTCAACCCCACCGCACCCTCCAGAAAGGGATTAGGGTGGGAGTGAGTGAGTAGTTGGCCGTGTCTCTGTGGGGAGCCTCCGTAGAACCCCGGCAGCACAGGGTTCTGGAAGCTTCCAGGTTGGGGAGCACATCCACACTGAGAGGATGACGCACCCCAGCATCACGGGGACGGAAGCACCCGTGGCCGGGAGCCCCCCAGACCTCGCCCTGTGTGTCTCTGCACCTGGGTGCTCACCTGTACCCTTTATCGCCTCCTTTATTTTTTTTTTAATTTTTTTTTAACGTTTTTTTATTTATTTTTGAGACAGAGACAGAGCATGAACGGGGGAGGGTCAGAGAGAGGGAGACACAGAATCGGAAACAGGCTCCAGGCTCTGAGCCGTCAGCACAGAGCCCGACGCGGGGCTCGAACTCACGGACCGCGAGATCGCGACCTGAGCCAAAGTCGGCCGCTTAACCGACTGCGCCACCCAGGCGCCCCTATCGCCTCCTTTAATGAACTGGGAAATGTAGCCGAGCATCTCCCTGAGCTCCGTGAGCTGTTCTAGCAGATCAGTCAGATTCAAGAGGTGCCCAACAAACCTCCGGCTTGTAGCCAAGTTGGGCAGAGGTCGTGGGTCACCTGGGGAGTTACTACCTGCCGTTGGCATCTGGCGTGGGGGGCAGTCTCGTGGGACTGAGCCCTTAACCAGCGGGGTCCGCACTGTCTCCAGGTAAACAGGATCAGGACCGAGTTAAGTTGTAGGACACGCAGCCCATGTCACAGAGAACTGCTCAGTGCAGGGAAACCCCCTCCCATCAGGTGACCCGACTGAAGTGTTCTGTATGAGCAGGAGGACACCCAACGGGGGGAAGAAATGAAGCTTTTCCTCATACGGCCGGACGCCCCACACCCAGATCGGGGCCAGGCGCACAGCAGGTGCTTGGTAAGCGCCCACGGAGAGAACGAACGAATGGGTTTACCCACCTTTGTATCCTTGGCCTCGTGTTTGCAATAACTGGCGAATCGGTGCAGGAACAAACGTGAAGGGTTTTTACACCTCCCAAAATACCTTCATAGATACTTCATTAGCACATTGCACCCACCTACCCCGTTCTTGCAGACAAACAAGGGGATGCCCCGCTACCCCGCACCATCTCCCCAGGTGGGTATGTGCATGCTGGAGGACAAGTTTCCTCTGCACCCAAACTGGAGCCCAGGGGAAATCCTATGTCCGGGAGGGCTGTCCGCTGGGGACCGTCCCCTGTCCGTCTCCCAGGAGACGGGGCCCGGGATTCAGAGCCTCTGTGCAGACCCACCGATGACCCAGTGATCCTCCCACAGTCAGAACTGTGTAAGGACACTCCACCTTATAAAATAATTATGTCAGGTGGCTCATCAGAACTATAAAAGAGAGTGAAAAATAATTGAGAATAAAGTTCAGGTCCAGAAACGACTTCAAACCTGAATAGAACGTAAAAGCTGAGAGGGGGAAACACATACAGACGCACGAAGACCCTGGGACCCCACAACGCCGGACACCTGTACCTCAGCTTCCCACACGTACTTTAACGACAGCGGAGGACGCGCACGACAGCCACAGGCCCCGGACTTTTTACCGCGGGCGTCAGTGACAATTGCGAACAGCACAGCCGTGTGGCACAGCGGGAGCATTTATGGGGGAGGCAAGACAATGCGGCCCGGGTGTCCACGTGCCTCAAATAATCCTCCCCGCCCCCCCCCCCCACCTCCCAGGCGGGCGCTGGCACAGCTAGGGCCAAAGGGGAAGAGGTCGGGGTCCCCAGCAGAGATCTGCCTGCAGGTGACCTGTGTGGCCCCACACACTGACAGCGACTTGGGAGAATGGAGGGGTCAAACAGGCTTCTCTCTCCCGCCCGGACCCATTCTCCTTCCACCCAAAGCGGAGTCTCCAGATGCCTCTCTGCCCTCCTCCACCTGCTCTCCAGAGTGCGCCTCCCGGCCCTCCTCACCTGCTGGCTTCTCTCACCTTAGGCCAGTAGGAGGCGCCTGTGGGAGATGGCAGGGTCCGGGAGTGGGGGGTTCCTATTCCCTGTTCCCTTCTGGCAGGAGGCGCCCGTGGGAGGTGGCAGGGTCCTGGGGACGGGGGGGGTTCCTACTCCCTGTTCCCTTCCTGCAGGACAGTGGCTTGCTGTTCCTCCTGTTGGGGACCCCTGTGGGGTCTCTGTTCCTCCTGTTGGGGACACCCCACAACTCTCATGAGTGAGGGCCCACTCGCCTCGCCCCTTCAGACCTGGGGTGGCAGCCGTTCCCCACATCTGGGCCACACCTGCTGTGTGAACCCTGCCCCGCTCTGTAAATGAGCTCTCCTCAGTCACCCCACTCCGGGGTAATTTTCTGTCTTTTTCTGGGGCCCTAATTGAGGCAGGAGCCCAGAGCCCTGAAGGGCAGGCCAGCTTGCCTTTCCTAAAAACCGAGTAACTCTGGATACCTTCCAGCACGTGAACACACGACTGATCACAGCCTCCACGTCCTGTTCCGTGGAGGATGGGATTATTTTAGCCAAAAGCTTCCAAAGCGAGTACTGCTGGTGACTGGCCGCTCCAGTTCCTCAGCAGACGGTTCTGTTTGTTTGTTTAAATCTCTGGCGTGCTGCTGTGAACAAGTCAGCTGCCCAGTGAATTCTCCAGGCTGAATTATTTATAAAGCATGTCCCTAAATAGCTGGAATTATTGGATATATACAATTAAATATTGTAGGACGTCGGCTGAGTCTGGGTTTAGAATGAGGCTCTAGACAATGGTTGAAATCAGTGTTTATTCAGGTCACTCCTCGCTTATGACCAAGGAGGAAAAGAAGAAACCTGTGCTCTTTATTTAAAACCACAAAAGGGGCACCTGGGGGGCTCAGTCGGTTCAGCATCTGACTATGGCTCAGGTCACGATCTCACGGTTCGTGGGTTCGAGCCCCGCGTCGGGCTCTGTACTGTCAGCTCTGTGCTGACAGCCTGCTTCAGATTCTGTGTCTCCCTCGCTTTCTGCCCCTCCCCTGCTCATGCTCTCTCTCTCTCTCAAAAATTAACACACACATTAAAAAAAAGAAGAAGGAGGAGGAGGAGGAGGAGGAGGAAGAGGAAGAGGAGGAGGAGGAGGAAGAGGAGGAGGAAGAGGAGGAGGAGGAGGAGGAGGAAGAGGAGGAGGAAGAGGAGGAGGAGGAGGAGGAGAAAGTGTGTTTGGTAAGTTTCACTGCTCACATGGCAAATGGTTGATACTTACCCTCCTTACCGGAAGATTTTTACATTTAGATAATCTCTCTGAGGGGCACCTGGGTGTCTCAGTCGGTTATGCATCCGACTTCAGCTCACGATCTTGCGGTTCATGGATTCGAGCCCTGCATCGGGCTCTGTGCTGACAGCTCAGAGCCTGGAGCCTGCTCCGGATTCTGTGTCTCCCTCTCTCTCTGCCCCCTCCCTCTTCAAACTCTGTATCTGTATCTCTCTCTCTCTCTCTCTCTCTCTCTCAAAAATAAAAACATTAAACAACAACAACAGGGATGCCTGGGTGGTTCAGTTGGTTGAATGTCTGACTTCCACTCAGGTCATGAGCTCACGGTTCATGGGGTCGAGCCCCACATTGGGCTCTGTGCTGACAGCATAGAGCCCACTTCAGATCCTCTGTCTCCCTCTCTCTGCCCCTCCCCTACTCACTCTCTCTCTCAAAAATATACAAACATTAAAAAAAAACAACACATAAAAACAACAACAAGGGCGCCTGGGTGGCTCAGTCGGTTAAGTGTCCGAGCCTTGGTCTTGGCTCAGGTCTTGATCTCAGAGTCATGAGTTCAAGCCCTGCATTGGGCTCCATGCCGGGCACAAAGCCTACTTAAAGAGTGAATGAAGAAATGATAACGAAAACTGAAAAAATAAAAATAAAAACAACAACAACAAACTCCAGAGCCAAGGAGGCAGGCATCGAGATTATCCAAAAGGAGCTCAGCCTTTGAGCTTAGGTTAAAAACGGAAAAGGGGCTGGCACACAGCCGCCTTACTCTGTTCAAGCTGGACACAAGGCCCACAGGAGGCCACCCTCACGCACAGCAAAAAGCAACAGTACCCGAGAGTTCACACGGGGCTCATGTGGCCTCCCGTCCAAAGGGGAGGATACAGAGGGATCGCGACAGGGGCCCCCAATGAGACGTGTGTACACGTGACCTGTAAAGATGTAGGAATACCTACACTCCACCTGCTCCCCACATAAAATACTGACCTGAGAACGGCAGGCCCACCAACGTAAGGAAGAAAACCGCAGAATGCCCTGGAAACGTCAAATCAAGTACAATCTGTTTAATGGTGAGGCTCTCCCGTTTGAAACGCAACTGACCACACAGTGCTTTAGGCGTGAATTGTAACCTGATCGGTAATTCTTTTAGCGGCCAACGCGTGGCTGATGGCCCGGCTGCTGACACGGAAGGCTTCCCTTCCCGAGAGCCAGCCTTCCCCCTGCAAGGGTGAGGAAATCTCTGGCGAGTCCCGCTTCTGCCCCTTGCACACCGCCTCTGCCCTGTCAGCCCCGCAGGGGTAGACCCGGGAGGCCCTGCCCAGTGGGCCTGGGAGGACGGGGGCCCAGGAGTCCTGCAGGCCCCAGCAGGGACAGGACATTAGTGTCCCGACCCCACCAGCAGGCACAGGCCGGGCTCATCCTTCTTCCCTAGGTTTGGATTCTGGAAGTCCTGAGAGGATCCCCCGTGGGGAGCCCTCTGTCCTGCTCCCTCTGCATCGACGTGGTTTGTATGACCAGGATCCCTCCTCAGCTCCCCTGCCCCGTAGAAGACCTGCTCGCTGTGAGCACAAGTAGCTGTCAGGCAACACTGCTCAGCCCTCGTCTACCATCACCCCTGGGCACTGAGCCCGTGCCTCTCACACCCTTCTCCTCCCGCACCAGACAACGGGCCGGAACCCCGCTGACCGCGAAGGGCCAACCTCCCTGCTAAGTTATCAAGCCTGCTGGGGCTTGTGCACAGCCGGCCAGCAGCCCTCAGGGCCTGGAGCCACACCACCTCCCGCTGCCCAACGTCCAGTCTGTACCAAAGCTGTCCCCAGACTTGCTGGTCCGCATCAGTACAGACCCCATCTGCTCAAGCCTCTGGCCTTCGGCAGCAGACTGGGAAAGGAGGTCCGGGGAAGGTCACGGGCCAGGTATCTGCTACTCCCCAAACCCAGAAATTACAGGTCAGACCTCCAGGCCACAACACTCCTGCTTCACAAGAACGGCCAAGGGATCAGCAATCTCACGAACGCTGCTCGACCTCACTGATAGGCTGAGAGCGCAAACCTAGGTAACAACGAGATACTACTTTATACCTACGGATCGAAAGAGAAACTTAACTGCGCTAAGTAAACTGCTGTTGGGGAGGCAGGGACAAAGGAACGCCAGCCGATGCCGGTGAAAACATGAAACGACACGGCCTTTAGATGATACCTATCGTTGGTGAAAATACATACCTGCGTCCCACAACCCCCCTTCTGGGGATCCGGCTCATTGAAATAAAGGCACCGGTGTGTAAGAAGAGACGTCTGAGCGAAAAATGGGCAAGACACCGGAGACACGGTAAATAAGTGCCCATCGTAGGAGGA
Source organism: Neofelis nebulosa (assembly GCF_028018385.1). Taxonomy (NCBI): domain Eukaryota; kingdom Metazoa; phylum Chordata; class Mammalia; order Carnivora; family Felidae; genus Neofelis; species Neofelis nebulosa. The sequence goes on along the minus strand of NC_080796.1, from coordinate 7,729,969 downwards.
GGGCAGAACGGGCAGCGGCTCGGCGGTTCCTTGGGTCGGAATTACCGGCGATCCCGACCCGGAGGGGCCTCCTGGCGCTGCTCCGTGAGAAAAGCAAAATGCAGGAAAACGTAAAACCAGCATCAAGAAGCACCCTAGAAAGTGTTCGCGTTTGTATATGAGCGCGAGGAAATCTATGAAGGACAGACACCAGACTGTTACCACTGGTGCCCTGGGTATGAGAGGGGACTGTGGCGGGCGTTGCGGGTGGAGGGGACGGTGAGGCGGGAACAGCAACAAAAGCCACAGCTTAAGTCGTGGTGAAAAGAACAAAACCAAACCCCGGAGTGCATGACGTAATTCCTACAACTTCATCCACATGTGATGGTGCACACGTGCGTCCGCCGAAAGACAGGTGACAGTGTGGTCACCAGAACGCTGACAGGGTGATCGCCCGGCGGTCCCCTCACCATTCTGTGACGTTTGCATTTTTACGATAAGCATAAATTATTCACGCAATTGGGAAAGTACCCGGTAAAGCTGTCTCACCAGGCTTTTTCGTTCCCCTGCTTTTCCAACCCTATTGTCACTTCGAACGCACTATTCCAACCAAATAAACCACAGTCAGCAGCTGCCAACTGCGCTGGGCTCACCGCTCACTAGTTTTGAGTTGTGTGCAACCATGTGCACGTGCGTGTGTGTGTGTGCACGTGTGTGTGCCTGCCTGTGTGCGCGTGTCTGACGTCTCCCCCTCCTCTCTCCCTCTCACTCCAGCCCACCACCATCTGCACAAGCACATGGAAAAGTGAGGGCCAGAAGACCCCATCAAGCCGGCATCCATACTGAACGCGTGGGCTCCGCACCCACCGCCTTGCTTTGCCCCAGGAGCCCAGCCCCTGAGCCGGCTCGCGGCGGGGAGGCCACGCTGAGTCCCGGCGGCAGCCGTGTGGCCCCACCCCCCAGAGCCAAGGAGTCTCCTCCATCGTGACCTCGGGAGTCGGGTTCTGACCGATGTTTTCCTTGGATTCCCCGGACGATAGCTTACAGGAATAGAAAACCGTTTAGGAGCCGGCGCCGACTTGCTCTACGACGTTTGCCGTGTGGAAGCTTCCGTTGGGACGGTCCTCCCGCCCGCCCCACGCTGTGCCCACCCAACCGGGGGTCTCAGAGCCCACCACGTGCAGAGGCAGCGGGGTCCGAGGGAGCGGGGCGGGGCCGCCGGGCTCCGGGCTCACCTGCGGGTGGTTTTACACAAATTCACATTCGAGCCTCGGGAGGCCGAATTCGGAGTGCTTAGAACCAGACTGCTTGCTCTGTGGAACTTCTCAGCAGCACGTGGCCGGTCAGCACCCCCTGCACAGTCCCGGGTCCAGGGTCACTTCCGGCTGCGGAAAAGCACCGCCCGGGCGGGGGGGAGCCCCGGCCGCCCCCGAGACACGGCGTCCTTGACAGAGGGTCCCGTACAGCCCGCAAGGGCTCCTCCGGCCTCAGGAGCGTCCGGTGTGGCCGCCGCCTGGGGCGGAGGATCCTTCTCGGTCCGGACACTCGCCTCGGCGGTCTCCCTGCACGTGGCTCCCTGCGCCGCCACAGAGCGTTTCTGCATGTGATGACCCATTCTGACCCGTTCTTCTCGGGACGACCGTTCTGTTCGTGCTGCCGGGTCATGCCTGCAGCCTGTGTGAACGACTCCAGCGCAGGGGCCACACCGCTCACTGGAAATTTCCACCAAGGCAAAGACCTCTAGGAGTCCGTCGAGCACGGCGTGCGCAGACCTGCCAGGAGCCCCCCCTACGTGAATTCGCAATGAGAGAGAACAAAGGCGGGGAGGAGGACGACTCGGCTGGCACCGCTGCAGACCCTACCCAGCAGACCTGCACCCGCGCTCTGCACCCGGGAGTTGACGGAGGGGCCCTGGGGATTTCCTCGCCCGGACCAAGTTCCCCTCGAGCGTCTGTGTATCCAAATGGAGCCAGGCAGATCTCAAACGGCGCCAGAGAGAACGCGGCTTCGAGTGGCGGCAAACGTGGGACTCGTTGTTCGGCCATGAGGTGACACCGGGCGTCTTCTTGTGTACCAAGATTCCAGGTACACGCGGAAACAGGGAGAGGAGGGCGTATTCGTTTCCTACAGCTGCCGTATCAAATTGCCACAATCCTAACAGCTCACAACGGAGGTCAGAATTCTGAAACCGGTCCCCTAGGGGCTGAAATCAAGTACCGACGAGGCCGTGTCCCTTCTGGAGGCTCTGGCGAGAATCTGTCTCCTTACCACATCACTCTGGCCCTCCCGCCCCCTTTGCCAAAGGACCTTCGCGGTCACGTCGGGCCCAGCAGACAACCCCTTCCCCATCTGGGCATCCTTAATTTAACCACAAACTTTTGTAAAGCCCCTTTGGCTACATCAGGTATCGCAGCAGCGGGTCCCAGGGACTGGGGTGTGGGCATCGCTGGGGGCCCTCATCCTGCTTCCTACACCTGGGGAGCACAGTACCCCAGGAGGCCGCACCACTAAGGGCTGGCTGTGCAGGCCGGGGACTCAGGAAGGAAGAAACTCAAGGAACGAGGGACGGCGGACGGTTCACACGCGGGACAAACGACAGCCACCGGGCCAGGCCTGCCCTGCCCCTCGCTCACACAGCAGCTGAGCACCTCCCGCTCCTCCCACCCCGGGACGTGGTCCTGCCAGCAGGCAGCAGGGCCGTGCACCGGACATTCAGGAAGCCCTGCACGCCGCCCCTCTGCCGAGCTGGGTGCTGCCACCTTCCTCGGCTCTGTGACACCCCTGCAGCGTGGGGGCAAGCCCGTCCCAAAGTCTGCACCTGAGCTTAGAGGACGCAGAGACTCCCGTGCGGGCTGACCGCGAGCCCCGGGCTCCAGCGCAGCGGAGTGAGTCCTGACCGCGTGCCGCTCCGACCCTTCCGTCTGTGTCTCCCGCAGACCATCCCAGGGTGAGGGGACGGGAAAAGCATCGCTAGCTCGAACCCCCGTACGACGAGCAAACCTCTCCCCAACCCCAAGAGCGCCCTTCGCCCCAACATGGCTCCGGAGGACGAGGATCGCCGGTGACGGGGCCTGGTGCCAACAGACACGTGACGGCCGCGCCGCGGAGGGGAAGACCGTCTCTACCACCTTTCGTTTGCTGCGGTCACCCCTCCCCCCGGTTCCACCAGCACCTCTAGACTCCCAACTCCCGCTGCACGGCCTCGCCCGCTCCCCTGCTCCAGGCACAAGGCTCCCCCCATCTTCCTCCACACCTCAAGGTCAGCACGTCCACACGAGAGCTCATCCACATCGCTCCCCACACCCCCTGCCTGCGGGCACCTCCCAGAGGGGCTCAGGCTTCAGTGATTTTTACCTCTTTTCTTACCACCGGCCGCTGATGCCCTGAGCCAGCCCGAGCTGCCCAGACCCCGCACCTGCTGGTCGTGCCGATCCCGGAGCAGCGGCTGGCACTCCCACCATCTCCCCGCCACTGGCTGGCTTCCCACCTGCTTTCTCTTGCGCCACTCTGCCACCAGCCCAGGGGTCTCGGCCCCACGCCAGCCTCGGTATTCTCCAGGATTGAGGTCAGACCACATTCCCCCAAGTTGTTTCTTAAACAGAACGTGTTTTTTAGCGCAGTTGTAAGTTCACGGCAACTGAGTGGAGAACACAGGTTTTTCAGAGTCCCCGTGCCCACACACACACGGCCTCCCCGTCACCAGCATCCCACACCAGGTGGGACGTTTGTTCAACCGACACGCCGCGGCCACCCGAAGCCCAGCGCTGACATCAGGGTGACTCCTGGTGGCGTGCGTGCTGTGGGTCTGGACACGCGGACAGTGACAGGGGTCCGCCGGGACAGTAGCACTCAGAGTATTCTCTCTGCCCTCGAAATGCTCTGCGCTCTGCCTGTTCACGCCTCCCTCCCCCAGCACCCGGCCACTCCTGATCTTTTACTGTCCCCAGAGCTTTGCCCTTTCCAGAACGTCCTGGAGTTGGGATCGCACGGGACGGAGCCTCTTCAGACCGGCGTCTTCCACCGAGCAACCAGCGATCCGAGGTGCTGTGTGTTTCGGGGGCTTCGTAGCCTGTTTGTTCCACGTTCTGCCCAGTGTCTGAGCACCGCCTTCTCCTGGGGGCTCCGGGCCAGCTCACTGGGTCCTGTCCTGACCCTCAACCTGGGTGGGAACTTCCTGCCACAGCCCTGGCCACACAGAACCAGGTCCCCACCAGCCACCACACGGCCACCTTCTGTGCACCCCAGTCCCCGGCCCAGGCAGGGGGGCGTCACGCACTCCCGTTCGCCTCAGCAGTCCCAACTCAGAGATCACGCTCCACGGACAAGCCAAGCCACACTCCTCACGAGTTCTTCCAGATGCATCTGGACCCTCGGGACCGACCCCTCCATCCTTCTGTGCACCTGTCACGACGCTCAGGCCCATATAAATGCCACCTCTCTGCGACGTCCACAGACGGGACTTGACGTGAGCCTCCGTCCCAGACCCATTAGGTTATACTCACTACCTGGAGGCAGGACCCCTGTGCCCTGTAAGTCCAAACACAGCGACTGACAAACAGGGATTCACTAAAGAAGAATAACCTTAAACACATGGGTTTGCCTAAGGACTCCCTGCTCAGGGCTGAAAACACCCTGTGCGTTGCCAAGGGCGGGAGATTATCTGATTCATGAATTAAACATGGCCCTCTGCTTCCGGCCACTCGGCCATTTCGGTCCTTATTAACTCCTGCAGGGACAGGTGGCCGGGAAAAGAGAGCTCACTGCACGTGGATTCCTCCATTTGGGGTCGGGCGTGGCGGGAGGGGTGAACGTGAGCGGGTTTGGGTATGCTTGTCCTCCTCAGATGTCTGGGCGGTGACAGGCCACAAGGGGTCCAGTCCTCCTTCCAGGCTGGGCCGGCCCGGGTGTCAGGACCCTCCATGGGGCCTCACTGCCCACCACACTTTGCAAAGAGGCGCGGCAGGAGCACAGAGACTGTGTCGCATGGCCCAGACTTGAGAGCAGGCTGGAAGTGCTCCACATCTCCACCCCCCCACGGCAAGCTCTGGAACAGACGTGCCCAGCGCAGAGCTGAGGAAGGGGCAAGGGGACACGGCCACACCAAGTGTCCTTGTCCCTTCTTCCTGGATTTCCGTCCTGGAGCCAGGCCGGCTGTCTGTGGGGGCCTGGCACCCACAGGAGCATCGAGCACCGGGCAGCCCAGGGATGCAGCAGAAAGAGGAGCAGGGGAGCAAGAGGCAGAGGAGAGGCAGGCGGGCAGGGGGCCAGGGGACACAGGGAGCCGCGAGCTTTCCCTGGTGTAGACCACACCCTTCTGAGCAAGTCTGCTCCTCCAAAGCAAGGAAGGCCAGCACTGGAGAGCGGAGAGCACAGGTCTGCCCACGAGGTGCTGCACCACTGCCACCCTCCCCACTGCCCTCCTCCCCACCACCCTCCCTGCCCATGCCCACACAGGCCTGCTGGCCACCCTCCCCACGCCCCCCTCCCTGTCCCTTCCCCATGGCCCCGTCTCCCCTGTCCCCGAAGCCTCCACCCTCTAGTGGTGGCAGGTGACACTGAGGCCTGGCAGGAAAACACCAGGTCCCAAGCTGACCACGAGGCTGCTGAGGAGGGTCAGGCGTCCACAGGACAGTGGCCTGCCCTCGTGCAGCCAGACAAACTCACGGAGAGTGGACAGAGCAAAGACAGATGGGCAGGGTGTCAGGATGCCTTCCCTCCGCAAGATCTGCAGCTTGCCTCAATTCAACAAATGCATCCAGGCGGGTGTCGGGGCCGCGAGGCCCTCGGACATCATGTGCCGCGTGCGCCCTCTCCAAGGTCCTCGGGTCCAGCTCCACAGCCCCCATGTGGGACCGAGATCATCCGGGAGGCGTATTCAGTCTCCTCCCCGGGGTCGGAGCCGCGTGCAGCTTGGGAGCTGGGGCAACGGGCAAATCAAGGCACACCCGGGTCCCGCCTCGCTGGGAATTTCCGCCAAAGAGGTCCCCGGGGTCATGCGCTCTGCCACAAATCACACACCGCACTAGGTGCCCATGGCTGTACCTACACCGCCCGCCAGGCTTGACCGCGCTCCGTCCACGCTCTGACCAGCTCTTGACCACGGGCCCTGAGCCTCCAGCCCCAGTGGGGAGGCTGCCCTCCCCTCCCCCACTGCACCTGCCCCCCCCCCCCCCACCGCCCCGTCTTGCTTCCACGACCCACCATCCTGCCTGGGTCACTCCAGTCCAGATGACCGGCCCACAGGGCTCAGGCAGGACCAGGTATACTTAACAACCTGCTGCATTTTCTCCGGTTTGCTCACTGCAAACGAGCCTCCACGTGGATGTGGCTAGAACCAAGGTCCAAAAGGCAGCGCACCTAAGACGGCCCGCAGACATTTCTGGGGACCCACACCCAGGACCGTGCGGGAGGCTGTGGAAGAGACCGTGTCCTGATTTTCACGTTCGGCGGCACTGACACGTGTCCCTTCGGGGCCCTCGGGGTTCACAGCCCAGAGCAGCACCCATTCCCAACGCCCCACCCTTCCCCCACCCGACCCGGAGCCTCTCCCAGAGGGTCAGGCCTTCCGTGCCAGGATGACAGGCTCGCCATCAGACCCGCTCACATCCGTGCAATTTTAAGATGCATGGAATCAAGAAGACCGATCGTTCTCTTTACAAACAAACAAATCTCTACAGAGCACAGAGAGCTTGAAACGGTTCCCAAAAGGCGTCACACAGCAGGCATGTGTGGTGGCGCGGAGGCCGGGAGCCGCGCGGGGGCCGGGAGGCCGGGGAGCGGTCCTGGCTCGGCCACACGCCACCTGTGCCCACGGCCACACCTCTGTGCCTCCGCTGCTCACCTGAGACGGGCACTCGTAGGCTCTTCGCGACAGAATGCCGTCCCCACGGACACGCCAGCGCCCGGAGGAGCGGGCACACGGCACCAGCGACTTTACCACGATGCCCACCCCCCACGTCCCCGCACAAAACAGGAGGGCAGGTAAATATCGCTAACACACCCGTGTGTCCGAACACACGCCCAGCCCTCGCACATCCCCCGCACATCCCCAAGAGCAGGAACTGCCGGAATTTCACGACAGTCCCGCTGCCTCGCAGGCACCCCGAAGTGTGAGGCCCGCTATGCTCTAGATGCCCTGAAAGGAACAGACGCCTCTGGCGGCCAAGCGTATGGGAGCATCCGTGCCTGCAGCCTCACGGGCTCCACGAACAGGCCCGCGTCCTACCTCCCGTCAAGTGCGCCGTCAGGGAAGAGGGCAGAGCAGGGGGCAGAGCCGTGGCAGGCAGACGGCAGCCATGGGCCTCACTGGTGGTGGTGTAGACGGGACTCGCTTTAGCTTTCCTGACCAATCAGACAACCCTGCCCCAGGGTACCACAGCTGACAACCCATGAACTAACTGACGGAAAAGGAAAGTGGGGACGGGCCCGTGTCCCGTGAGTCCCTGGGGGTGGGTACAGGCCAGCGTCCCAGGAATCCTTGGGGGTGGGGACAGGCGTGTCCCAGGAGTCCCTGAGGGTGGGGACAGGCAGTGTCTCCAGAATCCCTGGGGGTAGGGGAAGGACAGCCAGTGTCCCAGGAGTCCCCGGGGGGATGGGCACAGGCCAGCGTCCCAGGAATCCCCGGGGGTGGGGATGGACCAGTGTCCATGGAGTCCCTGAGAGTGGGGACAGTGTCCCCGGGATCCCCCAAGGTGGGGGGAACAGCCAGTGTCCCAGGAGTCCCTGGGGGGGTGGGGACAGGCCAGTGTCCTGGGAGTCCCCGGGGATGGGGACAGGCTAGTGTCCCAGAAATCCCCAGGCGTGGGGACAGGCCAGTATCCCAGGAGTCCCCAGGGGTGGAGACAAGCCAGTGTCCCGTCCTGTGAGAGACACTAGAACATGGCAGAGAAGAACAGAAGTGCACTGTGGGCAGAGGTCCGTAACCTCTGACAGCCTGCTTCCCAGGAGAAATGCGCCAGTGCCCCAAATAGGTCCAGAGTCCAGCAGAGGCCCTGCCCAACAGGGTGGGCCCGGAAAGGATTTCCATTTCACCTGCCCCTCTGGCCACTGCCCGCCTGAGCAGGGACACCAGTGAGCAGGGAGTAGCTCGAGAGGCAGCAGTGATGGTGGGGGGGTAAATAAATTATTCAGAGCATCAGTGGATGGGCCCCGAGAGTAGGAACCACCGAGGGCACAGGTGGCTTCCCCAAAGTGGACACCAACACCCTTTGCAAAGACAGGGCCTTTTTTTTTTTCATTATTATTGGGGCGGGGAGAGAGGGGGAGAGAGAGAGAGAGAGAGAGAGAGAGAGAGAGAGGGAGGAAGAGAGAGAACACGTGGGGGAGGGGCAGAGAGAAAGAGGGGCAGAAGATCCAAAACAGGCTCCGCGCAGACAGCACAGAACCCGATGCGGGGCTCGAACCCACAAATGCTGAGATCATGACCTGAGCCAAAATCAAGAGTCGGATACAGCCAACTGAAGCCCCCAGGAGCCCAAGAAAGAATGTTTCTTTTTTTTTTTTTTAATTTTTTAACATTATTATTTTTGAGAAAGGCCTTCCCGGCCTTCCTGGCTCCTGGTGGGAACACAGACGGGGCCTCCTGCCCTCGGCTGTGCGCGAAGCAGGGAACTGAGGCTCAGCACTGTCACACGTGCGCCGACAGGGAGAGGGGGCGTTTCCCAGGCAGAGGTGGGAATCTGGGCCAGGGGGTTGCTCTTCCAAGAGGAGAGGGAAGAGCCGGGGTTCAGTTTCCCATTTATCCTCCAGAATCTGGGGCCAAGCAGTGTGGGAGACTGCGAGCTCGCAAGACGTGTTTTTCTTATTCCTGATTCGCACGCCTGCTGCTCAGTCCTTCCTGGTGAGCAAGTGCTCCGCTAAATTCCTGCAAAGTTCTCCACCAAGTGGACTGGGTAAAAGCTGTGGGCTCAGAAGGCAAGACGTGTGCCGTGCCATGGGAGCGCATCACGTGGCCCCCGTGGACCACTTTAAGGAAGAGAAGGTGGAGCCTCTACTCTGGGGCAGCAGACGGTCATCACTCGAACGGGCGAGTCCAGCACATCCAGCCTCCTGGCCAGGGCACAGCAGCCCTGCGCGAGGCTGCCTGAACTTCTAGCAGCTTCCCTGGGATAACCCGGCACACGGTCTGGGCACCAGGAAGCTCTCTCTGAACACCGGGGAGGTGATGGCTAAGCTGCAGAGCTCGGGTCCTGAACACCTGTTGTGTCTTGGTCCCCAGCATCTACGGCCCCTTCCACACTGGTCCGACTTTGTCTGGAGAACCACCTCCCCCCTCTGAGTGCAGTTCCCCATGGGATGGTGAATCCAGGTGCCTGGAGACCCCACGACACTTCTACTCACCCCTCAGTGCAACATGTGCCAACAGGGGCACAAGCCTCGAAGATTCTCCATCCTCAGAAGCAGCGATTCAAGGACAGGAAGAGGAAGACCAGTGGCCTAACCCACATTATTCTGTGTGTCAGGTCTGTGTCCCAGAGCTGCCACGCATCGTATGTGCACTCCACCCCCCCTTCCCAAAAACCCCTTTGAGTAAGGTGGCCAGAACCGACCCCGAAGAACCTCAGCTGATACAGCCCTGCTCGGGAATCTGACCCCAAGTGCCCGGCAAGGCCGTGGGAAAGAAAGCCACACACGGAGAACAGGAAGAGAACGAGATGCATGTAGTGAGCACAGAAGAACCACAGGATTCCAGAGCTGGACGGGGACCTCGGAGACCGCTTTGTCCAGAGCCCTCACTTCACACACACGCACGCACACACATGCACACCTACACACACATGCATGCACACACGCACCCGCACACATTCACACTCACCTGCACACATGCTCACACACGCACATACCTGCACACATGCTCACACACCCACACAGTGCTCATACACACTCACAGGCGCCTGCAGTCACCTGCACACATGCTCACATACACACACACGCACCTGCACACATGCTCACACACATGCGCACACATGCACCTGCGCGCACTCACCTGCACACATGCTCACACATACACACACCCAGACACATGCACACTCACATGCACCTGCAAACATGCTCACACATGCACACGCACACACCTGCACACATGCTCACACCCATGCACACGGGAACATGTGCACTTACACCTGCACACATGCCCACACATACACACACCTGCACACTCACCTTCACACATGCTCACACACATGCACACGGGCACATGTGCGCTCACATGCACGCACATGCACACGCACCAGGAGGTTCAGGGACTGCACATCCACACAGCGGGTGCGGGAGAACACCGTTTGGCATCAGCACCTGCCCGGGTAGCTGCCAGCCCCTTTCCAGGGCATGACTTTTGGTTCTAAAACTGCCAATGCCAGCCAATGAGGGAAAAGGGTGTCGAGACGAAACACATTTCTCTCCATTCGTTTCTCTGCACTCAGCACATATGCTCTGTTGGCCTCGGCTCAATTCCCTCATCGCCCTCAGAACCTCCAAGAAAAACCACCCTGGGATGAGTCACGCTCCAGTAACGAGGAAGGGGCTTGATGCTCTGCGCATCTGGCTCGATCCCCAGCTCCAGATGACGATCCCGCGTCTCTGCCCGCCGCCACTACCCACTTCCGCCCCGGGCGGTCACCCACCCCTCCCTGCTCACAAAGCGGCCAGCGACAGCTTGACGCCCCCGATCGTCCGAGGATCCCCATGCAACGGCCTGCCCAGGACACGCGGCAACCAGGCCTGCTCCATTTCCAGCGAGAAGGGGAGGGGAGCGGGATCGTCTGCCTCTCTGTTCAGTGTGGGATCTGGAAACGGTTGGCACAAACGTGTTCTCTTTGGCCCTGGTCTCCCCACAGCTGCTGTGAACCCACCCCAGCTGGCAGCCCCTCCACGTCCACGTGCACACAGGTCTGGTCCCCATGCCCCGTGCCCGCAGCCCGCCCCACGGTGGGTTACGTGGAGCTCCGTGTCTGTGCGCACACACGTCCCAGCCCCCGTGCCTGCGGCACGCCCCAGGGTGGGTTACGTCCGGCCTGCAGGCCGGGGGGTAGGATGGGGGGGCACCCTGGAGCCATCTCTCCCACAGGGCCCCCCTCGCAGCCGCCCTCTCTACCGCCAATTCCCACTTCCTAATCTTCGCACTCTGGGGGCTGGAATCACTGGGCTTCTTCCATGCCCACAAGCCCTGCACTTGCTGATTCCTTTTCTCAATCAGCTCACAGAACACATTTAAATATTTTTTTATCCAAGAGACAAATGTCTCTATTATATAGAGGACCATCTGGGCTGCTATGGCTAGCTGGCTGTGTTGCCATCAACTCTTTTTTTAGGGTTCATGAATCAGTTGCCAATAAGAAAAAAACAAGGAAGTCGGCTCCAAGATTCTGCGTTCCTCCCCTGCATTTTTCCCCAGCAGGAGAGCCGTATCCCAGCGCCAAAATGGACCGTGTGAAGGCGAAACCAGCAACGACGCCCAAGGCTGCTCTGGAAATGTCAGCCCAGAGCTCTCCTCGCTCTGGGGGAGGGGGCGCCGCCAGCCACCCACCTGGCCCTGGGGCCCCCCGGCTGGGCTCAGTAATACTGTGCAGCCTCTGGCAGGTCCAGATCTACGCCAGCAAGAAGGAACAAAAGGAGGTCAAAGCAAGAGAGGACGGAGGAAGGAGACAGAGTGGTTGAGGCCCCGGCGCCCCTGACTCCAGGCCTCCCCACCAGCCGCAGACTCCCAGCAGCTGGTCAGCGGGAGGAGCCGCAGGGGGCGGTGGGGCACCGTGCGGCCACATCCTGAGAAATCTGGGCATGGGAAGCCAAGGGACGGAGAGGGGACATAACGTGGGTTCGCGGTATCTTGGCCTGCGGTTCCTTACGTGGTAGACAGAAAAGAGATCAGGGTGTTATTCAGTCAGAAACATGTCCTGAGCGCATCTAGGGTTTTTACAGACACTGCAAAGGACCACTTACAACTCCATTCTGGCCAGAGGGCGTCCAGCCAACCCCCAAAACGGGCAGTTCCAGGTTCTGACCACCCCCAGGCAGACCAGGGCTGGGTGAATGTTGTCTGGTCAACTGCCCCCATGGAGGGATTCAGCCCAAACCATGGGCACGCGGGCACCCCTGCCTCCCCCACCGGCCCGCCAACCCTCACCCAGGGGTGGGGGGACAGAGGAAAGCAAAGGCATCCTCCCAAAACGTGCGGCCAGGAAAGGGTGGGGTTTTCACTGTTACGGAGTATTTTGTTGTGCTGGCAACTGTGTGTGAGAGACAGGGACAGACAAACTGAGGGAAATTACATTTTTACAAACCTACTTGGTTTTTTTAAGCCACTTTTGCGACTCAAGGCAACTTAAAGGGACTAGAAAATGAAGCCATCCTCCTAATGGGCCCCATGAGCTGACAAACGCCTTCTCCCAGCTCCTCCCTGCCCAGGTGAGCTGCCTGGTCCTCCCCCTGGCGGCCGCCTACGCCTCCTCCGCAGAGCTGGGCCTCCGGGCCTCCTCCTACACTGTGAGAGCGGAAATGCAAATAAGGCTTTAATGAACAACAACATTTTCACAAGATCCCTGAGTTCTCCGTTCCTCACTCAGGTGCATTCCTCAGTTCTCAGGCCTAAAATCGGGGAGAAAACGCCATTCTCTGCCAAAGAAAATCCCTAGGAAGAAATGACTGCGCCAAGGGGCGTTTTCCCCGGCAAAGCCAAGAGCTGCATCCCATAAAACCTGTACACCCAGGACCCAAAGCGGAAACTTGACAAAATATTCTGTAACTACTTTGTTCTCCCACAAGACCTGAGGACTCCCGAGGAACGCAGCAACACGGACCAGATACCCAAGCCCACGAGCGGACGCAGGGCGAGTGCTGCTGTGCTGTTGGTCAGCCCCGTCCAGGAGGAAGGCGGAGAGAGGCCAGCCCCAGGGGTCAGATGTCCAGACGGATCTGGCGCAGCACAGACAGGACCAGAGTCTCTGCCTGGAAAGAACACAGAATTTCCACTCCATCCCGTGTTTCCACTTTGGGGCACCAGAGATATGTGCACGCCCATGTCCCCAGCAGCACGGGCACATAACCGCCCCCCCTCCCGAGGTGGCCCCAGCAGAGGACGGATATTCACACCATGGAACACACACAACAGATGTAATCTGACATGTGCCTCAACACGGAGGAATCTCCAGGGCATCCTGCTCGGACACAGGCTTGCACACGCACACGGAACTTGTGCATGGACAGAGGCTTACACACGCACACGGATGTGCTCGGACAGACGCTTGCATGCGCACATAGAACAAGTTCTATGTGCTCAGGCGCAGGTTTACACACGCATACAGATATGCTCAGACACAGGCTTACACACACACACACACACACACACACACACACACAGAACTTGTACCCAGACACAGGCTTACACACACACGTGGAACTTGTGCTCAGACACAGGCTTACACACGCATACAGATATGCTCAGACACAGGCTTACACACACACACACACACACACACACACACACAGAACTTGTACCCAGACACAGGCTTACACACACACGTGGAACTTGTGCTCAGACACAGGCTTACACACGCATACAGATATGCTCAGACACAGGCTTACACACACACACACACACACACACACACACACACACAGAACTTGTACCCAGACACAGGCTTACACACACACGTGGAACTTGTGCTCAGACACAGGCTTACACACGCATACAGATATGCTCAGACACAGGCTTACACACACACACACACACACACACACACACACACACAAAGAACTTGTGCCCAGACACAGGCTTACACATGCACATGGAGTGGTAGCAGTCACAGAGATGGGAAGCAGGAGGTAGGAGGGCAGTGGTACCAGGGCTGGGTGGGCAGTGAGGGTCGGCGTTTGGTGGGGACAGAGTTTCAGTTCGGGAGGAGAAGGTTCTGGGGGGGGCGTGGGGGGGGGTGCTGCACGACAGTGGGGATGTGCTCAATGCCACTGAAACAAGCACTTAAAACTGGGTGAAAACAGTAAGTTTTATGTTACGTGTATTTCACTACCATAAAAAAAATAAATAAAAGTTAAGAGAGCAGGGGAGCCAGACAGAGCCCAAGGTAGAAACCGCCAGGCCGCGTGAGGTCCCCGTCCCAGGCAGGTAGCCAGGCAGACTCAGAGAAAGGCCAGCCAAGGCCAGAAGCAGACAAACCCGGGGTCCTGACGAGGCTGCCCAAGTCTGGACCTGGACCAGACGGTGAAATGAGGGGCACCGGATAGGTGTGCCCGTCCGGCTCCACAGCCCTGATCGGCACCAGCTGGGCTAAGAAGGCGGCAAGAGCAGGCGAGCTCCTCTGCCTGCCCGTCACAGAGGCGCCCACAAACCCTTCAGCGAGAGGCCAGCGTGGGGGCCAGGTGGTGACGGGAGGTCCATTCTCAGAGCCCCGTCACACAGGGGTGCCGAGGCCTGCGGCGCCGAGTCCTGGGGGGGGGGCGAGCCGGTCCTCTGACAGTCCCCTTGGGACTGCTGCGTCCACTAGTCTCGGAGCAGACGGGCTCGGCCCAGGTGCAAGGCACCCACGCGCTCGCTGGACAGCCGGGCACTCCCCGGGGGTGGCCATCACTGTCCCCAAAGCCACTGGCTCCCTCTTCTTCAAGGAGGCTTCTGGATTCACAACACAAACCAGGCTACAAAGAGGTGACTGCCATTCCCCTCACAACCAGTCAGAGCCACCGACCACAGCCACGCTCCGCACCGGTTCATCGTGGCCACGAATGCATAAGAGGGACGGCAGAGCCTGCCCTCCATCAATTCTATCTCACGGACAGCAGACGTGCAGCCTGAGGCATGCGCTAACCCCAGGTCACGTGTGCGTGCTACCCCCCCCGAGGTCACGTGTGCACGCTAACCCGAGGTCACGTGTGCATGCTAACCCCAGGTCACATGTGTGCACTAACCCCAGGTCACATGCACGCACTAACCCCGGGTCACCTACACGTTGACCCTGGGTCGCCTGTGGACAGGGGCCAACAATCTGCAGCTTTCCCAGGGGTCGCTGCTAAGCCCAAGCAGGCTCGACCACGGCAAGACACGTGGTCACACGTGGAAGAACGTGCAGAACTTAGGTCCAAGAGGGAGGAGTAAACACAAACCTGGGCGTGCTGTGGCGCCGGGGCGTGAGACGGACGCGGACCCGCGGAGGCGGACACACGACACTGTAACAGCCTCCAGTGGCCGAGCCACGCGGCCACCATGCCGGGAGCATGCCCGTGGCAGGGAGCCCCCCAACCAAGGCTGTGCCGTCCTCACACCCCGGACGCTGAGCACACGGGCATGTCGGTGGCTCCGTGACAGCCTCGCAGCTTACTCTTGGGATTTCTGTACCTTTTTCAGTGTTTTGTGTTTGGGCTTTATTTCAGCGTGTGTGAGAACGCCTCATGCCTGCCTCTCCTTCCATGTCAAATTAAAAATATCTGCCAGCCTCATCGCTGGGTTCTGGGTTGGTACTCAGAGACCAATTCAGGATTTAATTGTGCGCTGGGGATTTTCGGTAACCTTTACAGGAATTAATCACATTCCAAGAGGCATTAAAAGAAGTTCCTGCAAGTCTCAGTCACCTGTGTTGACACACAGAGGTCCCGGCTACGAAAGATCCTGCCTCCACCTCCAGCCCCACGGATCTGGGTGTGTACCTCGTGTGCCCAGCCACAGTGCCATGCCAGGACGTGGTGACTCTCTTCTCTAAGCTAACACAGTCCGCAGCCTTTTTCTAAGGGTCCTCCCTCTCCCAGAAGAAGAAGCAAGTCAAAAGAAATCCAAATGGCAAAGACATCAAGCTGGCACTTAGTATCTGCCTTATCTGAGCCACAAGGGGACTGTCCACACCCGGCCCTCAAGGGACAGAAGAATGGTGTATATCACGATCACCCATGGTCAAACACAGGTGCTGCGGGACGCCGTGCGCCCGCCATCGCAAAACATTAATTGGCGCGGCCCCAACATCGTCCTGTCAGACTGTGTGACGGCTACTTGTCCCGACATCTGCCGTTCGGAACCAAAGACCAGCGTGGCCCTCCTCCCCAGCACCCAGGCTGACATGCCGCATCGAGCGTCTCCCCCAACTCGGGGATTCTGGGCTCCCACCTCCCAGGTGGGTCTCCAGTGGGGCCCAGGAACGTGCATTTTTAACAAGCACCTGGATTGCTGCTGTAACCAGGAGGGTCTGGGAGACCGTCCGCTGAGCAGGAGTTTGTCAGCCTGGGTTGGGGCAGTAAGTTACCCAGATCCGACCACAGGGACGTTTGCAGAGGACGCAGGTTACAAATGAGGGGGGCAGTTCCCGCCCCAGAAGAGCTTACAGTCCACGTGCAGAGACAAAAGGGACCGCTGATCCGGCGGCAGTGCTCAGACCAGGGGGCCGAGGACAGAGGCTGGGGCAGAGCGCAGGTGAACACAGGTGTGGGCAGAGTGCCCCGGGGGGACAGCCCGAGCAGGTACCTGCAGGAAGGTGAGAACGTCCAGAACACGGAAGACCAGGAATGAGGTCGAACTGTTAACTGGGCCGCCACGAAAGTGGTAGGAAGGTAACACGGAGAGGTCCTATTAGTGGGAACGATGGTCACTCCCGGCGGCTGGGGCTGGGGGGTGGGGGTCATCCCGGTGACATTTAACCAAGGGTGCTGGTCTGGAAGGGCACGCTCTGAGAGCGAGGGTTTGGGCCGAGGTTGCGGGGCGGGGGGGCGGGGATACATGCTGACGGGGAGACCGGGCCACCGTGGGCGGTCACCGTGGGGACAGGGAGGGCACGGCCGAGGGTGTGGGGCAGGCGGCCCGACACACAGTCTGCAGGGTCGGGGGCACCGGCACATGGGCACTGGGCAGCCACAGGTCAGTGGAGGCAGGGGAGGAAGAGGAGACGAGGAGGAACACAGAGGCCATGAGAGCAGCCACGAGGAGGATGCGGGCCAGAGCGTCAAGGCCACAGATAGGCCACAGCCACCGGAGAAGAGGTAGGCGCGAGGCCACGGCCACCGGAGAAGAGGTAGGCGCGAGGCCACGGCCACCGGAGAAGAGGTGGGTGCGAGGCGGCGGCCAGAGGAAATAAATGCCTGAAACAGTGTGGACAAGAAATCAAAGCAACAAAGTGCTAACATCTGCTGATTCCAGATGACGCGACCAGGGGGCTTCTCGGACTCTGCTCTTCTGTGCACTTGCTACAAGAACAGAAAGAGGGAGCGGGGAGGCAGGACGAGGTGAGGCGACTCCGGCCCCCGAGTCAGGAGGGCCCGGACAAATGGCTCATCCGCAGGCTCAGAGACTCCGGGGGACGGACCGGTGGTCGAGGATGCGGGAGCTGGGGACAGGAGGCGGGCAACATCCCCGGGCGCCAGCAGGGGAAGACGGAGCCTCCGGCAGGAGAGGCTCCGAGTCTGGGAAGGAAGGAGAAATGTGGCAGCAGAGGCATTAGTTCAGGGACAGGCAGGCGTCCAGGTGTCCCTGTCAGTGACTGTGCCCTCTCCGTCAGCCCCAAGGGAGATCTTCTGCAAGGAGAGGGCTGGGCCTTCAGGGGCTCTGGGAAAACACCACGGATCTGGAACAGCATCGCAGGAGCCAAAAGAACCAGACAGGATCACCTGACCGGAGGGTCAGGAGGTGAAGGTGAGCCACACACGACCCCACTCCAGCGGCCCTGGGCATGGGCAGGCGGCAGACAGGGAGTCCCTGGCGGGTCCCTCGGAGACCATGAGCACAAGGGGCCGAGAGCAGTGGTGAGAGCTGGCTGGAGGTGGGTGAGGGCCGGTGGCACAGGGTGGGGCACAGGAAATGGTCCCAGTCACATGGGGCCACGACCAGGACAGCAGAGTGCATGCAAGAGAGCCCTGCCCAACCTCCCCCCCGCCCAAGAAAAGCAGGGGCCGTGGAGAGGGCACGAGACTGTGACAGATGCCAGGTCCTGCGGGGACCCCTGAGGGCATGGCCGACAGGACACAGGAGACCGGACATCCACCGGGCAGCGGGCGTGGGGTCAGGAGGGAGCCAGTCTGCAGACCTGCCCGGAGGGAGAACAGCAGCGGAGAACCCCATGCAGGCCGTGGGCAGGGGTGGGGGTGCCGGACGGGAGTCAAGCCAGGTGAACGGGCCTCGCAGTGCAGGAGGGGACTGGGCCCAGCACGGCTGCAGGGCCAGGACAGGAGGATGCTCCGATCACAACCGTATCTGCCTTTGCTGTTTGTTCAGCAACTCGAACATCACAGTCAGACGTCACTGTGGGCCCACAACATCCCTCCCCAGCCGGGCCGGGAACCTCATCGAGCATTCAGGCTGGGGGCCCATGCCCCTCCTTCTGCTCCTCCCTCCCCTCTGCCACCTGACGGTGGGGGACCCACCACGATGATGCTGTAGGCTGTCCCCTGCAGGGGCAGCCAGCCCAGTTGTCACACCCGATGGAAGGCGCTCTCTCTGGGAACAGCCAGCACCTGTCCCCACCCCGTGCCCCCCACACAAGCCCCGCCCCGTGCCCTGCACCGCCCCGATGGCCAGTCTTCTTCTGGAACACAACAGGTTCCCAAGTTTCCAGGTGCTGGGACGGCAGAAAACACACGTGCCCAAACCACCCGGGGGCAGAAGCCACGTGAGAAACGAGCTCCATCGGCCAGAAGCGTGTGGAGCCCAAGGAGAAGGAGAAGCTATCCTGCGGGTGTTCGCTGAGCCCTCGTACTTGCCGAGCACCATCCCGGCTCTGGAGAAACCCGGTGACCCAGAACAGGTGCTCACGGAGCTTCCTTCCTCCAGGCGGGGGCTGGAGAGGCGTCCACACCGCTTGCTAGGGACCTCAGCTGCAAGAGGGGATGAGCTGTCCCAGACGGAACAGGCACCCTTACCCAAGCAGACCAAAGCAGGGTCTCAAAAAAACAGGCTGTGTAGCCCCCGGCGCCCTACCGTTTCACATAAGCCACTTCACGTTTCCAGATGGACGCCTGGAAACCCTGAGAGGCTTACTCGGTCCCCAGGGCTGGACCTGTGACAGGCTGGAACTGGCTGAAAGGCCCAGGTGCAAGGACGTTCTGCCCGCAACACCGCCTCTTGGTGAACACGTGTTGTGATCCTTTGTCAGGGTGTGAAACCTCTCCCGAGGCACACACTGCCCGGAACCGGAGCAAGTATTATCGGGCGTTAATTTTATTCCTATGCTGTCAAAACTCAGGTGTTCTTAAAAGTGACTCTAGGTACTAAAAAATTTTAAGAGTGCCTGGGTGGCTCAGTCGGTTAAGTGTCCAACTTCGGCTCAGGTGGTGATCTCACAGCTTGTGGGTCCGAGCCCCGCGTCGGGCTCTGTGCTGACAGCTTGGAGCCCGGAACCTGCTTCGGGGTCTGTGTTTCCATCTGTCTCTGCCCCTCCCCCCACTCACGCGCGCGCGCGCGCGCGCGCGCGCTCTCTCTCTCTCTCTCTCTCTCTCTCTCAAAAATAAATAAACATAAAAAAAAAAAACCTTTAAAAGCCAAAACCCTGAAAATGAAACTTTGATCTTTTCAAAGACTGATTTCATCTGTATTTATACAAACGTGACAGTCGGCAAAAGGCCCAACCAAGCTGGTGCTGAGAGGCCTGGTGCCAGTAAACGCTGCTCATTTTATCCTGGCTGGAAACGGACATCAGTCCACATCCGAAACCCTACACAACACCTCTTCTTCCTTCTAAACATCCAGAGGCAATTTTTTAAAACACGCAATGTTTGAAAGAAGAAACACCCAAATCTTTTCTGGAGAATAAGGTTAACGGTGATCTTGTTCTATAGATGTCCCTGTATTTTCGAAATTTTCCACAAGGAGCCTGTATCGTTTTATAAGCAGAAACACTGATTTTTTTTTTTACAAAACGAAACAGAATCTCCTCCTCTTAAAAGGGACACATGTTAGGTGTCTCTGTGATTATGATTCCAGCCAGAAGTTCCAGCTCCAGATATCGTATTTATGCAGAGAAACGTAATCCTCTGGGTAAAAGCGTGATCCACTATTATCAAAGTTAAACACGCCAAAGATAATAACCACAGCTGGAAAAAAGACACGGGCACACCAGGCTCGGACTCAGCTGCAGTCCCAGTTCTGACACACAGCAGCTGTGCAAGTTTCATAACCTCTCTGATCCACAGTTCCCTGGTCCATAAGATGTCTGCTGTGAGGAGTAAAGGGCTTCCGGGGCAGAAAGAGCCCATGTGCCCACAGGCGTGCAAAGCCACACACACACAAACACACCGGAAAACAAACCCTCACATTCTGTACATTCCAAATGTGGCAAATAGCGTCTGATGTAAAATTAACCGGTAATTCAAAATATTTTCATTTGAAAACAAACGCAAATAAATTTTCAAAGTGAAACATGAGACTTGAAAGCGATATGCTTATGGCCACAGCCACCCTTTCTCCCAGGCCTCCGGTGGGAAGTAAACAGTCGGTGCCTAGAACCGGCCTGCTGTCCACACTCAATGCCAGTAGCCACCATCATGACCCCTAAGCAGGTGTGTACCATTGACAAGAAGAAAGTGCCGTCTTCGTGACTTGGCCTAGACCCGGAAACGGGGCATGGCCCCAGCTGCGGTGTATGTTAAGTGCCCAATTCATTCCTGGGGATGTTCACATAGGCTAAGCGATCGATACGCCTTATCAGATCAAAAAATATCTGAGGAAGAAGCCAGAAAGAAAGCAAACCACCGCCCAACCCAGAACTCGCTCTCCTAAATTTCCCTTGAAGTAATTACCACCATATAAGCAACACCCACACATACAACATGTGCATCGATTTCCCCTTTCAGTGTTCAGCAGCCCAATCAATGAGGGGAGGCTCTGGGCTGTTTGATCCGGAGGAAGGGAGAAGGAACAGACGAAAGAAACAAGAGGCTAGAGACTCGGGAATGCTTCCTCTAATGTGGATTCAAACAGCACAGATTCCTTTCATTATTAGAAACTGGAATCTCGGGGCGCCTGGGTGGCGCAGTCGGTTAGGCGTCCGACTTCAGCCAGGTCACGATCTCGCGGTCCGTGAGTTCGAGCCCCGCGTCAGGCTCTGGGCTGATGGCTCGGAGCCTGGGGCCTGTTTCCGATTCTGTGTCTCCCTCTCTCTCTGCCCCTCCCCCGTTCATGCTCTGTCTCTCTCTGTCCCAAAAATAAATAAAAAATGTTGAAAAAAAAAAAATTAAAAAAAAAAAAAGAAACTGGAATCTCAGCACTCCCACTGGGAATCTGGTCGGGACCTGACAGGGACCTGACAGCATTCGACTACCCCTGGCCAAGGGGGTGGGCGCTGGGGACCTGGCTGGCGGGGCAATGGATCACAGCACGCCTGGCTTTGATTCACACATCTGTTAGTCAACGAGCGGCACCCACCATCCATTTAATTAACCTGCTCTTGAATTATTTATTATCTTCCCCTGAGTGACAGCAAATTATTCTTGCTGGTTACCCGCTCTGCTTCAGAGGCTTGTTCAGACAACTCCAATCCTGGCAGTTTGATGGAGTCCCTGGTTCCTGCCACCCTCTAGCCAAGGCAAAGACACGAAGAAACAGCAAGTGTAGTGTCTGAAAAAAGGGAATCATGAGCCTTCTGAAATGCAAGGAAGCTCCCCAAATCCAAGGAAGCAGAGAAAACTCCCTTGAAGACATGAGCACGTATGTGCTGCCCTGTTTGGGCATGATCTGCCCTGCACCCCTTTTCGTTCTAAATTAGGTAAAGTTTCATTCTCCCCTAATAACCGTCAACAACTTCTAGACTCAATGCTGTAGCGAGGATTAGACCTGGGATCCTGGGGCAGAGGAGAGGCCACAAAATGCCATCACTTCCCACCACAGGATTTTTGATCCGCCCTGAAATTCCTGTGTCTGAATTCCTTCTCCCCCCACCCCACCTCACCCCCAATTCCCCCTAGATTCCTAAACCGACTGATGCACAGACTTGCACCATCCAGACGCAAGGGGAAGCCTGGGGACCACCCAGGTCAACTCTCACTTTGGGGCTGTGGAAGGAAGCCCAGCAAGCATCTTCCCTGCCGCCCGGTCTCTGTCCTCGCTCTCAGAGAGCCTGTACCAGGGGCTGCGCTAGTCTAGTCTCACGCTCTAGAAACCTCTCCTACGAAACACCAGCATCCCACCCACCCCGCAACCCTTCTGGTCTGCTTCCCCGGCACCTGCCCCTGCAGGCGCGCTCCGCAGGGCTCGCCAGAGACGAGCGTCCGGGAATCCATCCCGGGGTCCCTCCCCGCCTCCGGGCTCGCTGGGCCGGGAGGCTGCGCGCCGCGGGCTCCATCCGGAACTGGCCACCTCACCATTCCCCTCCCCACCGGCCCCCCGCGGGCGAGAGCAGGGGGCCTTGAGGGCGGTGGGCTTGCCCGGCGCTGCTTGGTCTCCGCGCTGCGGCCTCCCCCGGCCCCCACGCAGAAGCGCTCCACGCCGGGGACCCACAGCGCGCCTGCAGACCCGCGGCCCACCTCCACGGCCCCCAGCCCGCGTAGCCCGGGGAGGGCGGCGGAACGCCGGCGCCGACAGTCTGCCACCTGCTGGGGTCTTGCAGGGGCTGGTGGCAGCGGAGGACGGGGAGACTCGCCGCGGGACAGGCGACCTCCACCTCCGGTCCCCTGCCCTCCGGTCCCGACTCGCCGCGCGCCCTCTCCCACTTTGTCTCCAAACGTGCCTTGGCCAGACGCTGACACGTTCCGGGTTAGTTGGTATAGTTACTCGACTAACCGCCGGGTCCGCAACTGCGGGCAGGGAGGAGCCGGCTGGGCGGGGGGTTGCAGCCGCGCGCCCCGGGCCCCGCACCGGGGCTGGTGGGGGGCTCGCCCGGGAACCTGCGCTCCTCCCGCCAGCAGCCGGGCTCCGAGGGAGCGCGGGGCCGCCGGCTCGGGATGCCGCCACCTGTCCCCTGCCTCAGGTGCACTTCAGGGAAGCCGGGAAGGGGCGCACGGCAAGAGTTAGAAGCCGCGGCCGGTTACTCACGTGCCAGATGGCGAAGAAGATGAGCGCGGCGCACAGCACCAGGGACAGCATGTAGCAGAAAGCGGCAAAAGTGAAGGCCATGGCCGGCGGCGGGGCCTCGGAGGACCGCACTCCTTCCGGGGGTGTTGGGGGGCGCAGACGGGACCAGGTCCGCACCCCCGCGTCGAGGCCGGAGGCTGGGAGGAGGCAGGCCGGCGGGAGAGCCTCCCGAGGGTCGGGGGCGGCGAGCAGGGCCGGGACCCCGCAGCTCCGGCGGCCGGACCCTCAGGGGGCGCTCGGGCGTCGCCGGCGGGAAGTGTCCCCAAATGGAGGAAAGCGGTCGGTGGAGAACTCCGGCGGACAAGGCTAGAGGGCCCCCGAGGCAAAGCCGGCGAGGGCCGCGCGAGGAGCGCCCGGAGTCCCGGGGAAGAGCCGCCGCTTCCCGCGCGCGAGCCGGAGGGGGAGGCGGGCGCGCCACCGGGGCCCCGCCCGCGCCGCCCGGCGAGCTCCCCGCCGCGGACCCCGGAGCAGCCGGCGGCTCCCTTCCGGGAGCACAGGTCTGGGGGCGGGGGGGGGGGGGGGTGCGGAGGGGCCGGAGCCCCGGGCCGGACCGGGAACCCGCTCCACCTGCTGCCGCCGCCGCCGCCGCCGCCTCTGCCTCGGCGAGGACCGCGCGGCGCGGCGGGGACGCCCGGGCCCCGGTCCCGCGAGCGCGCCCTCCCGGCCCGCCTCTCCCCGGACACCTGCGGCGGGGGCGGGAGCGGGGGCGGGGCCTCGGAACACGTGCGCGGGGAGAGGTGGGCGCTGCGCGAGGGGGCGGTGTGTGCGCGCGCGGCTGCCGCCCGCAGGTGCCCGCGGCGGCGCGGGGGTGGGAGGTGGGCGGGCGTGCGGCCGCGGGGCGGGGCCGGGGCGGGGCCAGGGCTGCTAGGGTGGGTTTTCCCAAACTGTCGTGCCCTTCACGCCCCAGCCCCTGCAAAAGCCCCCAGTGGCGTTTTTCCCTCGCAGCTTCCACCTCCCCCCCCCCCCACCATCTGACTTTGGGGTCGGGGCAGCCAGACCCCGAGCGGGACTCTGTTGTTGGCGTTGGTCCAGTGCAGTTGTCAAGGGCACGTGCTTTTGGAGCCAGACCTCTTCGGGCGACTTTCTTAACCTTCTTAAACCTCGGTTTCCTGATCTGAAATAATTGTGGGGGTAAGAGTACTACCAATCCATTTCAAGGGGTTATGGTAAGAGCCTAGCAGGGGCCGGGAAGTTGCTACACGTTCAGTAAACCGCAGGGTTGTCACGTGCCCACTTGACGCCTCTGGCCCGGCGCCTGGGAAACTCACCGTGCCTCCTGTGTGGGGCTGTCTGACAGGGCAGTGAAAGAAATTCCAGAGAAGTCAGCGCGTCCAGTAAGCAAGCGCACACGTCCTGGAACGTGACCGGCAAGTCCCGGCGCGGGGGGGGGGGGGGGGGGGGGGGGGCTGGAAGCGCATCACGGTTTGGAGCCGATCTCCGAGCACCGGGTACCTTGCAGAGTGCGCGCGAAAACAAACCCATCGGCGTTGATCCGCTCGGACCCCGGCGTGCTAACTGTGCCGCTCACGGTTGCGATTCCAACGGCTGGAGAGCTGGAAGGGATGGCTTACGGAGAGCTAGTCCTAGACTAGGACGGGCTCTGCACGCTCCTGGCCCTGGGGTCTTTGCTCCGTACCTCGACATGTCCTGCAGCTGCCTGGCCACACCTGCAACCTGGAAACTAGACGCCTTTCAACGGCGAAGTGCACCTACTAGGGCGAGTCGTAGTGTTGACACGGGGTCATCGGATCAGCATTTGATTGCCTCTGGGTCAGGACTGGCTACGCAGGACTGGGGAGGCCAAGGACAAAATGAAAACAGGACTCCTTGTTAAAAAGTCATTAAGAATTTCAAGACAGGGGCGCCTGGGTGACTCGGTCGGTTGAGCGTCCGACTTTGGCTTGGGTCATCATCTAGGGCTTCACGGGTTCGAGCCCTAGCGTGGGGCTCTGTGCTGGGAGTCTGGAGCCTGCTTCAGATTCTGTGTCTCCCTCTCTCTGTGTCCCTCCTCCACACTCTCTCTCTCTCAAAATAAATAAACATTAAAAAAAAAAAAAACAAAAAAAACAAAAAAAACGAAGAATTTCAAGACCGAAGCAGCAGAGCATTAAACCAAGCACAAGGTCCTTCTGAGCCCAGGACCCTGGACAGCTGTGGAGGTTGTGCACTGTGAATCCAGCCGTGCTCTGGGTTATACATTTTATCACTTTCTCTTTCACTCGTGTGTCTCCCAGTATCAATTCTCGTTAAACAAAATTTGGAAAATATGGAAATGGAAAAGAGGAGACAAACACCAGAGTTGACTGATCTCAGAAACCAGCAACAGAATAGTGGTGTGCTCCTTCCCAGCTCTGTTTTCTGCTTTCAATGTTATACCAATCATTTCTCCTTTTTAAGAAATGTTTTAATGTTTATTTATTTAAGAGAGAGAGAGAGAAAGAGGGAGAGAGAGTGTGTGATCAGGGGAGGGGCAGAGAGAGAGGGAGACACAGAATCCGAAGCAGGCTCCAGGCTCCGAGCTGGCAGCACAGAGCCCGACGCGGGGCTCGAACCCACGAGCTGTGAGATCATGACCTGAGTCGAAGTCGGACGCTTAACTGACTGAGCCACCCAAGTGCCCCACCAATCATTTCTTTTAACGGTGGTAATTATGCTATATAAATTCTGTGGCCCCAAAACAATAAGAAAATATCAAAGGGAAATGCCATCGCTCAAATATTTTGAGTTCCTTCCAGGTCTGATCTAGTGTCTTTTATTTCTGCTGGTTTTTGCTTATGGTGTCCTAGCTCCTCATATGTCCAGTTTTCACTGTATGTCAAACTTTTTTAGAAAAATTTCTTTGCAGATTGAATCACCCCACGTCCCAGCAATAGCACTGCTAGGAATTTACCGAAGGGATGCAGGAATGCTGATTCATAGGAGCACATGTACCCCAGTGTTTATAGCAGCACTTTCAACGATAGCCAGATTATGGAAGGAGCCTAAATGTCCACCAACTGAGGAATGGATAAAGAAGATGTGGTTTATATATACAATGGAATACGACTGGGCGATGAAAAATGAAATCTTGCCATGTGCAACAACGTGGACAGAACTGGAGGGTAATTAGGCTAAGTGACATTAGAGAAAGACAGATACCATATGATTTCACTCATATGTGGAAGCTGAGAAACTTAACGGAAGCCCATGGGGGAAGGGAAAGAAAAAAATATACAGTTACAAACAGGGAGGCAAACCATAAAAGACTTTTAAATACAGAGAACTGAGGGTGGATCAGGGATGGGGGAGAGGGGAAAGTGGGTGATGGGCACTGGGTGTTGTAAGTGTTGAATCATGGGCATCTACCAAGAGCACACTGTGCACAGTTATGTTACTAACTCGACAATAAATTGTATTAAAAAAAAAAAACAAAACAGTTATTTGCAGAAGCTCAAGGACTGAGATGATGCTATCTTTCTCCAAGGAGGATTTTCTACATCTTTTGCCAGGTGTCTGGGGGACACGAGCACTCTAGAATTGCCCTACTCCAAATTCGTGGTTTGAGATTTTCGGGGGTAACCAGATGACCGTGGTCTGCCCGAGGAGGGTTTTTTCCGCTTCACCCTCATTCACAAGGAGCTGTCCTTTCGGATCCTGGGCCGAAGCAGGTTTTTATCACGTCCTAAGTCCTGGTGGTCCTTGGACTCTGGCTTTTCCCCAAGCCCTACAAAGCACTAAAAGCCCAACCCAGCCTCACCCCCCCCCCACTCCAGATTGGCAAATGCCCCAAAGGGCAAAACTGGCCCCCACTGCTGGGCTGACCTCTCCAGATCCTGACCCCTCTCCGAACTTGTCCCCAGAAGTCCTTGCTCTCAGGGCAAGTCTTTGATGCTTTTAAGAAGCTGTTTAGAGATTTTATTTAGCTGTTTAAACTGTGTGTGGTGGGAGGATTGGTCTGAATTATCCAGCCCAGCATTATCAGAATCAGGAGTGTCTACGTCAAAATCTAATGTCAAACAAAAATTGAATCCCACATCCCACCACTCTGACTTCCAAGGCTCCATACATATCTCAGTCTCTATTTTTCTTGACCTTTCCCCAGTCCTGCTGCAGAATTGTCTACAGGACTAGAATTTCAGAAAGTGAGAGCTGCAGGCAGTTATAGTGTATTAATTCAACAAATGTTCTCTAGCGGTGGTGGGCACATGTCAGGGACCCACAGGATTCCCAGCCTAATTGGTGAGGTTATAAATAACCCCTTCACATGGGAGTTAGAAGAAAGACAAGAAGGAAGAAGGAAGAATTGCCTGTAACACTTACTGCCTGAGGAAGGCAAGAGAGAAAGTAATGGGGAATGGATTTTGAGTGACCAACCTACATGGATTCATCTACCGTAGACATTGAAAGGGCAACTGTTTTATTTTTTTTCCGAGCCGCCATGCAGCCACAAGTGGCCATGTGACAGTCTTGGAGCTTATGAGATATGTACCCCTTTGCACTGGAATGCAGATGTGATTCCTGGAGGTACAGCAGCCATCTGGCAATAATGAGAAAGCAATCAACACATTAAGAATGGGAAAGCTAAAAAGAGCAAGAACCGTTGACAACATAATAGAGCCACCAAACCAGGCCTGAACTCCCAATTCCCTGGCTTCTTATAGACTGAGACAATAAAACTTCTGACTTTGGGGGGTGGGGGGCACCTGGGTGGCTCCATCGGTTGAACGTCCAACTCCTGGTTTCGGCTCAGGTCACAATCTCACAGTTCGTGGGATCAAGCCCCACGTCGGGCTGTGCACTGACAGCTCAGCCCCTTCTTGGGATTCTCTCTCTCTCTCTCTCTCTCAATGCCCCTCCCTCCCTTGCACACGCACGCTCCTGGTTTTCCCAAATTGCATTTTACAGCCAGTTTGTTCAAACCAGAATCTAAAGATTCACACCTCCACACCTCTCGCCCCCAGGGCTTTTTAACCTTCTCCTCGTGGGTAATTTACCCAACGATAATTATTTTGGGGTTGAACGTCTGCTGCTGGCAGCAGCGTGCCGAGCTCAGTGACCGTGCCCGGTGGGAGCCCGCGTGCATGTGTATCTAAGCTGGCACTGTCTGACTCAGGACTGTGTTCACATAACTCGCGTGGCACATACACGCGCGTAGAGAAGCCAGCCGCGGATTACTGACTCATGCCTGCTCGACGTACCTGCTCTTCATTCTCCCGAAAACAACTGAAATCTAACTCTGAGTCCCCTTCCTGCTTGACCGGCAGGAAACTCGGTATCAGTCTTGGCTGGGGCTGCCCAGGGGGTCTGGGGGCCTCACACGCACCAAACACCGGGCAGCTCCTCCCACTGCCATCGGTTGGTCATCTGCCCACGCTGGTTCCTGCCGACGTCCCAGCTGGACCGGTCCCGGGTGCTTAAACATGCTCAAGCATTTCCAAACATGAAATATTCAGGAGCTTTTTAAACAAGAATAATATCTATTTGAGCCCACATTGCATTCTAGATTTGTGGTCCCACTTGTTAGAAAACATACATCCAATGAAATGAGAAAACAATTTAATTGAAAAGTTATAAATCAAGACAGCAAAATACTCATTTTCTATGACACGTCCGTGTTTTGCATCAAAGCATATCAACAATTTATTTTAAAATGAGAAATTTAAATCTAATCTTGTTGGTCTCGTGACGTCGTAAGGAACAACATCTGAAATAAAGCCCAAACTTTGTTGTCAATGCTTGAGAAAAATGGGATCAGTGGGAAATATTTTTGTGGAAATCTTGTCCATACAGGGCCTAGTACCTATATGTTAGGGGAGAAATTCTGGCATTTCAGACAAAATTTTAGAAACATGTCTAAACGCCTTAAATTTGGCACTAAGTCACTGTATCCGATTATCCCTGGATGATGCCATCAAAGATGTAAATTCGATCAATCACATTAGCCTGCTCTGGCCGCCATAACAGAATGTCACAGACTGGATGGCTCATACAAGAGAAGTTTACTTTCTCACAGTTCTGGAGGCTGGACGTCCAAGGTCACGGGGCCGGGAATATCGCTTCTGATGAGAGCCCCTCTTCCTGGCCTGCCGCAGCTGTCTTCCCCGTGTCCTCACCAGCCTTTCTTCTGCGCACACGTCGAGGTCGGGGGCGGGGGGAGGGGGGGGAAGAGGCATCTGTGGTCTCTTCCCCTTCTTACAAGGACACCAGTGCTATGGGATCAAGGCCCCCACTCTGACCCCACTTAACCTTTATCAGCTCTGTATGGTCCCCATCTCCAAATGCAGCCATACTGGGGCCTAGAGCTGTGACTTATGCATTTGGGGGGGACACAGTCGGGTCCACAACAAGAACCACACATCAAATAAACAGAAAGAATTAAATCATGTGATAATCTGGGGATTGAGATCAAGAATTAAAAGAATATTCGAGGGGCGCCTGGGTGGCTCAGTCGGTTAAGCGTCCGACTCCGGCTCAGATCATGATCTCGTGGTTCGTGGGTTGGAGCCCCGCATCCGGCTCTGTGCTGACAGCTCGGAGCCTGGAGCCTGTTTCAGATTCTGTGTCTCCCTCTCCCTGCCCCTCCCCTGCTTGCGCTCTGTCTCTGCGCTCTCTCTCTCTCTCTCAAAAATAAATAAACATTAAAATGGAAAAAGAATTTAAAGAATAAGCCTTAGAAAACAACCCTCTGTTGTTTGTGCTCCGTGTGACTCTACAAGAAGTAAGTGTTTCTGTTAAACCGACTTCATTCAACGCCACTCAGCAAAAGTAATTAAGCTAAGGATAAGTCAGAGAAACTACAGGGAGACGAAATACGATGTACCACTTGAACCAAAGCCAATTATGAATCCCAAGAAAGCTATTCGATTATCTAGTAAATTACATAAAGCGATGACACAGGTAAGAAGCAGAATGAATTTCCTTTCCTGTCTGTTAAATGCTGTGACTTCACCAAACGAGGTTTGCAAAGCTCCACGGAACGAGGGTGACCAAAAATTAACGAAAATCCATCCAACTCATGAAGTACGTTCTGCGAGGACAGAGAGGCCCCGCGGGTCCACGCTCGCTCTCCGGTCGCGAGGCTGAGGTGACGCCCTGGGGGAGGCCTTCCTGGCTCTTCCTGCCCCAGGCCCTTTGTAAGTGCGGCCAGCACCACGCGGAACCCAGCCCAGAGCTGAGTCACCAGCAGATAAAAAGCTGCCGTTTCAAGCCTTGGTGGTGCGGCGACCGCGGCCTGCAAACGTCCTTTATTCGCCAAGCGACCTTCCTGATGTGGAACCCACCGTGCACAGAGCTCGCGGCTTCCGGAAGGGGGAGCGTCCAGAAAGGAAGCTCTCCCGCAGCTCCGATGAGGCCTGCCTGCAGGTCCCTTCACTCCGTTTGCTCTGATCCCCGCAGCCCCCCAAGTCCCCTCCTGACAAGCAGGGCACAAATCCTCTGGGGTCTGGGGCAGGTGACACGTCCAGGGCACCCTGGCTAGGCGTGGGCTCCAGGGTCACGTGTCCTCCAGAGGCCGAGTCCTTATTTCCACCTGATGGCGGGGGGGGGGGGGGGGGGGGGGGGAGGGGGCAGGGTGTGGTAACACATACATGAAACTTCGCTTTTTAACCGGTTTTTACACATTCCGTTCTGTGACATGAAGGACATTCCCCGAGTTGTGCAACCATCACCCTCACTCGAGGGTCTCCAGAAAACGTTCCCCTTCTCCCACCGAAACCGCAACTCTCCATTCTCCCCTCTCCCAGCCCCTGGCTCCCACCTTCTCACGTCCGACCTCTGCGCACCTGACCGTTCTGGGTACGTCATATCCGCGGAACGCCGCCCTGACACGTCACCCCTCTACGTGCTGAATCTCCGTCTCCCTCTGTAAACTGGGGGGCACCCGACCCCCCAGCGCGTGCCACGCCCGGTCTCCCCCGATCCTCACGCACTGCCACGTGTGTCTCAGGATCTCCGAGGCACCCGTGTGACAACGGACATTCAGAGAGGGTCAGCGCTTGCGTCGGGCCACACGGGAAACTGCAGGCTCAGCCAGGATTCATGCGCGACGCGGAAGCCTGACCGCAAAGACGGCGCGGCCCAGGGATGCTGGCTTCCGGGACAGAGAGCCAAGAAACGTAGCAGCTACGAGCGTGCGCGCACAGAATGGGCCGTCGTACAGCTCGCTATCCGGGACCCGCAAACCGAGGCCCGAGTACGTCCCGGTGTGCGGGGCAAGGGGCAGATGGCAAGACGGTTGGGCCCGATTGGCCCGTGGTCTCTCCTGATCCTTTGAAATGGGCCTCCAGGAAACCCGTCTCCGCAGGGAGACCAAGCCCCTCCCCCCCCCCCATGCCACTGGCGACGCCCAGCGGTACAGAGAAGTCAGGGAACTTTGCCGGGAACACACAGCCAGTAGGCGGAGGGGCCAGGATTCAACCCCAGGCCATCTGCCCACACAGATCCCGAAACCCCGAGCCTCCCAGAGGGCCTGGGCTAACGGCCCCAGAGTCCTGTGTATTGTAAGTGACTTGGGACTCGAGGGGTACCTGTAGGGAGGACGTGACCGTTCAACCACACCCAGGAGCACAGGTAGGATCCAGGGAAGTAAAGGGGTGCAGGTGCCCTCGTCGACTGCTAACAGGCCCGTCCCACTGAGTTAACAGGGAGAGACAGAGCATCACCAGAAAAGTAGTTTGGCGGCCTCGAATGCCGACCCGAATGCCGACTTCACTTCAAGTGAAGTCAAGGTCTGCCGCGTGCCAGGTACGGTGCTGCCATTAGAAGCAAATATGCTGGGTCACCTGGGGGGCTCAGTCGGTTAAATGTCCGACTCTTGGTTTCGGTTCAGGTCAAGATCTCAGGGTTCATGGGTTTGAGCCCTGAGTCGGGCTCTGCTGACAGCTCAGGGCCGGCTTGGGATTCTGTCTCTCCCTCTCCCTTCTCCTTCCCCACTTGCTCTCTCTCTCTCTCTCAAAATAAATTAACTTAAAAATAATTCTTCTCCTCCCCAAAACTCGAGTTTGGGGCAAAGTCTTACCCTATACGGAGCAGCCATCAGAGCTACGTGTCCAAGTGTCAATGAACACTTTGTGCAAACAGCAGACCCCACCGAACCCTCCAAGAGTCTGCTCTGAAAAAGGGCCACGGTCTGCCCTCACCCAGCACAGAACCAGTTTTGCCCGTGCATAGGAAGTAATGTTGCTTGTCATTTACCCCAGATGCTCCATCTCACCAGAGAAGACCAAACCGTTATTCTGGTTCGAATGTGGACTCACAAGAGCGAGGGTGGGTGGGAGCACGGGGTAGCCGGGCCCCCACGGTGCGAGCAGGTGCGTGGAGCTTGTGCCCACGAATATTCAACTGCTTGCTTGCTCTGACGTCCAGCAAAGGCCGGGCGACTGCAGACCCAGACAAGTTTTCTGAGCAGCAACGATTTCAGTCCAGCCTTTCATCTCAGAGCCCAGGTTACACTGTGGGAGTTTGAAATACGTTTCTTGTTAAAGCAGCTGCAAAGGTCCCACCAGAAACTATGCTGTTTCTGAAAAATCCCCCTCCTCCATCTCTGATGGAGTCGCGGGCTCAGGGCAAGGACTCCTGTGCTAGCAGAGGTCCCAAGCAGGGACAGACATCCTACCTGGAGCCACCGCCACCTCCTGGCTCCTCCCGGACCCTGAGCCTGCACCCTGGTCCTCGGGCTCTTGCAGAGTGCAGGTCTAAGGCAAAGCCCCTGAGAAAGTTTGCACACTCTTTAAAACTTGAAAAGAGGGGAGCCTGGGTCGCTCAGTCAGATGAGCATCCGACTTTGGCTCAGATCATAATCTCACAGCATGTGAGTTCGAGCCCCACGTCGGGCTCTGGGCTGACAGCTCAGAGCCTGGAGCCTGCTTGGGGTTCTGTGTCTCCCTCTCTCTCTGCCCCTCCCCCGCGCTCGCTCTCTCTCTCTCTCTCTCTCTCTCTCTCTCTCAAAACTGAATAAACATTAAAAAAATTTTTTAAAAATCTAGCAAAGAATGAGTGACAGGGGACGAAAGGTACAAACCTCCAGGTATAAGACGAGTGAGTCCTGGGGACACAGCATAGTGACCACGGTGGGGAGCACGGTGCCCTACATTTGGAAGCTGCTAAGACATCTTGAAAGTTCTCATCCCAAGAAGAAAAATTGTAAAAGTGTGGCTCATTGTAAATATGACTGGTGTTCACTAACCTTCTCCTGGGGAGCATTTCACAATATGTACGCATATCGCACCTTATGCTGTACAGCTTGGGCTCGTATAGCTCTGTATGACAGATCCCAATAAGACGGGTAAAAAAATAAAAGTAAATACTAAATTAAAAAAAAAACTTGAAAGAAAGCTATTGAGGAAAAATAAAAGCAAATGCTACTTACACATTTTGAAGATTGTCATTCATTCAACGGACACTCAATGACACCATAGTATGTGTCTGGGTTGTCCCATTAAGTCTTGGGGACAGACATCCAAAGAGGCACAACATCATCTCTACCCACAGAGAGTTCACAGTTTCGTTTCGGAAGCAAACACAGGAGGGAAAAAACACAGCTTATGGTAAATATTTAGGGATGCCGGGGAATTTATATACTAAAACTCAAACATGCAAAAACTATAAATAGATTTTCTATAACTAGTCTTTCCTTGTGCTCAGTCCCCACTGACAACACACAGATTTTCCGATAACAAAATAGCTCAGGCTCTCGTAGGCTGGGAACGTTTCTTTCCCGTATGTGTGCACTGACTTTCCGAGTGCGAGTTCCCCATCAGGTCTGGTTCCCGTTTCCAGAGGGACGCTGGCCACATACCTGCTTCCTTCTCCGGTGGCACCAGGTGCAGGAGGAGTCTTCCGACCTTACGGCATCCCGCACAGGCCTGCGGTCCACCTGCTGTCCCCTGACCTCTCCTGGGTTGTGACCGGTGTCTCCCAGCATCCCAGGCTGAGGTCCTGGGTGTCTGGCCTCCTCTCCCTCAGCGGCTCCTCGGGCAGGTCCACACCCCCACCAGCCGAGCAGACTGCGGGGCCCATGGCAGCACGCTGGGCACGGGCGACAGGAACATGACCCAGAGCACCAGCACCACCCACCGGGGCACACGGTACCCTCTCCCGCGGCTTCCCGAACCAAGCCCCGCAACCTGGAGGGCTTACAGTACAGGAATTGATTTTCTCACGGTGCTGGGGGCCGGAAGTCTGAAGCCCAGATGTCAGCAGGGCCACGCCCCCCCTATGGTCTCTCCAGGACCCTCGCACGCCTCTTCCGGCCTCTGGTGGCCCTTGGCGCTCCTGGACCCGTGGCTGCATCGCCCCGTCTCCGCCTGCGTCCTCCCCGTCTCTCCCCGGGTTCTGTCCTCACCCGCCTTATAAGGGCACCAGTCCAGTCGCTGGATGTAGGCCCCGCCCTAAATCGAGGAGGATTTCTTCTAGAGAGCCTTAACGGATCCCACCTGCAAACGATTTCCAAATCAGGTCTCATTCTGAGGCTCCAGGCGAACCCAGATTTGGGGGCTACCCATTCGACCGGCTCTACACACCATGCTGCGACAGTCGCATCAAAGCCAGACTTCCTCTAAGGGGCTGGCGGTGTCCCAGGGAAGCAGAGAATTTGCCCTCACGTCCCCAGAGTCCCCAGGTCACCACGCGTCACCCCTGAGCGGTTCCAGATACTGATGCCACTGGGAGAACCAGATGGTTCACGAGTCAGCTTCCGTCCCCTGATGGGAGGACTCCCCCACATCACGCGATTCCTGACACCAGCTGGGTGACCTACCATTTCACCCATTCAGACCCTGCCCACCCGGAGAGGGCGTCGGACCCCCGAGACCATCCCCTGCTTCAGAGGCCAAACGCAAGTGCAGGTCTCTACCGGGCTTCCGACCCATTGATACAAATCAAAATTGGGCCGAGTAAATGTGAAGATCTGATCCGCTTCATTAATCGACTCAGGAATCAGGCGGCACCCTGTCCAGTAAGTAGAGGGGAGCTCTGGGGAGTTTACAACAAGGAAGGTTCTATAGGCTAGAGGGTGAGGCAAGCAAAGACAAGACTGCTTCAGGCCAGGTGGCCTTCCCTTGGGGGAAAAGGCAGGGATCTTATCAGGTGAATCACCTCACCTTCCTCGGACGGACAGGCCCTCTGGACAGAGTGCCTCACCGTGCTGACCAGAGCATTCCTGGCCCACTCAGACGACATTTCTGGGGGAAGGTTGAAACTGCAGTCAGGTTAGGTGTTAAGCCCGTTCGGTGACGCGGCCTGGCATGAGTGATTCCATTTGGGGCCTGTGGTTTCCTTCTAACACTGTAAATGGGCAGTTCCCATGTGGGTTCCATTCATTTGCCGGACCAGCAGCTCACAGAACTCGGGGCAGCCAGTGTCCTTGCGGGATTACCAGCTTACGGTGAGGGCACAGCTGGACGAAGAAGCGTGTAGGGTGAGTCCGGAAAGATCCCGAACGCAGAAGTGTGGGGCGCACGTGGGTGTGCTCTGGGGCTTGAGCCTGTAAGCCCTCTGTAAGTCCTTTTCCTATGCGGTGAGAACTTCCCCACATCAGATCTGCACTTCTGCCTACGCTCAGGGAAGAGCCCATGACCTACCTGCACAGGCCCAGTCGGTTCTCGCCATGAAAGGGGACGACTTGTATCTCTAGAAAGCCCTTTTCTCTTTCAACAAAAGTCTACCTTTCGAGACTGTTGCCCGACTACAGATTCAAAAACTACTTCAAACACGAAACTGGGACCTGAATGCTCCCATCTCACTCTCCGCGGAGACGCGGATTCATCACGTGCAGAGCTCAGGACGACCAGGGGCAGGGACTTTCGCGAATGAAAGAACCACACTTTGATTCAATCGCACCAGTACCTTGCACATCCCCTCGTAGGCTAAGGAGGCACATACGTGACTCCCTGGAGGGACCATCCCCACCTTTATTCACATCAGCACCGTGCCGGGCATAGGCAGGATGCTTGTTACATGCGTGTTGAATGACTGTGGGGGCTGGATGGCTTCACGATGGAGGGGACGTTGAGTCAGGCCTTGAAAAATAAGTGAGTAGGATTTGGATCAAGGGAAAGGGGCAGGAAAGGCATTATAAGCAAAGGGCAAAAGACCAAAGTCGTGGAAGCATGATAGAGAGGGCATCTCCTGGCACGGAGGATCCCAGGGTGCCCCGAGAGGCGAGAGATGGGGTTGGAGGGCTAAACTGTGGCCCACACCGCGGGACTCAGGCTCCAGGGGTGTGCCCCAGGCTTGGGATTTTCAAGGAAACGGAGAGAAGCCGTGTAGGCTGAGAACAGAAGGTGTTTCCGGGGTCGTTCACATGCACGAATGTCTTACTGGCCTGTAACAGATTCCTGGGGAAGCCAGTGAAGGGGTTCAGAGCAAGTCTCCCCAGAATGTGCCCCTCTGGCACGAGGCCTATTTGAGTTGAAGGCCATGAAGGTGTAGCCGACTCAAGAGACACTTGTGCCCTGCCTTAACGTCCTAGAATGAAAATTGGGGCTCCTGCCCAGAATGAAGAGTTATGACCAGAGAGAGATTATATCCGAGTGGCCCGCCTGTGTGGCAGGGCAAACATCTTCTTACCCAACACTATCCTCTGCTCTGAGGCCCCAGGCCCCCCCAACCCATGCCTTAGCGCCAGATGGCAAATGTCTCACCCTACCTTTTCTGTCTTTGAACCTCTCGTGTGTGGGGTTCCGGGAGGTACGAGATTAAATTCGATTTGTTCCTGTTAGTCTGTCTCATCGTGTCAATGTCGTTCTTAGACCAGCCGGGGGAGCTTTGAAGGGAAGAGGAAAAATTTTCCCCCTCAACACCAGCAGCAGCTGGGTCCTCCGCATTTCCAAACACACCCCTTGGTCCTAATGTCACAGACTTAACGCTGGCCAACCCGCATGGACATTTCTGAGACTCCCATGTCCTCGTCTCACACGAAGGCTCACAATACTGAATCGTGGAGCCAAAATACCGTGTCAAATGATAACGATGCTTGTTCATCACATTCAAGTTCTGCCGTCCTGATGACGGCAAGGTGGATATTTTTACTGCCCTTTGCTCCATGACAAAAGGAAGGGTCTACGTCGGCACTTTTTCTCTGCCTTTCCGTTGTCTGCTCTGGCATTAAGGGTTTGTGATAGAACCGGTTAATTTTCTTCTAGCACACAGACCAGACTTACATCCAATTTGTTCAAGATCTAGCAGAACCTCGCTGTCTGATATAACACCAGGCATAACGTTGTCTGTGAATCTCCCGTTATTCTGAGATTTAAGGACAAATTAGATGTGCGGTATTTATGGGGACTGTATGTGCCTCTCTGTAACAGAAACTTGAGAATGTTTTTCTAATGCCTTTGCTCTGTAAAGTGTCCCCTTGCCCAGCCCCAGCAACTTGAACGAGTCATGGTGGAATAGCCTTCCCGCACCAGGGGGCCATCCGCCCAGCGGACTCTTCCATCCCCCTCAGGAAGGCGCCCTTGCCCCAAACGATGCATTGTTTCTCATGATTTCCACCTGTAATAACTTTTCCTTCGCTAAAGTCCAGTGGGCCTCCTTCCTATCCACGGGCGAGATGGGCTCCATTCGTGAACTGCTGAATAAAGCCAACGTCATGGCAGAATTTTCTCTGTTGCGATCTGGGTGTTTGACCCTTCTCGTCTATCTCCGTTGCCACTGCCCTGAACCCAAAGTAGCAGGGAAGGAGCAGAGAGAGAGGGTGGGAGGGAGAGAGAATCCCAAGCTGAGTTCTGCACTCAGCGCTTAGCGCAGAGCCTGACTCAGGGCTCGAGTTCACGAACCTCGAGGCAATGACCTGAGCTGAAATCAAGAGTCAGACGCTTGACCGTCTGAGCCACCCAAGGGTCCCTACCATGCCGGCAGTTTAAAACCAGGGAATGAACAAAAATGGTCGAAGACCTTTTTCCTGATTCAGAGACTCCAGACCCCGACGTCCTGGGAATTTCAACATGCTCCCCAGGTGATTCTGAAGCATCTGTGATGAGGGATCACGGACCAAACCACCCGGTCTCTACACACCCTCACTGTTGCCTACCGCGCCCTCGTTGCCCTCCCTGAGGCATCTCTCAGATGCTGTCCAAAACCATCAGAGCTTCCCAACAATGAGGAGGGTAGCTGACGGTTGGCTCCCACTCACTGGGCCCCACACGCAATTCAGATCTCGTCCCTCACTGTCCCACAGCTCCGCCGAGCTGGTCCCCTCTCTGGTTGGCATTTCCACCCTCGAGCAGGGACTCAACACCCCTGGCATTCCCCACCCACCCAACACAAACCCACCCATCTCTCCCTAGCAAAACTCTCGGTCCTTGGAGACTCGTCCCCGTGGTCACTCGGGACTGTCCCCGGCCAGAAATGCTCCCTCCGTCCTCTCAATTCTTACAGCGCCTGGTATGTGCCTGGGGCAGATGGAGTGGGAAGGTCCAGGACCCCAGACTCACAGGACTCAGAGCAATGTCTTTAAAGGTTAATGTTTCTAAAAGTGTAAGTGAGTTCCGAATTCTCCACGGTCTGTTTATGGAGACCACCAACGCCCCGGGAAATGTGCGTGTGGGCCCCGGGCACATGCTGTGGACCTCAGCAACATGTCAGTTGAAGTCACAGGGTTGAGAAGTAAATTAAAGTCAAAATCTCCTCCCCTGTATGGTTAAGAGTAAAGCAGGCATCCAGGAGCGGCTCACAGAGCTGGCCGACTTGGCTTTCAGAACAGCACAGCCCGCGGGCTAGCGGGACTCCCCCTTCCTAGAGGCATCCGACGCCTTCTGCTTCTGAGCATGTCCCGTGGGGTCCCCGGCCCTGCCCTCAACAGGCCCCTCCTACTATTTCCCCAAAACACATACTCCCTCTCTCCAAGAGGAATCCAGGCAAGGAAAACCCCTTCCCTCCCGTTACCTATATAGGTAAGAAGGGAATTCCGCAGGGATCCATCCAGGTACGTCACGCATAGGACAGCACCCCGGTTATTTCAATATCTATCACTATTCTGGACGAAAAACTAGTTAGTACTTACCTCGGGGAGACAAGTGATAGACTTTGTTCTTTCCTGTCTTCACCCCAGATCCTGCTAAAGAAAATACTTCCCTCTAAAACTTCCTGCTAATACTCGTTCACACTCTGAGGCCTGGCCTTCGATGGCTGTGTGTCTACCACAAACCGCAGTTAAATAAATGAACGCAGGAACAGCTGGAGGAGGGAGCACAAAGAGAGGGTAGAGGAAACCCCAGCCTCCCACATCTCCTCTGCTGATTTTTGTCATCGTAAGCACACCCGCCCTGTCATCTATACGGACGGATGTCTGATGCTCCCACCTGCCACGTCCTGTCTGATTCCAGAGGTACGGAAACGCATCAGGACACCCAGCCCCGGCTGCTTCCCCTCCAGCTTCCGAGAGTCCCTATCCTGCCCTAATTTGGATATGACAACGTCTGTCTGTCTGTCTCTCTCCACTTCCAGGCTTATTTATGAGTGACTCAAATGTCATCCCTAAAGACCCTTAGCAAAGCAGATGAGCCAAATATGGCCTTAACACATCACCTTCCGAGGAAAGAAAAACGAAGCCTGCCCCCTTGACAAAGCCAACCAGTCGATAATGAAAGAAGGCGCTCAGGAGGACAATCCCTTCACCCCACGATGCATGCCGCAGAGCACTGCGACTGACCACCTCTCTTACCTCCTCACATTGGGAGATAATCAGCATGCCTTCGGCTCTTCATATTATCGTCTCAAGAGCGATGAGCAACGTGTCGTGTGTCACTCAAAATACACGGTCAGATGAACCAGCAGAGTGTGGAAGTGGACCCAAGAGCCAAGTCTTCTTAATGACGGAGAGAAGGGAGCAGAAGAGCCAGTGTGGTGACTTCCAGGGCTTTCCCCACGACGATGCCTCTTTTATTTCCAGAAATCTTAGGGCTCCAATTCAGGTCGCAGACTAAACACACTCACTCATGAGTCTTCCCTCAAAACCCACAGAAACACGAAGGGGACATGTGGTGAGGCCAGGCCCTGGAATAACGGTCAACTGATTTTCAACGAGGGTGCCAAGAGCATTCCATGGAGAGAAAACAATCTTGTCAACAGAAGGTTCCGGAAAAAGTGGATATCCACATGCAAAAGAAGGAATTTGGACCTTTACCTTACATCATATACAA
Source organism: Neofelis nebulosa (assembly GCF_028018385.1). Lineage (NCBI taxonomy): Eukaryota > Metazoa > Chordata > Mammalia > Carnivora > Felidae > Neofelis > Neofelis nebulosa. The sequence goes on along the minus strand of NC_080796.1, from coordinate 7,689,889 downwards.
AAATTAATCCAAAAAGATCAAAGAGCTAAATGTAAGTGTTAAAACTACAGAACTAGGGGCACCTGGGTGGCTCAGTCGGTTGATCATCTGACTTCGGCTCAGGTCACCGTCTCACGGATCGCGAGTTCGAGCCCCGCGTCGGGCTCTGTGCGGACAGCTCGGAGCCTGGAGCCTGCTTCGGATTCTGTGTCTCCCTCTCTCTCTGCCCCACCCCCACTTGCGTTCTGTTTCTCAAAAATGAATAAGTGTTAAAAAAAAATGTTTTCTAACTACAGAGCTGGAAGAAAATGCAGAGGACAGTCTTCATGACTACAGCGATTTCTTGGATATCACACCCAAGGCACAGGCAACAAAAGTAAAAATAAACAGGACTTCATCGAAATTAAAGACTATTGCCCATCAACAGACACTACAGGAGAGTGAAACAAACCCATTAAGTGGAAGAACATATTTGCAAATCACATATCTGATAAGGGATTAAAAATAGAATATGTAAAGAACCCTTCCAACTCACCAACAACAAAACAAACAGCCCAATTCAAAACTGGGCAGAGGACATGAGGCTCGGGGGCTGTGCTGAGAGAAGTCTAGAAGAAAAAAAAAAAAAAACAACACATCCCAATAGAAAATGGTTAGCAAAGGACTTGAACTAGCTCTCTGCATAAGAAGAAATACAGATAGCTATGTCCAAATGAAATACGTTCAACCCCAAGTATAATCGGCAAAAGCAAAATTAAGCCACAGCAAGACACCGTTTCACACCAACAGACTGGTAAGAGGTAAAAGGTCTGACAAAATCAAGCGTTGGTGATGATGGAGAAAAACCACCAGACGCTTGCACGGTGCTGGCAGGAGTATAAATGGGACGAGCACCTGGAGAACCACCTGGAATCACCCGTGCGTGTGGAGACGCGAGTGCCTGTGGTCCGGTGTCCAAGGTAACGCCCTGGACCTCCTGTCCATGTGCACGAAAGCAGTGGGAGGCAGTCCAGACGTCCAGCCGACAGCGCGGATGGGTCTCACAATCGAACACTTCCGTGGAAAAGGAAAGTTGCAGAAAATACATACAGCACGATTCCGTGTCTACGAAGTCCAGAAACACGCAAAAACGACGAAGGAGATTGGGGATTGAAAGAAAAGTGAGAAGGTAAAAGTAAAAGAAAGCAAAAAAAAAAAAAAATCAATCAATAAATAAAAGGAAAGCGAATCATAAACGCGTTCAGGAGAAGGGCTGTGTCTGGAAGGAGGCTCCAGGAGAAGCGGTGGGGGGAGGAGGGTTTCAACAGGAAGCCGCACACAGGTGCGCACTCCCACCATCCGTCATACATTGCACACGCCTCACGAGTGTCCTTTGGAGGCTACTAGTATTTAATGAAAAGGTTAAGTGACGTGAAAAGTGTGTGACACGGAGCGCAGGGCTGGCGTGTGCTGGGCGCCTCGTCCTCCCGTTCTTCTCTCGCTGTACGTACTTGAGAACAAACTTGAGTGCACACCAAACGGTGGCTTCCTTACAACCCCAACCGGCTGGTAGATGGGGGAACACACAGGGTCTGCTCAAAGTCACGGAGAGCAAGGCTTCCCCACTCGTCCCCGGCTCTTACCACCCCCCAGCCTGGCCATTGTGCCCATGTTACTACAAATAACCGTCCACAGGTGTTTCAGCCCCCCTCCCCCCACCACGGTTCTGACTAGAAAGGTCTCCTTCGTGAGGCCAGGATGAGAGAAGCGGCGGTCCGATGGGGGGAGAAATGAAATCGTGGCAGCCTGGTTGCCTGCAGCTGCACCTGTCTCGGCCAGCGGTCAGAGTCAGCTCGGGCTCCGTAACGGACAGGAAAGGACCGAAGAGAACCCCCTGCTCAGTGCCCGCTTTTCAATCACCTTCTAGCCCAAATGTTGTGACTCTCTGAGTCAGTCTGAAAACACCTGTCAAACCAAGGGGAGTTGTGGGCCGTGTTGACATTTTCATAAGTAAAGGCTCTGACATTGATCTCCCCACAGTTTTCTTCCACGACCACTACGCAACTTGAAAAACGTCCAAGCAACTAACACATACAAAGTTCTATCCCTTCGCCGGGACGGACTTCAGGGAAGCGGCATCCAGGAGGGACACAGAAACAAACCACAGAGGAGTGGCCGGTGGCCCGACGCAGGGGAGGTGGGGCGGGCCCAGGAAGCCAGGGGAGAAAGCCCCCAACTGGCCAAGGGCAGGGAGCCTGCACAGGGCACAAGGCAGCCACGCAGACCAAAGAGCCTGGAGCAAACAGGGGTGCAGGTCCAAGCTCCCCAGGGCTGAAGGCCTGCCGGACAAGCCCAGGAAATGTGCAGTCTTCTCCCCTGAGAAGGGAGCGTCAGCGCTCACAAACCCTACCTCGATTTTCTACCGCGCTTTGCACTTTTGTGACGAGAACACGCCTGACTGCAGGCACGTGTGGGCGAGAGCTGTGGGTGGGCCAGGACAGCGACCCGAGGTGCACCGCCGGACAAAAGAAACCTAAACCACCGTTACAAGCCTTGCCTGCAATGTTTGCAAGAAGAAAACATTTGCAGTGAGCCCCCCCCCCCCACAGGCACCTTTAGGTCCCCTACTTGTAGGGGCACCCCGCCCCCGCCCCCCGTACATACGAACGGGGGCCTCTGAGCCTCGCAAAGTTTATTTGGCCAAAGTACCTGTTCTGTAGCAGCCTGCTTGTTGTCACTGAGAAACTGATGAATCAGATCAGCTGGGGGCATTTGCGACGCGGGACAGAGAGGGCGAGGTGCGGGAGGTGGGGGCCAGAGCCCCCAGACTCCCCAGAGCTGACCAAGTGGTGACACCTCCCTCCACTTCTGTTCCGCCCCTCGGGTCACGTGGGCTCATTTTGTGACTGACCCTCTTTCAACCAGCCCTCGACGTTCCTTTTGACCCTGACCTCACCGGGGTGAAAATGCCGGTTGCCAGAGGTAGGGGTTGAGGGTTCGAGGGGGAGAAAGCTCAGCGTGCGGTCTGTCTTGAGGTCTCCACAAACCCGGGTAATGGTCTTTGGTGCACAGACAGTCCTGGCGGACATAATCCCGGATTCTTTTCTTTAAAATAATGGTTAAGAGGCGCCTGGGTGGCTCAGTCGGTTAAGGGTCTGACTTCACGATCTTGGTTTGTGGGTTTGAGCCCTGAGTCGGGCTCTGTGCTGACATCTCCCTCTCGCTCTCTGCCCCTCCCCCACTCACACTGTCTCTGTCCTTCAAAAAATAAAACATTAAAAAAACATTTTTTAAATGATAATGGTTAGACCTAAATAGTTGTGTTGTCTTAGAAAACCAGACACGTTCCAAACCAGTAGTGACTGTTCTTTCCACCAGTTTGGACCACCTGCAGGTAGCAGGTGTTTATACATATCCACTGAGGCTAGATGATGGAGGGGCAGCACCGGAGCCTGCTTGTTCAGAAAAGGAAGCTTCCAGAAACCAGAGATCCAGAAACTCGTGCAGGGACTATCCCATCCAGGGCCCACCCCAACGTGGCTCTCCCCAGGAGCCCACTCCATCAGATCAAACATAAACACGACCCACACCCCACAGACCCCTTTAGTGTGGGGACCTATGCCTCTTCAGAATCCCACCGGGGGATCCCTGGTTGGAAAAACGTCATTCACCATATAGATTTCATCTGAAATTCTGTCCTCTCCATGGGAAGATATCGGGAGACGCCACCCGGCAGGAGAGACCGGGAGGGACCAGATGGCTGGGACATGAGAGGCTATTCTCAGTCCAGGGCCAACAGAAAAGCTGTTGGCCAAATTTAGTTTGAAACCTGGTACCCAACAGTATAAAGTTAGAAACTCCCTTGAACCATCTGTCCAACCCTCGCTTGGAGAGGAACCTCAGAGTCTAGCTCCCTCCCGGACATGAGTCCACACCATCACCATCTGGAGCCTCGCGGCCGCAGGACCAACCAACCAAGAGGGTGGCGGCCAATCCTAGAGGGTGGCGGCCAATCGAATTCTCTGGGACCCCTGTGATTCCAACACGCCTTCTGCCCTCTCTTCCCTCCACCAAATTCTCTTCTGACTACCCTGCCTGAGTTCACGAAACACACTCGTGCACACGCACCCCCGTGTGAAATGTCTGGTATTCTTGTCCTTCCGTCAACCCGGCCACAATGCTCTCTCCTTCTCACGGACGTGGGCCTCCCCGCTTCACGCCGTGCCTGCGTCCCCTTCTGTGATGCTGATACAATTTATCTGTCACCCCTGAGCACAAGGACAGGGAGGGACGGAGGAAAGACGCAGACACTGTGTAGGGGCGGTGGCAGGGTCACGCGAGGTACAGCGAGATCGCCTGGATCCCCGCACACCTGCTTGCCACTTCTTAAAGGTTTGTGCAGTGGCCTTAACTGGGTTCAGCCACGTAAACCCTCCAGGTGCTTCCAACACCACCTTGGTCTCCCGTGCCTCCACTGCGGGAAGGGTGAGCAGAAGGGGCACCTGAGGACAGGCGAGGGACCAGGAGCCCCCCACTGTCCAGGCCAGCTCTTGGCTTGACTAGCGGCCGCGTCCTTTCGGTGACCTCCTCCAGCGAGTCGCAATCCCGGCGCGCCACCAGGGTCAGTGCACATCCCGGGCCCACCCTGCCCCCGCCTTGTGTCAGCCAGCACCTGGCCTCCAGCCTCCACGCCAGGCCTGCCGTGCAGACGCACCTGGCCCCTGCCTCTGAACTTGCACACATTGTCTGACGGGTAGGAGGTGAAGATTCTGCCAGAAGGTGGGGCGTTAGGACCAACCGCAAGTTAATGTCCTGATATGATGAAGCGTCGCCAACCCTCTCTTTCTTAAACAAAAGGAGGAAATAGGAAATATCATCAGTAGAAACATCCTTGGGAGCAGAGCTGGCTGCCCAGCAGCACAGAGTCTGGGGGACATGCCTCTGGTCCCGGCCCCGGGGCCACCTCCTCCTGGTGGATGCCTGGCAGCCGGCCGCACCCAGGTGTCAGTCCTCTGGCAATCACAGGGTACCTTCGAGCCCCTTTGTCCTTCGATGACATTTATTTCTTAATGAAAACAACATGCAAATGTTAACATTGATTAGGATTTTGCTAGCTCACGGCAATAGAACCAACTGACTTGAACAGCTGGAAATGACTGAGTCGTCGTGCAGAAGTCACAGCACAGGGTGTGCGTGGACTGTGAGGCAGCACGGGCCGTCCTTGGCCCACAGCCTCATTTCTCCATCTCTCTCGTCGCCCCCCTCGGCCCCCGGCTGCTGGCCCACGTGGGCCACTGTAATCCCGCCCAGCCCTGGGCAGGTACCCCCCTCCTGTGACTTCATCACCACTCCCACCAGGGGCTGCTTGGGACAGCGGTCTGTTCCAGCGGGAGCAGCACTTTGTGCAGCCTTGCCAGCCAGCACGAGGTCAGTAAAAAGCAGGCCAGCTCGTAATCCGCGTGGGCCTTGTGACGTGTTTTGGCCAATAAATGTGGCAATTGTGACACCGGAGCTTCGGAGCCCGGACCTCAAGGGCTCTGCAGATCTTGTGTCCTGGGACCCCAGGCCACTGTGTTGGGAAGCCCTGCCCGGCCTCCCGGAAGAAGGGACTGCCCTCACGAGCAGAGAGAGGCCAGCAGGCACCAGACAGCCAGCAGGTGCGTGAGGCCTCCTCCCAGCGCCCAGCCGTCAGACGGCTGTGGCCCAGCCCGCGGGGACCTCACACCTGGGAGCCACGGGGCTGTCCGCGGGGTGTGCCCGTCCTCACCCCTTCGCGGTGTGACCGTGAATTCCAAGTCTCCTTCCTTCTCTGCAGACTAGAGATAGTGATACACCTTCCACGGGTGGTCGGGGAAGCACTAGGCTGGTGGGGGACAGAGATGTCACAGTGCTGGGACACCAAAGTGGGTATGAACACGCCCCGTGGACAGCTCCCGAGGCACACAGTCAGGAGCTGGAGAGGACTCCTGACCCTCGACTGCCCCTCACTGGAGTACAGACTGTCCTGTGACGAGGTCTCTTGGGGGGAAGCAGGGGTGAGTGTCCTTGAAAGCTGGGAAGCTGACAGTACATCCTCTCTCTCCAAGCCTGTGAGGGGGGCTGCCTGGGACATAAGGCCCATCCCCTCTGAAAGCAGCGGGAAGGGTGCAGGACCCACGAGAGGGAGAAGGGCCACCGCCAGGAGCCATTTTAAACCCTGCCCAGGAGGGTCACTCTGGAGAGCGGCTGTGTGGCACAGACACCGGGAAGCGAGAACAGAGAGGCAGCGAGTGGCAAATCCACGTGGGGGACCCGCTGCCTGGAGGTCCGGCAGGGTGAACTGGCTGTCAGGTCCAGTGCAGAGCCAGCCAGTGTGGACAGTGTCGACCAGGTGAGCACGGTCACATCCACGCGGATGCCTGGAGAGGGTGAGCGCTAGCCCAGGGTCGCCCAGGAGGGGTCAGTGCTGGCATGACGTCCTCTGTGGGTCCGAGTCCCAGAGCCAGGCCTCTTCCCTACCACCTGGGAGAGCGCGTGCTGAGGCAGGCAGGCACCATCCCAAAGTCAAGGGCAGGTGATGCAGGACAGGAAACCAGGCCACCGGGCATGCCCGCCTCTCCCTTCAGGGCCCCGGACAGAGAGCCGATGCCCTGCGCCTGCAGGCAGAAAATGACAAGAGAGAGAAGGGGTATGTGGTAAAGACGTCATGCGCTGTGCCCGCCATGGGCACCGTTGCTCATCAGCCCTGGCAGAGTCCCTGTGACACCCCCGGCAGCTGGAGGAGGGGCTCTGCAGCCAACCCACCGTGAGGTCAGCCTCGAGGCCTCCCGGCTCAGGGTCGGCGACAGGGAACGAGCAGACAAGGAACGGGGCCTAGAGTCCATCCAAGGGCAAGGGAAGGTTCAACACTGAGGAAGGGAAAATATTGGCTCAAAACTCTGAAAAGAACATTGCAAACCACAATCGCTAAATGTTTCATTATATGTCTGCGAGATGTAATAATATTATGTCAACCTCATTTGCTAAATTAATATTCATAACAATGTCATTACATTTGGAAACAACCACAAGAATTCCAAGTGCGAATCAGACATCGCAGCCAATCATGAATTAAGCAAATTGTTCACAGCCAGATTACTTCAAAGGCAAATTACTTTTAGGACATCTTCCAAGTATTTATAGCAAAAATGTATATTTAATGTAGCATTTTATTTTTTCTTAATGTTGTAGGATGAGGCCTCAGAAAGACTTCGTCAGGTCTTTAAACAGGCCTGGCCAGTGTCGTCCTGAATCCACAAAGAAGGGCCATCAAAGCCATCAATAAATCCAATTCTTTGCACCATGACGGAAATGTTGTTGGTCTCCATTAAATCGTAATTATAGCCGCGGCATATCGCCAAAGGCAAGGGAAACAAAAGCAAAAATGAACTATTGGGACCTCATCAAAATAAAAAGCTTCTGCACAGAGAAGGAAACAATCAGCAAAACTAAAAGGCAACTGACGGAATGGGAGAAGATATTTGCAAATGACATCTCAGATAAAGGGTTAGCATCCAAAATCTATAAAGAACTTACCAAACTCAACACCCAAAAAACAAATAACCCAGTGAAGAAATGGGCAAAAGACACGAATAGCCATTTCTCCAAAGAAGACATCCAGATGGCCGACCGACACATGAAAAGATGCTCAACATCACCCATCATCAGGGAAATAAAGATCCAAACCACAATGAGATACCAGCTCACACCTGTTGGAATGACTAACATTAACAACTCAGCAAACAACAGGTATTGGTGAGGATGTGGAGAAAGGAGAACCATCTTCCCTCCTGTTGGTGGGAATGCAAACTGGTGCAGCCACTCTAGAAAATGGAGGTTCCTCAAGAAACTAAAAAATAGGGGCACCTGGGTGGCTCAGCTGGTTAAGTGTCCAAATCTTGATTTCAGCTTGTGTCGTGATCTCATGATTTGTGAGATTGAGCCCCAAGTCAGGCTCTGAGTTGACAGCACAGAAACTGCTTGGGATTCTCTCCCTCCCTCTCTGCCCCTTCCCCTACCTCAAAATAAATAAATAAACATTAAAAAAGAAGCTAAAGGTAGAACTACCCTAGAATCCAGCAATTGCACTATTGGGTATTTACCCAAAGGATGCAAAACTACAGAATCAAAGGGCCACATGCACCCCCATGTTTATAGCAGCACTATCGACAATAGCCAAAGTATGGAAAGAGGCCAAATGTCCATCGATGGATGAATGGAGAAAGAAGATGTGGTATATATATACAATGGAGTATTACTCGGCAATCAAAAAGGATGGAATTCTGCCATTTGCAATGATGTGGATAGAAGTAGAGGGTATTATGCTAAGTCAAATAAGTCAGTCAGAGAAAGACAAATACCGTATGACTTCACCCACATGTGGAATTTAGGAAACAAAACAGATGAACATATGGGAGGGGAAAGAGAGAGAGAGAGGGAAACAAACCACAAGAGACTCCTAATGACAAAGAACAAGCTGAGGGCAGCTGGAGGGAGGTGGGGGGTGGGCTAGATGGGTGATAGGTATTAAGGAGGGCACTTGTTGGGACAAGCACTGGGTGTCATATGTAGATGATGAGCCACCGGGTTCTACTTCTGAAACCAGTACTCCGTTGTTTGTTAACTTACTGAAATTTAAATAAAAAAAAAAAAAAGTAGACCTAAAAAAAAGATCTTTTGAAGGCTTTTCTATCCAAGGGTCTAGGGAACCCAGGGACCTAACTGGTACCAAACAGTCCAGCTTTCTTAGTGAGGACTCTTCTGAACAGTCCTATCCATTATTTGAAATTTCGATAGCTCCCTATCAAAGTAACACCAGCATTCTTCACAGAGCTAGAACAAACAATCCTAAAATTTGCATGGAACCAGAAAAGACCCCGAATAGCCAAAGCGATCTTGAAAAAGAAAACCAAAGCAGGAGGCATCCCAATCCCAGACTTCAAGATGTATCCCAAAGCTGTAATCATCAAGACAGTATGGTACTGGCACAAGAACAAACACTCAGATCAATGGAACAGAATAGAGAACCCAGAAATGGACCCACAGACATATGGCCAACTAATCTTTGACAAAGTACTAAACAATATCCAGTGGAAAAAAGACAGTCTCTTCAGCAAATGGTGCTGAGAAAACTGGACAGCGACATGCAGAAAAATGAACCTGGACACTTTCTTACACCATACACAAAAATAAACCCCAAATGGATGAAAGACCTAAACCAAGACAGGACGCCATCAAAATCCTAGAGGAGAAAGCAGGCAAAAATCTCTTTGATCTTGGCCACAGCAACTTCTTACTCAACACGTCTCCAGAAGCAAGGGAAACAAAAGCAAAAATGAACTACTGGGACCTCATCAAAATTAAAAGCTTCTTCACAGAGAAGGAAACAACCAGCAAAACTAAAACACAACTGACAGAATGGGAGAAGATATTTGCAAACGACATATCAGATAAAGGGTTAGTATCCAAAATCTATAAAGAACTTACCAAACTCAACACCCAAAAAACAAATAACCCAGTGAAGAAATGGGCAAAAGACATGAATAGACACTTCTCCAAAGAAGACATCCTGATGGCCAACTGACACATGAAAAAATGCTCAACATTACTCACCATCAGGGAAATACAGATCAAAACCACAATGAGATACCACCTCACACCTGTCAGAATGGCTAACATGAACAACTCAGGCAACAACAGATGTTGGCGAGGATGCGGAAAGAGAAGATCTCTTTTGCACTGCTGGTGGGAATGCAAACTGGTGCAGCCATTCTGGAAAACAGTGTGGAGCTTCCTCAAAAAACTAAAAATAGAACTACCCTATGACCTAGCAATCGCACTACTAAGGTATTTATCCAAGGGATACAGGTGTGCTGTTTTGAAGGGATACATGCACCCCCATGTTTATAGCAGCACTATGGACAATAGCCAAAGTATGGAAAGAGCCCAAATGGCCATCGATGGATGAATGGAGAAAGAAAATGTGGTATATATATACAATGGAGTATTACTTGGCAATCAAAAAGAATGAAATCTCGCCATTTGCAACTATGTGGATGGAACTGGAGGGTATTATGCTAAGTGAAATTAGTCAGTCAGAGAAAGACAAAAATCATATGACTTCACTTGTATGAGGACTTTAAGAGACAAAACAGATGAACATAAGGGAAGGGAAACAAAACAATATAAAAACAGGGAGCGGGACAAAACAGAAGAGACTCTTAAATATAGAAAACAAACAGAGGGTTGCTGGAGGGGTTGTGGGAAGGGGATGGGCTAAATGGGCAAGGGGCTTAAGGAATCTACTCCTGAAATCATTGTTGCACGACATGCTAACTAATTTGGATGTGAATTAAAATAGATAGGTAGATGATAGACAGATAGATAGATGATAGATAAAAAGAATGGTATGGGCTACCAAAAGAAAAAGGCAATGCAATGTTGTTTGAGAATATTTTATTTATCATGTTATTGTGTGACATCATCCTAACCTCCAAGGCATTCCTCTTCTCTTATCTCTCTTCCTTCTCTAAGCACTATTTCTTCCCTTGACCCTTGACTTTTCCCTCTCCTGTGCATCCCATATTCCTACCCCCTTTCAAAGCTCAGCTCAGGAATCCTCTCTTCTGGGAAATCTTTTGTCATTCACCAGGTTAGACAAAGGGATTATCCTACATTGTCCCACAGCTTTTTCTACGTAGCTCATCATAAAAAGGGAACTGTGATATTTATTTATCTCCAAGCCTATATAGCATATAATAGTCACAAATTTATGGTTGTTGAATGCATAATTAAATGCATTCCAGACCATCTATTGGGATCCTGAATAACAAAAGAAAAATAAAGTGGGTGACTACTTTCAAAGAGCTAACAGTTTATTATATTTGGTTGTGGATTTCTCGGATAGTTTAATGATGTAAGTTCCTTGAATAAAGATGCTTTTGAACTATGAAAAAAAAGAAATTTCGATAGCATGATTTTATATAAAAACCAACCTCAGGATTCTTCAAGATAAGTAAATAAATAAATCCTAACTGCATTTGGAGTTCACGCCTCTGTGATCGTGAGTGTAGGGCCCACAGTCAGACTGCCCCAGTGCAAACCATTGCTCCCGGACCTCACTGTGTGTCCTGAGGCAAGTGGATCAACCTCTCTGAGTCTCATTTTCCTCACGTGTAACATCGGGAGCCCAATAAGGACCCACTTCAAAAGGTTGGGAGAATTAACAGAGCTAATACATGTAAAATGCTCATAACCATGCCCGGCACATAGCAAGTGTTGACTGAGTGTGTTGTTCGTGGAAATGCGGCTCCGCTGTGGGAACGCGAACCCACAATCATTATCACATCTTTCCAAAGTGAGTGAGTGCCAGAGCAGACAGAGACGCTTCTTCGACCAGGGTTCTCGGGACAAGGCGAGGGCACGTCACTCAGGCAGACCCCAGGTGGGAGTTGAGCAAAGAGCTAGAAATCTGGGGCACAGACATGATTCTCCCAATGGAGCCCCTCACGCTGTTGGCTCTCAAATAGTTTCCAGCCTCCCCGTGGCGGATTATTTATGCCTGTAGAGATAAAAAGGAGAATTTTTGCAAAACTACATGATTAATTAATCAACAACTGAGTGGTTGATCTGCAGGAAATGGATATTTCCTACAGAGGAATCAATTACTTGAATGCCAACTTGGTGTTTTATAGGCCCTTAAAAGGTCAAGGTAATTCTTTATAAGCGTCCATTTTGTTTGTTAGGAGGGAAAGGAAGGGAGGAAGAGAGAGAAAAGGATGGCGGGAGGAAGGGAGGGAGGGAAGAGAGGGGAAGGGAAGAAGGGAAGGGAAGCGAAGGGAAAGGAAGGAAAGGGAAGGGAAGGGAAAGGAAGGGAAAGGAAGGGAAAGGAAGGGAAGGGAGGAGGGAAGGCGAAGGGAAGGGAAGGGAAGGGAAAGGAAGGGAAAGGAAGGGAAGAGGGAAGAGAGGGAAGGGAGGGGAAGGCAGAAAGGAAGGGAGGGAAGGGAAGGGAAGGGAAGGGAGGGGACAGGAGGAAGGGAGGGAAGGGAAGGGAAGAGAGGAGGGAAGAGGAGGGAAGGGAGGAGGGAAGAGGAGGGAAGGGAAGGGAGGAGGAAAGGGAGGGAAGGGAAGGGAGGAGGAAAGGGAGGGAAGGGAAGGGAAGGGAGGAGGAAAGGGAGGGAAGGGAAGGGAGGAGGAAAGGGAGGGAAGGGAAGGGAGGAGGAAAGGGAGGAAAGGGAGGGAAGGGGAGGGAAGGGAGGAGGAAAGGGAGGGAAGGGGAGGGAAGGGGAGGGAGGAGGGAAGGCGAAGGGAAGGGAAGGCAGAAAGGGTGGAGAAAAGAAGGAAGGAAAGAAGGAAGGGAAGAAAACGTACTACCAAAAAATTTGTAGTGTGAACTCCTATGTGAAAGAAACCCAGACTCCACTTTGGCACACGTTTGGGTATAAATCTGTAGGAAACAGGCTGAGGGGTACACAGGTGTTTTCGGAGCCCCACCTCCGACAGGGGAGATGTTCTCTGGGGGCTGTGGTAGGGAGCCAATGGGGAGTGGGGGGCACCAGTACCCCGTGGAGATGCCCCCGGTGTAAAAAGAGCAAAATTCGGTGGCTGAATCAGCTGCGTCGCCTGAACCTCAAGCTGAACTCACATGTCCACGCCCCCCTGGAGGTGCCACAACCCAGATGTGCTTGTGGAGGTGAACAGAAAGGGATTCTTGCCAGAGGAGAAGACACCCGATGTGCCTCCTACAGGCTGAGCGCCAACACCAGGCGACGAAGGCAGGAAACCCGCCAACCGGCTAGACGCCCAGCTGGCCAGATGGGCCACGCGAGCCCACGAGAGTCCCCGTGGAGCAAGCGTAGCTTCGCACGTGTGTCCGACTGAGCGCGTGAGATGACGACGCGCTCAGGCGGTCTGCACTCCAGGTCCCCGGCAGTCCAGGTGCGTGTGTGACACCTGGGTGGCAGGTCGGCCAGGATCGCAACCCCGCCCACCCCTCTGCTAGCCCCACCGCCCCTCCTGCGGACGCGCCTCGAACGTTCACTCACCACCACGGCGCACCGAGCACCGTACTCGAAGCTGCGGAGGACACGGTACGGCCCCTGGGAGAGACAAACGAGCGGCCAGGCGGCCACGGTTCAGTGGGCTTAGGGCTACAAGCCCAGGAAGCAGCCGTCAGGAGGGGATCGCCCCTGGACAGAGCCCTGGAGAAGGGCCAGCACTGATGTGGACGATGGAGATGACTGTCCACACCCCAACGTCCCCTGCTGCTAACACTATCCTGACGCCAAACCTCACTGCCAACTGCCGGACCACGGTCTCTGTGCCACACGTGGTCCTGGCCTCCCCCCGCTGAATTGTTTGAGTTTCTCTAAGCACATACAGGACTGTGAGCGACAATGATTAGATCCCTAATAGAAGCTGTTACCACCTGCCCCCCAAGAAGCTGGAGCTGAGATACACCGGTCCTGTGGTCGGAGACGCTTCATTTCGAATGCTCAATGACCCAGTAAAGCTGCTTGGGCACGCTGTGAGCAGTGATCATACCTAGTCCACTCGGGACGCTGCAACTTTATGCTCAATACACTTACCATGGCGTTTTAATGCGTATTTTCCTTCTTGAACAGCTCCCTTCCCCCCACCACTCATGAGTCCCCGCCCTTGGGTCAACCATGCTTCGTAATATTGAGCAGATTCAAACCAGTTTCCAAATCTCCTTTTTTTATATTTAAGGTTTTTTATTTTTTAAAAAAATTTAATGTTTATTTTTGAGAGAGAGAGAGAGAGGCAGAGAGCAAGCAGGGGAGAGGCAGAGAGAGAGGGAGACACAGAATCTGAAGCAGGCTCCAGGCTCAGAGCTGTCAGCACAGAGCCCGACGTGGGGCTCAAACTCCGCAACAATGAGATCATGATCTGAGCCGAAGTTGGACACTTAACTGATTGAGCCACCCAGGTGCCCCTATTTTTAAGTTTAAAAAAATTTTTTTAAATGTTTATTTCTTGAAAGAGAGAGAGAGACAGAGACAGAGACAGAGCATGAGTGGGGGAGGGGCAGAGAAAGAGGGAGACACAGAATCTGAAGCAGGCTCTGGGCTCTGAGCTCCAAGCTGTCAGCACAGAGCCTAATGTGGGGCTTGAACTCACGAACTGCAAGATCATGACCTGAGGCAAAGTCGGATGCTTAACTGACTGAGCCACCTAGGTGCCCTTATTTCTAAGTTTTTAAAAGCAGGCTCCATGCCTAATGTGGGGCTCTAACTCACAATCCCAAGATCAAAAGTTGCATGCTCCACCAACTGAGCCAGCCAGTCACCCCCGAAATCTCTCTCTTTTTTTTAAGTTTTTTACTTTTATTATTTATTTTGAGAGAGAGAGAGAGCATGCATGAGCGGGAGAGGGGCAGAGAGAGAAGGGGAGAGAGGATCCAAGCAGGTTCCAGGATCTGAGCTGTCAGCACAGAGCCGGATGCAGGGCTCGATCTCATGAACCGTGAGATCATGACCTAAGCCGAGATCAAGAGTCAGATGCTTAACCGACCAAGTGACCCAGGTGTCCCCAAATCTCTTTTTTAAAAAATGTTTCTTTCTTTATTTTGAGAGAGACAGAGACAGCACAAGGTTGGGGGGGAACAGAGAGAGAGAGAAAAAAAACCCCAAGCAGGCTCCACACCACCAACACAGAGCCCTACATGGGGCTCGAACTCATGAAACTGTGGGATCATGACCTGAGCCGAAACCAAAAGCCAGACACTCAACCCACTGAGCCACCAAGGCTCCCCTAAATCTCCTTTTTTAAAAAGACACATGGGACATGAGTCTAGATCTGGGCATTCAGGTGCCAAAAAAAGAAGGAGGCCAGGGAATCTTTTTATTCCACCTGACAAGTATCTATTGAACATCTTCTCTGTATAAGACGTTGAGCTAAATACTAATGTATGCAAATACACAAAGGACCCCCCTCAAGATACTGACAGTCAGATGTGATAGGACCAATGTTAGAAAAGGGAACAAGCAGAATGAGGCAGGAATGAATAATGAGTGACAGGTAGGCATTCAGAGAAGGAAAAGATCACCATCAGAGAGGCACCTGCAAAGCTCCCCCCCAAAGATCCTACATGTACAAAAATTACCTTAAAGATAAAACATTTCCAGGGCCAAACACTGGATAATCGAGCAAATTCCTGCTGCATTGTTAGAGACCCAAAGATGAGGCAGATAAGATGATACAGTGCAGTAGGGATCCCGTGAGCACATAGACAGAATCAACGGCAGTTGGGGGCGGCTGCCGCCAAACACCCACTCAAGATACCTGCAAACAGAGACGACTCTGTCCACAGCTCCTGAGTGCGCACCACCTTGCGGGTGGGTGTTCTGACCCTGAGGCCTTCAAATATTTTTAAAGTATAATAACGAGTGTCAGCGAGGAGTGGAGAAAAAGAAACCCTCGTGCACGATTGGTGAGAATGCAAACGGGTGCAGCCGTCTTAGAGAACGGCATAGAGGTTCCCCCCAAAAATTAAAAATAGAATTACCATACGATCCAGTAATTCCACTACTGGGTATTTACCTAAAGAATATGAAAATGCCAATCCAAAAAGATATGTATGTCCCTGTGTTTGCTGTGGCATTATTTACAATAGCCAAATTACGGAAGCAAACCAAATGTCCATCAAGTGATGAATGGATAAAGAAGATGTGGTACGTATACACAATGGAATATTATTCAGCCATGAAAAAGATTTAAATCTTGCCATCTGTGACAAGGTGGATGGAGCTAGACGGTACAATGCTAAGTGAAATAAGTCAGTCAGAGGAAGACAGATACCATATGATTTCACTCATATGTGGAATTAAGAAATAAAACAAAGAAAAAAAGAGACAAAAAACCCAGAGTCTTAAATACAGACAATTGATGGTCACCAGAGGGGAGGGGAAGAGGACAGGTGGGTGAAATAGGTGAAAGGGATTAAGAGGACACTTAATCCGGATGAGCATCGGGTGATGTATAGAATTGGTGAATCACGGGTGCCTGAGGGGCTCAGTAAGCTAAGCGTCTGACTCTTGATTTTGGCTCAGGTCATGATCTCGTGGTCATGTGAGATCAAGCCCCACTTTGGGCTCCACGTTGAGCATGAAGCCTGCTTGGGATTCTCTCTCTCCCTCTCCCTCTGCCCTTCCCGCCACTCAGGCTCGCTCTCTCGCTCTCTCACTCAAAATAAATAAATAAAAATATTCCAAAAAATTTAATTTTTAAAGTGTTTTTTTAAATTTTATTTTTGAGACAGAGAGAGAGCACAAGCAGGGGAGGGGCAGAGAGAGGGAGACACAGAATCCGAAGCAGGCCCCAGGCTCCGAGCTGTCCGCACAGAGCCCGACGCGGGGCTCGAACCCATGGACCGCGAGATCGTGATCTGAACCGAAGTCGGACATTTAACCGGCTGACCCACCCAGGCACCCCTAAATAAAGCATTTTTTAAAATAATTATTGAATCACTATATTGTACCCCTGAAAGCAATATAACACTGTATGTTAATTGTACTTGAGTTTTAAAAAATAGTAAAAAAAAAAAAAAAAGGTACAATTCGCTCCCCACGACCACCTTGCTGTGATTGCACAGAGCTTTGCACTTTGACCTGCTGCATAAGTTTCCTACTGAGACACAATACACTGACCAAAGAACACAAGTATCTTGGTCTTTTCATTTTTCATTATAAAGGAACAACATAGCATTTTATATTCCTTACAAATCTCTTGTGAAATTGGGCAAAACGAATCCTCCCTGGAGAGACTGGTCCATTCTGGGTGAGCCTAAGAAAGCTGAGATTACAAATCAATGCAAAGTCACCAAGGTGCACAGCACAAGCACTCTGCCTTCAACAGTGGACTCCACAATGAAAAGAAGAATTGAAATAATGAATTCATGTGTAGAGAAGCCAAGGTATTAAAAAAAAAAAACTAATGGTGATTTGAATTCAGTTGAACATAGCAATAAATCCTAATAAGTGGTAACTACAGTTACCATACATGATAAAAACGTTATAAATCATGGAAGAAGAGTTAAATCAATTTTATAATAATAATAATTTGATGATAATATATTGGGGGAAATTTTCACATCTTGCCCAAACCAGGAGATTGAAAAGGGAGGTGCTGTTGTATTTCTTTCCACAATTCACAGGGAGAGTCAAGACACGGATTTATTTATGAAAATTGATGTATTAGGAAATGTAAGTTTAATATATTATTTAAAGAAAAAATGAGGGGTGCCTGGGTGGCTCAGTGGGTTAAGCATCCGACTTCAGCTCAGGTCATGATCTCCTGGTCTGTGAGTTCAAGCCCCACAACAGGGTCTGTGCTAATGGCTCAGGGTCTGTGCTAATGGCTCGGAGTCTGAGCCTGCTTTGGATTCTGTGTCTCCCTCTCTCTGCCTCTCTCTCTCTCTCTCAAAAATAAAACAAAATAAACATTAAAGAAAAAATGGAAGCTATAGGCTGACTTCTAGGTAAGATGGAGAAACAGAGCCCAGATTTAACTCCTGCTTGAACCAACTAAGAAAACAGACAAACTATATATAAAACTATGGTTTTCAAGACACAGGTTGGAAGGCAGCAATGAAGGATGGTGATCTCTGAGAGGCAGAACACAAATAAACGTGAGTCTGACATTGGCCCCCTTACTGTCCTGAGAGAGTTTCCAGGCTATGGCTCAGAGAAGAGGAAGGGGGACCCAGGCAGAGCCCCATGGTCTCCCTGAATTGAGGACACAGATACGGGAACACAGGAGGGCCAAGACAGCTAGTGTTCCCAGGACAAAGTACCAAAGATGAGAGAGCTGTTCACAGAAAGAACTTAAGAGATCTACAGAAATTCCTCCTCTATTTGTCAGCCAAATGCTGACCAGCTTGTATGTGTGAGGAAACTAAGGCTGGGGAAAGAATCACAAGGAAGTCTTAGAAAGAACAATTCCTGGGGGTTTCACAATGACAGAAAGAGTTCCTCTTCTTACTAGGCAGAGTGAAAACTCTCATAATTCACAGAAACTCAGCAGAGTATACAGAAGGTCTGTGCCAGTACTTGGGGAAAATTATCCACAGATTAACTGCTGCTCTGCTCTCACCTAATAAATATTAAAAACAAGATGGAAACGTATCAAACTAGTAACTTAAGCACATCCCCAAATAAAGTTCAATAATATTTAGAGGAAATACAAGAGTACCCAGGACCAAACAAGGTAAAATTAACTGTCTGGCATCCAATCAAAAAATACAGGGTATGCAAAAAAAGAGGAAAATATAATCTATAACATGGAGAAAAAAAATCTATCAACTGAAACTGATCCAGTAATCACAAAAATGATAGAATTCGTGGTCATGGCTATAAAAACAGTTGTTCTAACTGTATTTCATATGATGAAAAAAGCTAGCAGAAATATTGTATATATTAAGTACAAATACAGACGATATTAAAAAGATTCTAACTGAAGGTCTATAAATGAAAACTACAATGTCTAAGATTAAAAGTATCCTGGATGGACTTACAGTAGGTAGAAATTGCAGAGGAAAAGATTTGTGAACATAAATACATAGCAATAGTACCTGTACTATAATTTCAAGCAGCCAAACAATTGGAATCCAAAAGAGAGGAGAGTGAGGCACAGAAAAAGTATTTTATTTTATTTTATTTTATTTGTTAATGTTTATTTGTTTTTGAGAGAGAGACAGAGCACAAGCAGGGGAGGGGCAGAGAGAGAGGGAGACACAGAATCTGAAGCAGGCTCCAGGCTCCAAGCTGTCAGCACAGAGCCCGACGTGAGGCTCGAACTCATGAACTGTGAGATCATGACCTGAGCCAAAGTTGGATCTCAACTGACTGAGCCACCCAGGCACCCCTAAAGAAATTTTTCCCAATTTGTTTAAAACTTTATAAACCCCACAGATGCAAGAAACCCAATGAACACCAAGCAGACGAAACATAAAGAAAACTACACAAATACATCAAAAATCAAACAGCTCATAACCAGTGATAAAGTCTTAAAAGCAGCCAGAGGAGGAAAACACACAACACACATCAGAAGAGAGAATGGCAGCAGACTTCTCTCTGGAAACAACAGAAGCTAGAAGACAGTGGAGCAAAATGTTTTCAGTACCAGAAAACACGTTAACCCTGACTTCTATACCCAACCAAAATATATTTCCAAAAATGAACATGAAATAAAGACTTATGCATACCTACAAAGGTTGACAAATTCATCCCCCTAAGGTAAGCCCCAAAGTCAACAGCACAAAACTGGTCAGACCCTTCGATTCTATCTCAGGGATGTGAATGAATTCATCATCAGCAAACCCCTCAAGAAATGTTAAAGGAAGTCCTTCAGGCAGAAGGAAAACTATAACGGGCGGAGGTGTATATCTACACAGCAAAATGAAAAGAACCAGCATGGTAACCATGCAGGTAAATGTACTGCTTGTCTCTTGTCACATAACAAATTACCACAAATTTAGTGGCTTAAAACAACACCTATTTATTATCTCACAGCTCCCATATGTCAGGAGTCTGGGTTCAGGTTAGCAGGGTCCTCTACTCATAGTCTCACTAAACTAAAATCAAGGTTGTAAACCTGAAGTCCCTTTTTCTTTCTAGCTGTCAGCTGAAGATCAATTGCAGCTCCAAGCGGCTGCCCGTGGGTCCTGGGTCTGTGGCCCTTCCACGGACAGTTCACGACATGGTTGTATGCCCTTTCCAGGTCAGCAGGAAAATCTCCCACACTTCCCACTTTGAGCCTCTGACCTCCAAACCGTCTTTCAAAGGGCTCGCCTGATTAGGTTAGACCTACCAGGATAATCTGTCTTGGTTAACTCAAGGCCAACTCATTAGTAACCTCATCACAGAGAGATCTCATATTCACAAACCTCACCCACACTCAAGGGGAGGAGAATATTACAAAGCATAATGTACACTAGGGCATGGCTCCTGGAGACCTTGTGTGAATCCTGCTTCCCACAGTAAATATAAAATGTTCTACTTATTATTATTGAAATCTTTTTATGAGCTAGCTGACAATTTAAAGCAATAGTAATAATGTATTCTGATGTTTATAGCACATATACAAATAAAATATGTAACAACAAGATCACACAAAGGATGAGGGCAGATTGGAAATATATGATTATAAGTTGTTTGTGATATCTGGCTGGCATGATATTACCTGTGACAAGTTTAAGATGTAGACTATAACCCAAAAGCAAACACTAAAATAAAAGACCAAGTGTTAAAGCCAATAAGCCAACAAAGTAAACAGAATGGAATCATAAATAGTACTCAGTTGATCTCCAAAAATGCAGAAAAAAGAGGAAAGGAGGGATAAAACACAGATGGAGCAAACAGAAGACAAGATGATAGATTTGAAGCCAACTGTATTTACAATCACATTATCTGCAAATGGTTTAAACAGTACATCTTGGAAAGTGATGGAAGGTGGAGCCAGTCCTGCCTTCACTCCTTGGTGTCCAGGCCCATATATAATACATGGTACCTACTGGAGATATGACGTACAATGGCTATTCCTTTAAGGTGTATGCCGCCTTCTGGAGAAGGCATCCCACCCTCTCAGGGCACCGTCTCCAATCTGATGCCTCAGTTTTGCCTTCAAAAGAGGACTCCATTTCTCCCTCCGTCCAGCACCTTCTGAGTGATGGAGAGTGTGATGGGTCAAGTGGACCCCATAATCACATCCCCACTGTTCCATCTCGTGTGCTGTTCCATGGGTTACTTGACACACTGAGATGTTACATGGGATCCCATGTTGGGTCCCTCAGTTGGCGGTGCTGGCTGAGACCCTAAAGTCAGGAAAGACAAACTCATACCTGTAATACATGTCTACTGTAGGTAAGATGAATCACTCTGCCTTCCAAGGGGAACAGGTTTAGTGCGATCGACTTGACACCAAGTGGTTGGTCCGTCTTCTCAAGAGATGATGACGTATCAAGAGCTTAGCACTGATCCCTATTACCAGAAGATGGGCGTTCAGTAGCAGCCTTGTCGAGTCGGAGTCCCCACTGCTGTGTCCACGTAGCCTCCCCCGCCAACAAGACTACTCCATCCATGCAGCTGTCTCACTAGCACCAGAGTGACCAGTGAGAGAGGCTAGCCTACATCACTGGTCAAGCCATTCTGCCTAATTGGTTGATTGGTGCATTTCCATCGTAGATGCTGTAAACCATACCGAATCCAAGACCTGGCTTCCATTTGCCTCCCTAATCTTACAGAAAGCCCTGATAACACTTTGGGAATCGGTTTCAACTCTGACTCTATATAGAGCGTTCACTGAAATGTTGGAACATTCCCTTTTGGTCAGTAAACCCAGCTACCCAAGTAAATGACAATAGGGATGGGGGGAATGGTTATCATACCCCCTTGCCGTGGAGCTGTGGGGTCCTTCTATGGCAGAGACCATGGAGACTTGGCCTCTTGTGTAGTCAGTTTTGGGTCCAAAAACTGTCTCATGTCTGGACACTAGTCAAAAAATTATTACTTTTTAAATTGTGACAGTTGCCCTCAGCCTCCTGGCCCTCCATCCTTGATTGTTTTGATTGCATATCTGAGCAATACCCATGGCACTTGTCCCTCGTGGCCCCTAGGGATACCTTGTTCTGACCGTGTTCTGACCATCCCCATAGGTCCCCAAGAGTCTGGTCCTATGGCTATCACTCTGACCTTGCCTCTCGCTATAATAATAATCATGCTCCATTTTGCTTCTGACACATATGTGCCACCACCTGGCCTTAATTCTTTGGGGAATCTATAATTTCCACTTCTGTAAGAGAACCCGGTTCTGTCACAGTATCTCCCAAGAGCAGCCCTGACCTGTAGAGGAGTCACCGCTGAGCTTCCCAAGGATGCTGGGGCTCCTTTCTTCAGCATGTACCTTATTACTTTGGAAAACAGAGTGTTGTCAGACCTGCCCACCAAACACAGTCATCGGTGAGCTTTCCGGAAAACCTTTAGATAAGATTTCCACTCTAGCATACCCACTTCTCTGAGACTTATGATTCCTTCTTTCACTGCCACAGCATTTGACATTTCTACCTCTGTTAGCATGAACCACTGTTTTTTCCAGGCTTCTAAGAGCCATCTTTGCAGTATATTAGCACCATCTCCCAGGATCTTTTCAAGGGTATTAAATCCTGTATCATGAAAGCGTAGTCCCATATTGATATGCTTCCATCATCCAACTTTATGTCCTCTCCTGATCTAGAACCCTCAGAATCCTTTCCCGCATACACAGATCTAGAATCATCAGAACACTTTCCCACATACACTGATCTACAATCCCAGAACCCTCAATTCTCCCCCATGTGCACTGATCTAGAACTCTCAGGATCTTCCCCCCATGTACACTGATCTAGAAACCTCAGGACACTCATCTACTGATCTAGAACCCTCTCTCAGAACCCCCCCCACATACATGGATCTATAACCCTCCCCCATGTACACTGGTCTAGAATGCTCAGGACCCCCCTGTACACTGATTTAGAATCCCAGAACTCTCAGAATCTCCCCCCCCATGGACACTGATCTACTGATCCAGCACCCTCTCTCAGAATCTTCCCCCACATACACTGATCTAGAACCCTCAGGATCCTCCCCCCATGTACACTGATCTGGAACCCTCAGGATCCTCAGGATCTACTGATCCAGCACCCTCTCTCAGAATCTTCCCCCACATACACTGGTCTAGAACCCTCAGGATCCTCCCCCACGTGAACTGATCTAGAACCCTCAGAATCCTTTCCCATGTGCACTGATCTAGAACCCTCAGAATTCTTCCCCACATATAATCTCCCAGCTCGTGCCAGAGAATGGTGTCGAGGTCTTGTATCTCACTCAGACTATGGTCCCTTTCCTCCCTTCACAGGCCCATCACTTCTCCAGCCAGGCTATGGAAGGGCTCAACCCTACTTATTGGCCTGGTGGCATCATCTTGAAGAAAGAGTGAGTGCTAGCCTTTAACAGTGAGAAACAGATCACTTCTGTGGGCCCAGACGGTTCAGAGGGATCTAGAGATTCAAGATTTTACTGACCTAGATGTCCCCACTGTGGTCTCAGGATTCTACTCTGCCCAACTCAGGGCCATGACCTCGGCATAGCAGGCTTGATAGAATGACAATTCAGCCCTCTCAGGGACACTTGTACTCTTCCAATTGTTTTGGGCCATTTGGCACAGCCTTCCCATTTGGCCTTATTTGGTGATTGATTACCATTAGCCTTGACTATCTTTCTTCAATGCACCGATTGCCCCTGTCTATGACCTTCCAGTTCTAGCTTCTAAATTACTGCTTCCTCCTTAATTGGCAAATGCCTGATGTACCACCGTGGCCAGTGCATTCATTCCCACTGGTGTTGCATTCCAGTTGGCCCCAGCAAAAGTTGGGATGACTGCATCAGTAGAGCACGCCAGGGGCAACCCATGCTCCCTGCATCAGGGACGGGCATCTCGCTGCCAGTTGGGTGGAGGGTGATCAATACAGGTGTCCAATACAGGTTTGGTGAATGGACGGTGCGTAGGTAGACGGCTGCTGGGAAGGGAGGAGTTCTCCGGAACCCCACCTGGTTAGTCTGAGAAATAGCTGAGAAACATTGGCATTTCCTAACCAAAAGTTTTCCTTTAATAAGAACACTATACAAATAACAGGGAAAGAAAAAGCAATTCTTTGGGGACTTCTGACTCCTCAGCAATCAATAATAAATCTGTAAAGTGGCAACTAAAATGAACAATCATTAACCAAATATATTATGACCATGAAACACTAATGTAAGTTCTAATACACTTCGGTCAGAATCAACATCAGTCAGAGGGGCCAGAGGAGACGAGACACTCTGCCCTCCAGGCCCTGGAGCCCGGTGGGTGACAGGTGTCTATGTCACTCTCAGCACTGCCTCCTTTGGCATATTTATGGTGTAGTTACCAGGCAAAGCCCAGGAAAGAGAAGGGCAAAAAGAGAATTTCTTCACATTGAAAACTCTGGCACTGTTTCCAGACCAATTCAGAGTCGGGGGCCCTCTCTGCTCCTCCCTGGTCATTTATCGAATTGCCAGAGAAGCTGAAATATCTCCAATTGTTAGGAAATATCGCTGTTTTGAATTTTGACATCCTTTTGTTCATTCGGCCTCCAGTATGGAGACAACCTTGAAAGTGTGAACACGGGTAGCCCCTGGGTACTCACCCATCCTGTGGTCATCGACCATCCTTCAACGGTCCAGTTAAGGGGCTGAATGTCTTAGTTCTGGCTTATGATTGTCACAGTCTTTGTTGCTAAAAAACATGTCTCTGTCCAGAGCCCTGCGTCAAACGTGTCCCATCACCGTCTCTTTAGGAAAGATGCCCCGTGAGGATCACCGGCAGACAATGAGACAGTGTCACGGACTCAAACACATTTATTTGTCAGAGCTAAGGCTTCTGCTGACCCTAAGGTTTCCTGAGAGTTGGGGGAAAGGCAAACCGAGTCCAGACCAAAGGAGAGGCCTGGTGAAGTAAGGGGGATGCTCGCAGCTCCACGTTTGTTCCACAAACGTTTGTGAGTGTCTGCTCTGTGCAGGTGCCGCTGACACCGAGGAGCAAAACCCACCCAGGCCCTGCCTTCTAGAAACTTCTAGCAAGGAAAACAGATACTGATATAAATACATGTGTAGTGTATACATATACATGCACGTTGTGTGTGCATATAAACGTAATACCCTGGAACAAGCTGCGGGAAGATCTGCGAGGGTCTAGGTCCAGAAAGCTCTAAGAGGGAGCACAGTGTGATCTGCTCTGGTCTGGGAGGGCAGGGAAGGCTTGCCTGGGGGGGAGGGGGGGAGAGGGCAGAGTCTGTGCCCACAGTTCCGCCCCCTCCCCACCCTAGGGCTGGAAGATTGAACACGGCGTTTCCCAGATTCCCTTGCCAACGGGTTCTGCACGGGGAGGTGGGAAGTGGGAGGCAGGGAAATGCAGTCACTGCTGCTGTGGCGGCTGTGGGCTCAGGGCACCACCACGCTCTCTTCTGTGCATCCAGCCCCCGGAGGCGGCCGGGCTTCCTAAAGCAGCCGGTCTTTGAGTCGTTCGCCTTCCCCTTTCTGCTCGGCCGCTCTTGCAAGACCTCCATTACCAAATTCCTGCGTTAAATTCCCTCTGTTTAAAACCCTAGAGGAGCTTTTGCTCCCCGACAGCACTAACGCTCAGCTCCTGACACAGCCCCACAAACGGACTCAAACGTGGGCGTCTGGATGGGTCACCGGAAGGGACGCTAGCGGCTGCAAGGCTCGAGACCCATAAAGCTTCGACGACCGTGAAAGAGAACCTCTTGCCTCTCACGGCCCCAGGGCCACCTACTAGAGGTCAGACCTCACACCTGATCGGGCAGACTGCAGAATTATCAGTAACAGACCCGCCGCGTCTCTTTTGAGTCCTGTCCTGTGATCTATAACCAAGCAAGCAACCCAGCTGCGTCTCTAGGTTGTGGGTCTGGAGGTGCACAGGACACACGTGGCACACAGGACCAACGGCCCTTCCAGCCCCAGGAAGGTCCAGGCACAGATCTGAGGAAAGGCATTCCAGGCAGAGGGAACGGCAGGTGCGAGGCCCAGAAAGGGAGCCAGCATGGCGAGCGTGAGGGACGGGGAAAGGCCGGCGTGTCTGGAGCACGGCAAACGAGGAGGAGCTCAGAGGGACATGGTGCCGGAGAGACAGCGGGGTCACGTCTGGCGCAGCCAGGATGAGAACTCATTTTCTTCTGGTTTAATAAAATCCAGTTGAAGGCGAAAAGCAGGCGGTTTCCTGGGGTTCTGACACTGACCACCCAGAGTCAGCGCAGAGCCCCCTGGTTCAAGGGCACAGCCCCCAAGAAGGCAGTCACTGCTTCAATGCCAGCTATGAGCTCAGGGTCCTGAGGCCACCCACACTTCTGACCAAGTGGCTAAAAATGCAGGGGTTGCTATGGCCTCCTCACTAGGGTGACTCACAGCCCCCAGGGAAGCGCGGTGCCTGTGGTTAGAGCTGGATTCGAATCAGGACCGGCCAGATGGAAAGAAACATAAAGCCAGGTCTGGGGGAGGCCCAAAAGCAGAGCCTCCATAGCCTCCCCCGGGGACCTCCAGGGACCCAGGGTGTGTCACCAACCGGGGCAGCTCCCTCCGGCCTCAGTGCCCAGAGTATCTGTGGGGTTTGGTCACCACGGAGAGACTGGCGGGCTGAATCGTGGGCCATGTGGTTGGACTGCACCTTTTTTTTTTTTAATTTTTTTAACGTTTATTTATTTTTGAGACAGAGAGAGACAGAGCATGAACGGGGAGGGTCAGAGAGAGGGAGACACAGAATCCGAAGCAGGCTCCAGGCTCCGAGCTGTCAGCACAGAGCCCGATGCGGGGCTTGAACTCACGGAGCACGAGATCATGACCTGAGCCGAAGTCGGACGGTCAACGGACTGAGCCACCCAGGCGCCCCTGGACTGCCCCCTCAACAGCCTCTCCTCCCCTGAGGGCAGGCTGGCACCACATGCTCACAGCCCGACTGACCACAGGCTTAGTGTTTCTGGGGTGGGCTATCTCGTCAGCATAAACCATCAAGAACCACCACGAAACAGTGGTACTCCCATCCCTTGGGAAATCCGGTGGGTTTTTGAAGCTCCACGCTAGGAACCTGGGACAGAGACCAAAGAAATTCCTTACGACGTAACAGCAGGAGAGTTTCACAGTCAGAGTTAAGTTTTACAAAGATCATCGATCGCAGCTGCTACGTGGAGGGGTGGACAGCAGGCATCTGTGGTGGCGTTCCAACAAGATGGCCCCTGGGCAGACACCTAGCGCCCTTGGTCCTGTCCATGTCCAAGCCTGGTTCCGTAGCCTTCCCGGTCATTCTGGGAGCTGCAAAATGCCCTCGTAATGAAGTGTTTCTGCCCAGGTTCACCGGGAATGGTTTCTGTACTTTTCCACCAAGAGCCCTAAGCGTGGCACATCTTTCTAGGCTCCTATGGCCTAGAAATAGGAGCCTAGAATGTGGCGGGGGCCTCGAACGCTCGGCACAAAGCTCCCGCTTACAGCAAGACGGGAAACCACCAAACCTTTGGCTGGAGACAGGTGTGACGGAAGTTTCGTCTGCATGGTGGCACCAGGCTGGATCAGAGGTGATGGTGGTGGAGATGGAGAGAGACCAACAGTGTCGAAATAGGATACGGATGTTCCCTCTGCATGGAGGATGGAAGAGAAAGAAATCATCATCATGAAAGCCAAAGCTGTGTATGAGAGAGAACAGTAGACACCGATTTATGAAGAACGTCCCATAAAGAACAGTCAGTTCCTTGCCGCGTCCTTTCTGCTTCTTCCCGAGGTCAAGAGGCCACGGCCCCTCCTGCTAATGGCCCAGACGCTCAAATCTGATGAACGGCTGCTTCTCCTTGAAGGGGAAATGGGGCGGTTTTGCTGACTCAGCCCCATTTTCCCAGTCAGGCAAATTTATTTCTCGTACGCACACGCACCCTATTCAAGAGCCTCGTCTCCCGCTTTCCTCTTGTGCAACTTGTCCTCAATTCCCTCAGGGAAACTCCCTCTGTCCTCCAGTTTCTTCTTTTTTTTTTTAATTTTTTTTTAACATTTACTTTTTTTTGAGACAGGGAGAGACAGAGCATGAACAGGGGAGGGTCAGAGAGAGGGAGACACAGAATCTGAAACAGGCTCCAGGCTCTGAGCTGTCAGCACAGAGCCCGACGCGGGGCTCCAACTCACAGACCGCGAGATCATGACCTGAGCCGAAGCCAGCCGTTTAACCGACTGAGCCATCCAGGCGCCCCAGTCCTCCAGTTTCTTCCATGTGCAAGCCAAGGAAAAGCAAGCCCAGCGTGGTTAGTGCACAATAGTGCCAGCGACACACCCTCTCGAGGAGGAAGGCAGGCCTGACATTAGGAAGCCAGGTCTCATGTCCTGAAGATCCCATCACCTCCCGGAACGTCTAAGGACCCACATTTCCCTGCGGACCGCCAGTGCCGATCTATACCATCATCCTTCCTTAACTAGCCCTATGTCCCCATAGGTGTCACTGTTTAGTAAAAATGAAAACCTTCCATAATCAGTTTCACGGATGACGGATTAAATCACTTACCTACATGCTAATGTTGCAACGGAGATAGATTTTGCTACAAATTTTTCTTGCAGACATACAACCTGGCACCGACTGATATTATCAGTTTTTAATTTATTTTTTTTAATTTTTCAATGTTTATTTATTTTTGAAAGAGACAGAGTGTGGGGGGGGGGGCAGAGAGAGAGGGAAACACAGAATCTGAAGCAGGCTCCAGGTTCCGAGCTGTCAGCACAGAGCCCGACGCGGGGCTCGAACTCACAAGCTGTGAGATCGTGACCTGAGCCTAAGTCAGATGCTCAACCGACTGAGCCACCCGGGCGCCCCAATATTATAAGTTTAAATGGTGTTAGTGGGCCAGCCTGGGCACCCAGTTGTATTTTTATTTTATTTTATTTTATTTTATTTTATTTTATTTATTTTTACCGTTTATTTATTTTTGAAACAGAGAGAGACAGAGCATGAACAGGGGAGGGGCAGAGAGAGAGGGAGACACAGAATCCCAAGTAGGCTCCAGGCTCTGAGCCATCAGCCCAGAGCCCAACGCGGGGCTCAAACTCACGACTGCGAGATCGTGACCTGAGCTGAAGTCGGACCCTTAACCGACTGAGCCACCAGGCGCCCCATGTATTTTTAGGAGAAAGTGCGTTAGGCCTTCAAACAAACACTTTCAAGGTGACTGCTGGAAATGCAGGTTTTGGAAGCTGAACACAGCTTAACTCTTAATAAAAAAAAAATTCTAATGAGACATACGAAGTTATATAATTATTTTAAGTATAGCAGCGGAGAATTCCAACAGGCGTGTCGAACGCATGTGACTTCCTTTCTCGCCACTTAATTGGTTCTGGTAACCTGCCAGTTGTCTCTTTGTTGTTCTAAAGCTGTCATTACGAATTTTGCTGGCTCGCAGGGCGACAAAAAGGCAAGCTGGAGGTATGAATTCTGCTGCCTGAGTTTTCTACATATATTTATTAATACTCCTTAAATTATCCTCGAAGCTGGGTGTCTCTCTCGATTTAGAGCCTCTTCTCACCTGGTTTAGCACCGCGGTCTCCCTTTGATTGTTCGTACGGCCAGATGCAGCTGCATTTATTTACATGTTTTAAATGAACGCAACGCTTAGCTTGTAGACATATCAGAGAGTCTACGAGTGGCCCGGTTAAAGCCCTCCTCACGACGACACCCGCAGGGCCGGTAGAGTGGAATTAGCCCCATTTGGCAGCACTGTTCCTTTTTTTCGGGGCAAATGCCCGAGCGGGAGCTAAGGGCTCAGAGAGCCGTATTACCAAGCGACACGGAAGGAACGGTGTGGGTTGCATTTCAAGTTTCCAACAGAAATTTCAAGTCGAGGCCATGAGACAAAAGCCACGGGAGCCACGTGGAACGGAAACACAGCTGCATTTGTACTGCGCCTCCAGGAACCGGATTTTCTTCTTCTGCACCTCTGTCCCCGGCGACGAGAGGGCAGGGGTTCTGAAGCTGCGATCTTCAAGGCCAGCATTGAAGGCCACGATTACCCACAGCGTGTGACTTCGACAGTCGTCGTGCACCAGCTGACAGGTGAGGAGAACCCACCGGGCTTCACGCACGGTCCCAGAAGTGAGTAAGATTCCGTGGCCCTCCTCCCGCAGCTCCCGATCTGGAGAGAAAGCGAGTGGCTATAATACAAAGCAGACAGGAAAGAGGTTCCCTAGGAGAAGAGGAAGCAAAACCATGCGGAAGGGCAAAGCGGGGACCGACGCGTTCCAACCAGGTGGCGGAGGGAAAGCTTCCAGGGGAGGAGGCTCTGAGTGGAAGCGAGGAGGGTCCCTCAGACGGCAGAGCAAGGACATGGAGGCAGGAACGGCAGGTGGGGCGGCGCGGGGAGCTGGAGGAGACGGACGCGGTGGGCGAGGGGGCCGGAAAGGCAGGTCGGGGCCACATCCTCCAGGGCCTGAGGCCACGACCAGTGCTTGAACCAGACACTATCTGACCCGTGTCATAGAAGAACACCCGCATGACAATGGGGAAAATGGGCTGGAAACCTGACCCACCCAGAAGCTCCTGAAATACCCAGAGTAGAGCTAATCAGGGTGGAAGTTAGAGCAGAGCCACGGCACTGGGATGGGAGGCTCACAGGAAGAAAGCACAAGGGTTGGCAATCCATCAGTCGGACGTCGAGAGGCACCGGATTCCAGAGAGAATGGAGGGCAAGGGCTGGAAGCTGGCGGGGCATCCGGCCAGGGTAGGGGCCCCCAGTAGCCATGTAGGTAAACACGGCAAACGGAGCAGTGAGGTGGAAAGTGGGTGTTGTTTCAGTGCAGCCAGTGTTCGTCACTGATGAGAGATGTGCATGAGGACATCCAGGAGAGCGTCAGAGAAACGGTCATAGCTCAGACCCTGCAGGAAGGGAGCCTGGAAAAGAAGATAAAAGATGGGAAGATAGAACTTGGAGGAAAGCTGCGTTTAAGTTGTGAAGTTCAGCCGTAAGCAGAGAGGGGACCAGGAACAATCGCAGAGAAGACACGGCCCAAGATACAGCGAGAGCCAGAGGAATGTTTCCGGCGCTCACGAAGGGGCACGGGGTCATGGGGTTTGAAAATACCCCCAAACCAGAGGCGCCTGGGGGGCTCAGTCGATTGAACATCCACCTCTTGATTTCTGCACAGGTCACAATCTCACGGTTCCTGACTTCAAACCCCGCATCGAGCTCTGTGCTGACAGTGCAGAGCCTGCTTGGGATTCTCTCTCTCTGTCCCTCCTGCGTGCTCTGTCTCTCAAAATAAATAAATAGACTTAAAAAAATTTAAAAAAAAAAAATTTTTTTTTAATTTAAAAAAAAAGGAAAGACAATCCCCCCAAACCAAAGCTCTTTGAGTTTGCTACCTGTCTTGGCTAAAACCAGAGCGGAACGATCAAACCAGACCTGGCCTTGGGGGTGGTTCAAGGCCCTGGCCCTCCCCCACACACCTGCTCATGAATATTCAGGACACACGCCTCCTCTCGGCAGAAAACTACCAGGTCCGTGAGACTCTCAGGGGACAGTTCCAGCACTGAACAAAGTCGGCAGTTTGGCAAAGCCCAGGTTGCACCCTTTCCCCCTCGATCGGTGCATCCGATTCCTATTCTTCAATCTGCCCTTCCTGCCCCGGGTCCCGCGCTGCCGGTGGAGGGAATGGAGTCGTGTGTTGGGGGCAACGCTGACCATGAGCAGGCGGTGGCTCACAGCCCACTGGGTCCACTGACGCTGGCCAGGTGTCTCCCTGAAGGCCCGGCAGCTGTCTCGTATCGACACAGCGCTTTGGCCAACGAGTGCTTCTCCACGCATGGACGCACTTATGCCGCCCCACCGGCCCACAAGGAGGACGCTATTTTGCTCCCCCTGATTCACACGCTCGGAAACCCCTGGCCCCTCTGTCTCGGGGCTGAGTCTGCGTCATCGTTCCGGAACCTTCTGCAGCTTGTCCTCTCCGCCACGTGGCACCCAGCTCACGTGTGGCCGGTGATCCTCGTCTCTACCCGAGTCGGTATTCTCCGCTGGCAGCCCTTCCCCCGTGACTTGTCCAAATTTTACGTGGCCCTCCCTCCGTCTCTGCCCCCTCACCCTTGAGCCATCAGAGAACCTACATGGCAACTTGGCATTAAGAAACATCCACTTCCCACCTAAAAAAAAGTGCCACCAAAATGCAAACAAGCTTGAAAGGGGGCTGTCCCAACCGGGCAAACCCGGGACAGGCAGACCAGAGGTGGCTGGGGTAGGCTGCCAACTGCTGGCCCCCGCTGCACAGGCCCCAGCCGCACGCACTGCCCACCCCCCGTGTCCCGGGACCTCACTCTGCATCCAGGGAGGCCAGCCTCCCAGATGGCGGCCGCGGCCTCCCTGGCCTCCAGCTTCCGGTTGGGAGAGGCCAACAGGCATCCGAGGGTAGAAGAAGCAGACGATCGGAAACGTGCCCCCCCCCCCCGCCTGTCATGTGACCCTGCCTGTCACGGGTAGGACACGGCCGAACAGACGGGGCAGGCGCTTCCCTACCCTCTGTCCCTACACATCGCTACAGTGACATGGTTCTCCCCACGCGGGGCCTTCCTGGGCCCCCTCCAGGTTTTTCAGGAGGCCTGGGTGTGCACCTGATGGCTCGATCCACTCCTCAGGGCTGGCTCGTTTCAGGGGCAGGGTTCGCGGGGCCTGGAGATGTGGCACCTGCATATTCATTGGCAGGTGTGGGACATACGTGTGTGTGTGTGTGTGTGTGTGTGTGTGTGTCAGCTGTTTCCCTCCCCCCTCTCAGCTCACCTGAGCTGATGGAGGTGGGGGGAGAGTGGTCCCCATGAACCCCACGGACCCGGGTCGCTGAGGAGGGAAGGGGCCGAGCTGAGCAGATCTTGGAGGGATGCCTGGCCCTCAGGGCCTTAGCCCGTGGGGTGTGCAGGGGCGGCGGGCGGGGGAGCTTAGGTGGCCGAGCTGGCCCAAAAACCCGGATGCAGGAGCTTGGACCCCACGCCGAGCTTGCGCTAGGCTGGGGCGGGGCTGGTCTCAGCCCTGCCGGGGTTTGCTCATCGCCCTGGATTGGCCTTGGTGTCTCGCTGCCAGGGCATTGCTGTGTGATGGGAGATGCGTTCTTGGCTTTCTGTTCTGGAGCGAACGCTGGCCGAGGAGAAATGCCGCACGCACGCACGGTCGCCGGGGAGGCCGCAGCAGCAGAGCGGGCCCTCCCAGGGGTGGCCACTGACTGCAGCCTCCACACCTCTCTGTGTGTGCGATGCAGCAGCTTGCTCAGCGCTCTGGATGCATCATTACCGCAATAAACATTTATCGAGGGCAGGGCACCGGGTATGCAAGATAGACCTGGTGTCTGCCCCCGGAGCCTGTCTCTTTCATGCAGTTGCTGTGATCACTCCGTGACCCAGGCCGGGTGGGAGAACTAGCCTCATTTTACCCCCAGGAAACTGAGGGAAAAGAGTGACACTCTGGGGCAGAAGGAGCATCTGTGGCTTGTGATCCTCATTTAGTCCTGTGTTGGCACGCTACCGGATGGTGATCATCCGGATAGTTTTAACTCAGCAAAGCGTGGTTGACTGAAGGCCTGCTGGTTCCTTGTTTGCCATGGCTGTGTGAGGAGAGGCACCGCGTGTCCGTGGATTGTAGTGGAATGGTTTGGACGTGTGTAGCTGTGAGAAACAGGCAGCCTGGCT
Source organism: Neofelis nebulosa (assembly GCF_028018385.1). NCBI lineage: Eukaryota > Metazoa > Chordata > Mammalia > Carnivora > Felidae > Neofelis > Neofelis nebulosa. The sequence continues at coordinate 7,656,640 of NC_080796.1, read as the reverse complement.
TCGTGCATGTGGTTTTCCCGAGAAGCAGCCTGGAGATGGCAGGCCTGGAGCTGGGTCGGGAGCTCTGGGACATTAGGGCAGTGGGCTGGCATTTATGCTATTCTCTTGGCCCTCCCCTCACAGTCGCAAGGTGGCTGCAGCAGCTCCAGCCATCACATCCCCATCATATCCCCATATACTTGGCCCAGAGGTAAGCCCAGGACAGCACGTGTGTGGACTGTCTTCATGAACCTCCTTTCCTTTCAGGGAAGAGGATTTTTCCCCGAGCCATACGTCCACAGCAGATTTCCCAGATTTCCCCTCTAACTTGTTGACCAGAGCTTGTTTTGAATCCATCCATTAAATAAATAATCTGGGAACAGGAAACGTGTTTACTAATTTCGACTTGGTTTGATTCATGCCCTAAAGTGAACATATTGCCAAGCAAGCAAAACTGAGATTCCATCAGCCGGGAACAGGAAGCACTGGGAATGGACACGGGGTGCGTGACTCGTACTGTTTGCCCCGAGTGATCGACACCCTTCGAGTTAGGAGATGACTTTTGTTCTCACCCGTCCTTCCACCGCCGTGCCCCCTCCAGTGACGCTCCCCGGTTTTCCTTTGGGTGTGGAGGGTGCTGGGGGAGGACTCTGTCTCCACCGTCCCCAGGGTGGGAACATGATCTGAGCCAGGCTGGGGGGAGGGGCTCGGTTTCAGGACTTGTCTGAATGTTGGGAGGAGATGTGTTTGCCTCACCCGGGGTGTGTGCGGGGAGCATGCTAGCCCGGGGTGGCTGCCTGCACGAATGAGCAAAGCTAGCCCAGAGGAAAGGAGGATTGAAGGTGGGGACAAATGTGGTCCGAATGAAACTGCCTGAGCCCCCGTGTGCAGCCGTGACAGGTTTCTGCCTGACTATTCGGTTTCACGACCCGGTAAACCTGTGCTCCCTGCTCTGATCGGATCTCTTACACACAAGCTAGTTTACGTTGTGAAAGCTTCCTGCCTGGAATCAGTACAGGGCAGTGGGGTGTTACACGCAAAGGAGCCAACAATGTCCCATCCCTGCCGCTGGCTTGAATTTCACTGCTGTGGGGGGAGGGATGGGGTGGAGGCCGCCAAGCTGAGGGGGAGGGTAGAGCCCTCGGGCGGTTGCTAAGAGACGGAACTCCCAGGCCACAGCCCGCAGTAAGGATGACTTCTCTTGCTTTGGTTAACATCCCGTGAAATGACTAAATGCAAATGGACTGACGGAGAGCTAGGTCCTGGGCTGACCGAGCACTAGGTACTGGGCTGATGGGCCACCCTTAATTCAGTACGACCTCAACTTTATTACACCTGAGGAGATCCCATTTCCTAACAAGGGCACATTCACGGGTACTTGAGTATGGTTTCTTACAGGTACTTGTACGGCTGGGGACACAGTTCACCCTGTTGATGCCTGCTAAGCAAGAAGTAGGTGGTTAATTACTACTTGTGGAGTGAATAAACGAAATGCGTGATGTGTGATGGGATGTAAGGGGTGTGCGTGGTTAAGCGAGGCGACAGGACCTTCGGTGCTGCGTGGAGTTCGGACTGTGCTTTGCCTACGGTGGTAAAGCCCATTAATGGAAACGCTGAGTTGATTTTGCAGGGTCAGGAGGCAGAGAGGAATGGTTTATAGTTTGAGATTTACGAATTTTACTTTTGAATTAACTTTTATTTTTTTTAGTTTATCTTTTTTATTTTGAGAGAGAGACAGACAGTGCAAGCAGCGGAGGGGTAGAGAGAGAGGGAGAGAGAACCCCCCGCAGGCTCCTTACTGTCAGCGCAGAGCCCGATGTGGGGCTCGAACCCACAAACCGTGACCTGAGCTGAAACCAAGAGTCGGATGCTTCACCAACTGAGCCCCCACAGGCGCCCGGGATTTAAGAATTTTAGATCTTCGGTCTGTCTAGAGATGTCACCTTGATTCTACAAACGAACGATCGTTAAAAATACCACCGTTGGAACACCCGAGCAGCAAGTCCGCGCAGGCTCAGAACAGAGGTTCCTTCTGCGTTGAAGTCTTCACGAGGAGCCATAACTGACTCCGAAAAAGCAAACCTGGAAAAAGCCAGTGGTCAGACAAGCGTGACCGTGCCCACGTCTTCTACTGCAACGGGGTCCCTTACGGCCTCCACGATCGCACGTCGTCACCACACACGGCGCCTCTGCCCGAGCCTCCAAAGTCTCGCACAGACGTGGCCTTTTCTACGGTGTCGTGACAGAGGCCGGTGCTCTCGCTCACGGGCACGTCCCATCAGCCTCTTTTGTGCAGGACCACGCCACTGACCACGTGCCCCGAGACGGCTGTAGAGACAGGGTGTGCCAGGCCCCACTGTCGGGGCTGGGGAGAGGGTGCGCCCCGACCCGACCCCAACAGCGGAAGACCCAGGACGCTTTACGGAAGCACTTTTGCTTTGAGATGCAAGAATTTGCCACTTGTAGCTCTGAGCGGGGCTCTGAAAATGCAGCGATGAACAGGGTGCCATGGCTGCGCTCAAAGGTCATGGCCTCGGGGTGCTGGGGGGCTCAGCCCGTCAAGCATCAGACTCTTGATCTTGGCTCAGGTCACTATCTCGCAGTTCGTGGGTTCGAGCCCCACATCGGGCTCTACGCTGACAGCTCAGAGGCCCTTGGGATTCTCTCTCTCCCTCTTTCTCTGCCCCTCCCCCCTGCTCATGCTCTCTCTCTGTCTCTCTCTCTCGAAATAAATTTTTTTTTAAAGTTCACATTCTCGTGGAAAAAAATCACGGATGCGGCCAAACGGTAGTGGGTTTGTAGTTGAAGAAGAGCAGGTGCCCCCCGGTTTTTGAAAGTTCAGTTCAAACCGCTTTGCCTTTATCAAAGACCCACATTAGCACCTGTTCTTGCTAACCGAAAGGCATCCAAAGCGGACTTCCACTTTTACGAGAGAGAGTGAAAAGAGAAAGTAGCCTTCAGTGGCTGTTACAGGGGCAGCACCCGGGCCCCGACCCAGCTCCCTCCCCCCCCACCACGCGGACCCCCATGCAGCATTCCCACAGCAGGTGCCTCTAAGCATCAGTTTTGAGCATCCGTCAGTAAGATGTGCCCTACGGTGTCAGAAAAGCCCAAGACAGGTTATTTTTTTTGGTCTGGAAACGCTAAAAATATTTCCCATAAAAACCAATGGCAACTGTTTCTCCTCTCTGCCACTTCGGTTTATGGAAGGTTTCACGCTTTCAGATACTTTCAGATGCTGCGGGGAACCAGCAGCTATTTCTATATAATTAAATACAAAATAAATTAGGCTCTTTTAATATTCATATAAGCAATGGCTTTCACACCTTCACCTGGTTCACTCATCAGCGATCCGTCATCGAGCTCTCCAGGGACGGGACACCGGGTGACAGTGGGGACTCCACCCCGGGGCCATTTCACAACATGACCTACGACAGCCTAGGGAAGTGGATATACAGAGCCGACCTAGTTTTTAACTAAATTAATCATCTGAAAAATGGGCAAGGGGCCTCCATTTTTTTCTAAGAAGGAAACGTGGGTTAAATAACAACACAAGACAGAGTGAACAAGTAAAAGCCTGCGCTCGGTCAGCCACATCACGGGGGAAACGAGGCAGCCAAAACGTTTCCCAAATTATCAAGACCATCGGCAAGGTACCTTTACATTCGGTGTTGATAACGAGAAACCTAATCCCAGGCAAAAACGGTGCCTCAGATATTAGCTGACGGCAGTAACCGAAACATTGCATTTGACAAGACATTTAAGAATACTGTTTACATTATCTTCACCTGTCTTTTCTGGATTTTTATGCATATTTATAAGGAGCATAATACATTGGTACCGTAATGCATGTATAAAATTACAAATAAATGGGTATACACCTGCTGGGCGCCCTCTCACACAACAGCGGGCCATCAGAAGGTTCTGGAAGCCACTGCTCTGAGCGACAACGCCCAGTATGTACTGGAAGTATAGTAATTCCCATAGATGATAGTGGGTTTCTTTTCAAATCCGTCTGTGTCCGTTTCATATGAGTGGCGGTTAAAATACCGAGCAAATAATGTAGCTAGAGTGCAGATTTGTGTGCAAATGTTGGAGAGGAAGGCGGTAAGTGGAGGAAGGTTGGGGTGGGGGGTGGGCTGGATGGGGGATGGGCACTGAGGAGGGCGCTTGTTGGGACGAGCACTGGGTGTTGCAGGTAAGAGATGAAAATCACTGGGTTCCACTCCTAAAGTCAAGACTGCACCGTATGGTAACCAACTAAAATTTAAATAAAAATTTGAAAAAATAAATAAATAAATAAATAATCTGATATTGATGATAAAAAAAAAAAGGATGATGAACGAGGGGCTCTTTGCCGCCAAGGTGCCACCGCCTAGAAGCAGGGCGCTGACCGCCAGCCTCCTGTGGATCTTTACAACCTTGGGCCGCTTTCTGTTCCGTCCTCCAGAAAGGGGGGTGGTTTGTGTGACAAAGCTGGGAGTCTAACTGTGACCAAGAGAAATGACCAAATCTCCTGAAGAGCAGGCTGAGAAAACCGGCACTCAGCCAGGTGCCATCTCCCGGCAGGAACGTGCGGGTTTGCTGCCCCCTGCTGTCCCTTCCTGCCCGTGCCGTGTCCTGTGTCCTACGCTCCCTGTGTCCTACGCTCCCCGTGACCCGTGTCCTGTGTCCCCTGTGCCCACTATGACCCATGTTCCCTGTCCCAGCCCCTGTGTCCCTGTGTGAGTCTCAGAGGCCAAAGGACACAGGCCACAGGTGGCAGAGGCAGGTCTCGAGCCCTGGTCCGGAGGACCCCAAATTCCATGCTTCACGTGCCCACATCCTTCCGGGGCTTGGTTCTGTTGTGCGTAGGGGGTACGCGACGGCACGGAGCACACAGCCATGACGGTGTCACCTCGGGGGCTAGAGAAGGGAAGGGCTGCGATGGGGACGCACAAATGTTTTACTTCCTGTATTTTTTTTTAACTTTTTTTAAATGTTTTATTTATTTTTGAGACAGAGAGAGAGACAGAGCATGAGCAGGGGAGGGGCAGGGAGAGAGGGAGACACAGAATCGGAAGCAGGCTCCAGGCTCCGAGCTGTCGGCACAGAGCCTGACGCGGGGCTTGAACTCATGAACTGTGAGATCGTGACCTGAGCCGAAGTCGGACGCTCAACCGACTGAGCCACCCAGGCGCCCCAACTTCCTGTATTTTGAAAACAAAGTTTTGGGGTGCCTGGGGCTCTCAGTCAGTTAAACATCTGACTTCAGCTCAGGTTATGATCTCACGGGCTCGTGGATTCAAGCCCTGCGTGAGACTCTGTGCTGACAGCTCAGAGCCTGGAGCCTGCTTCAGGTTCTGTCTCTCTCTCTCTCTCTCAAAAATGAATAAACACTTAAAATTTTTTAAAAACTTAAAAAAAAATTTTCCTAAGTATTTTTAATTATTTTTAAATGTTTATTTATTTTTGAGAGAGAGAAAGAGAGACAGCGTGAGCAAGGTGCAGGGGTAGAAAGAGAGGGAGACACAGAATCCGAAGCGGGCTGCGGGCTCCAGGCTCCGAGCTGTCAGCACAGAGCCCGATGTGGGGCCCGAACTTGGGAGCCGTGAGATCATGACCTGAGCCAAAGTTGGACGCTTAACCAATGACTGAGGTCCCCAGGCGCCCCTGCTAAACAGTATTTTTGAAGAAGAAGGAAAAGACGCTGAAGGAAGAAAGCATCCTCCGAGGATCTGAACACGAAGTCCTGAAAGCTGGTCTACCAGCTCGCTGATCACAGGTGGCTGTGAAAACAGGTTTCTCCTCATGGAGAAAATACAGCACTTTCATCTGGGGACCTCTGAGCATGTCACAGACAGGAGTTAATGGCACCTCCAGTCACCTCCTAAAAGGCGGAGAGGCACTCGTTAAATAGGGTCCTGGGCAAGGTGAAGCATCTGGTCTAACCCTGCAGCCGTGGTGGGGGCAGCGGGGGGGGAGGTAGGGGGGGGTGCCGCGGGTCTAGAAACCCGACAAACAGCCCACCCGACCGCAGCGGTGACGCATCCACCACGGGCCCTGTGGGGACAGCTCGGGCAGAGGACAGCCACCGCCTCCACAAGAAGCCCCATCTGAAAATATCCTTCCACATATAAATAGAGACCTTTTTCGGGGACAACCCAAACCACATCCTCTCTGCCTTTTATTTTACATGTTCAGCCAGGCCTTTTCAAGCACTGGTCATCCGTCCTCTGTCCCCTCTCGGCAGACAGGGCCCGGGAGGAGCAGGGACAGGGGTGAACAGCCGCTCCAGAAGCCCCTTCAGAGCCGCAGCAAACCCACCTGTTCGCGGCAACACTAACCTGCCCACTCGACTCCGAGGCACGAAGGCTGGCGGTCCCCGAGACACTAGCGGGGTGTCTGCTCCCCCTGGCTCCTCGCCTCAAGTCCTGGCCCCCTGACGGGCCTCCAGGGCTCCAGACGGCCACCTGCAACAATCCTAGAGCCCTGATCTGACCCCGGGGAAAACCCTAGGTCCCCCCACCTGCCGGAGGCGGGTCTACACCCCTGCAGGCGGCAGCCTGTCCCCCTTTCCCAGAAGGAGGGCAGCCCCTGGGGCGGGTCCTCGGGGAGCACCGCAGACCCCCCCCCCCCAGGCCAGTCCGGAGAGGGAATCCCATGAAGCTGGGACAGGCGGCGGGGAGAGGCACGGGTAGCAGAGCGGGGGCTCCAAGCTGCGGGGGCCGCGGGAACAGGACTGGAGCCACGAGGCCGCAAGCCCCTCCACGTCTCCCACAGACCCACCGAGGCAGAGAGCCTTCTGGACGGCCGCCCCTTCTCAGGCGCCCCTTCCCCGGGGAGGATGTGGGAGACGCCTGCACGGTGCATTGAAGCCCTGGGGGTGCCGCTCTCGGGGACCGCGCAAAAGCACCACGGTGACCCCGGCGTCGAGACTGCGGGGCCCAGGGGCCTCCTCCCCCCAGAGCCCAGGGCTTCCGGGTTGTCCCGCAGCCGAGGGGGAGCCGTGAAGGACCTCCGTGGGCGGTGGGTGACTGCTGCTCTGGCCGCTGTCCGGGACAGGGTCACGGCGTCACAGCCGACACCGGCAGGGACCCCCGGTGGCCAGAAGGGACCAGCAGAGACTGGCTCCCCACACACGCGGGTGCCCCGGGCCTCCAGCTCCAGTGTCTGACCCTGTGCCGCCCGTTCTGCGGCTCCACCGCCACTGACTCTACGGGAGACAGAATATGCCAGGGGCGCGTGCCCTGCTTCCCAGAAGTCTGTGTGGTGCGCTCTGCCTCTTCGAAAGACCTTCCTTAGACCCGAAGCAGATTTTCACTTTTATGAGAGAAAGTGAAACAGCGGCCGTTAGGGGGCAGCGACGGCGCCCGCCCAGCTCCTTCCCTGGGCCCCACGCGACATCCCCAGGAGGCCTCCCCACGGCGGGCGTCTCTGAGCATCAGTTTTGTGCAGCCGTCGGCCAGATGTGCCCGACGGTACCAGAAAAGCCTGGCGTGCTATTTCTCGGGGGTGGGAATGCTCCGATGCCTTCCATATAAATGAGAGGTACCTGCTTCTTCCCTTTACGCCACTTCAGCTTACGGAAGTTTCCGGAAGAACGCTCCGCCTTCGGACAGCGAGGGAAGCCTGCCTCCGCAGGAGAAACGGAGGCTGGACTGAGCCACGCTTTGAGGGATGCCAAAGTAAGGGGACATTGGCATATTTCGTACCATTAGCGATGCGGACTGGCGGACGGCTCGCAAGGAGATCTGATCCCAGCTGTGCTCAGGAAAGAAACCTGGTCCCCTGTGTCCCCCGAAGTGAGGGCGCTCGGAGCTCTCAGTCCCTCCCTCCCGCACAGTCCCTGCACGGAGCATCCCGAGGGACCCTCGGGCCGCACCACAGAACGCCGGCCACCTCCTGACCTGACACCGAAGCTCACATCTCGCAAATCAGGACAGACACACACAGCACGAGATCCACCTGTGCGAGCACCTCCGTCTCTGCCGGGAAAGCCCGCTCCTTCCAGGGCCCGAAGCATCCGCACCCCGACGTCCGAGCTGCGCCCTCCCACGAGTCTGCAGAGGCCCGCGTCTGGCTTTAATGACCACCGTCTAGAAGAAACGTATCTGGAGACCCGGGAAGGAAGGAGAAGCGTGTGTTTCGGGCAAAGGGAGGACGGTGTGCTTTGTCTCAAACCGTCTAGCTTCCGTTTTGTAAAACCCGCCACTGCCGACGCGTGTCAGGCCGGGCTCTCACAGTGCTCACGCGTGACGGGACGTGAGGACCGACGATGGAAACGCCTCTCATCCACCGCTCTGGGGGGCAGACGGCCCTCCTCGCACACAGGGAGACGGACTTTCCTTCCAGAGAGAAAAGCCTAGGACTCGATGCCAGTTGTCCAGAAATGCCTGACCCCAGGCCCACGGGCATCCAACGTGTGTGTGGCCCAGAGAGAGTGCTCCCAGCAGGGGCCGGGTGTGGGCCTTCTTCCTCTCATCACAGGGCCCGCACAGGGCAAGCATTCTCCAAAGACGAGCGCACACAGCCCGTTTAAAGACCTGCCTCAGTTCAAGGTGGAAACACCAATGGCGCCCCTCAGTCTGGGAAGCCTATGGGCGTCTGCACCTCGGCAAGAATCCAACGGGGAGACGCGATGCCAGGCACCCATTTCTTGCAGACAACCTCGAGGAAAGAGCAGGGGTGGAGGTGAGCTTTCCATACTGCAGTATGCTGTGGTATACTCAAAGCCTTTTGGCTTAATGATGGGCCCTAGTTGACAAATCTGGCTGTTGTATCCAACATCATGGGGATGTACACATCGGAGAAAGCTTCTAAATACACATGCGTATTCAGCAAACCCTGGCACAGAATTTATTACACGTTAGGCACTATTTTAATCACTTTTAAGACACTCATTTAGTTTGGGGGGCCTGGGTGGCCCAGTTGGTTAGGCATCCGACTTCAGCTCAGGTCATGATCTTGTGGTTCACAGGTTTGAGTCCCATGTCGGGCTCTGGGCTGACAGCTCAGAGCCTGGAGCCTGCTTCAGATTCTGTGTCTCCCTCTCTCAAAAATAAATAAAACATTTAAAAAAATAAAATAAGATAATGATATTCATTTAATTTAATGCTCTTATAAACCCAGAAGGCAGTTACTCTTGTTCTCCTCATTGAGAGATGAGAAAAGGGAGGCACAGAAAGGGTACTTATCTGGCCAGAGTCACAGTGCTATTAAGTGACAGAGTCCATACTTGATCCCAACCTGCCTGGACCCCCTCCTGTGACGACGCTAACGCCTTGCCTCTTTTCTGGGTGGCTACGATTCTCCTGATTTAGCCTCTCATGTTTTGAGAACCGGCGGATTCACTGTTTTGTGAACACGAGGACTTCTCACGCAGGTGCTGAGAGTCCCGCACCGCCACGGCCCGATTGCCGAACGCGCGTAACATTCCAGCAGAGAAAGGGTCTAATGTAAAAACGATCATTTCCTCGTCCCACAGGCGGCTGCTAGAGACCTGGGGGCTTGTGGGTTGCCCTGGGGCTCCCCCGCTTCCCCGAACAGGGAAGGCCTTGGAAGTAGGGGTGAGGCGGGCTGTCGTCACGGACCCGCCCCCACAGCCAGAGCCCACTAGCTCCCCCACGGCTGGGCCCATGAGCAAACAGCACAGTCCTGGCTGCCACAGGACCTTTGCTGCCGGGGCCGGGAGGGGAGTGTCGCAGGGAGAGCCGAGCCCAAAGGGGAAGGAGCAGAGACCGTGAAGATGGGACGTGCCAGCGCCGGAGCGCTGCCCGCAGGGCCGCACGCGCCACCATTCTTGGACGAGGGGCAGACGCCGCGTCCTGCTGAGTCACCACAGCGCCACTTCCCCGCTGGGTTTTGTGTGACGCCGCCCCCCCCCCCCCCACTGTCACGAAGGAATTTCGTTCCCGAGACATGCGCTAGTCCCCAAAGATTCGTTCCCAAAAGATCGCCAGTGGTCACAATTCCATGATCCAACATTCCTGAAAGTCAGAAAACTGCCCGAGGACCTTGGGCACCAAAATCTTTGTGACTCGGGTGGCTGGGGCACACAGGAGAAAGCGCGTGCTTTCAAAGTGGCAAAAGCGACTAAGCCTGCAAGCCCATCGATTCGGGAGAAAACCAAACCTGTAGCACAACAGGGAGCACATTACTGCTTTCAGTTAAAGCTCTGGCACCATTCACACACCCTGCACCTCCGGGTTGCTGATGAATCTTTTATTCATTTTTGAGAGAGACAGAGAGCAGGGGAGGGGCAGAGAGAGAGGGAGACACAGAACCTGAAGCGGGCTCCAGGCTCCGAGCTGCCAGCACAGAGCCCGACGCGGGGCTCGAACTCACGGACCGCGAGATCGTGATCTGGGCCAAAGTCGGACATCCAACCGACTGAGCCCCCCAGGCACCCCTGCACCTCCAGACTTTTTATAATCATTCAAGAGTTTGCTGTTTTGTTGAACACCGAGAGTCTGTACGGTATCGATATAACCAGGAAATATGATTAAGGCTTAGAATCTGTTCTATCGAGACTGTGCCGCACGGGTGTGTGTCTCCACTGGGCCCGTGTGTGTCCCCGCTGGGCCCGTGTGTGTGTCCCCGCTGGGCCCGTGTGTGTCCCCACTGGGGCTGTGTGTGTGTCCCCGCTGGGGCCGTGTGTGTGTCCCCGCTGAGCCCGTGTGTGTGTCTCCACTGGGCCCGTGTGTGTCCCCGCTGGGCCCGTGTGTGTGTCCCCGCTGGGCCCGTGTGTGTGTCCCCGCTGGGCCCGTGTGTGTCCCCGCTGGGGCCGTGTGTGTGTCCCCGCTGGGGCCGTGTGTGTGACCCCGCTGGGCCCGTGTGTGTGACCCCGCTGGGCCCGTGTGTGTGTCCCCGCTGGGCCCGTGTGTGTGTCCCCGCTGGGCCCGTGTGTGTGTCTCCGCTGGGCCCGTGTGTGTCCCCGCTGGGGCCGTGTGTGTGTCCCCGCTGGGCCCGTGTGTGTGTCTCCACTGGGCCCGTGTGTGTCCCCGCTGGGGCCGTGTGTGTGTCCCCGCTGGGCCCGTGTGTGTGTCCCCGCTGGGCCCGTGTGTGTGTCCCTGCTGGGGACGTGTGTGTGTCCCCGCTGGGCCCGTGTGTGTGACCCCGCTGGGCCCGTGTGTGTGACCCCGCTGGGCCTGTGTGTGTCCCCACTGGGCCAGGCCTGCGTCTCCACTGTAGCCAGAGTCCCCGCTGTGGCCTCTGCCAGAGGGCTGGGCCCGCAGCCCTATCTCCTCTGCCCCAGCTGTGTTGTGAACAGGGAGAGTCACCAGCTGCCTTATGAATCTCAGGCTCCGTGTGCAGCCGGCAGGGTGTGTGAGGATGAGATTAGGCGGGGGGGCTGGCCCCTGTGCCTCGGCCTGTGAAGTTCAGTCCCGGAGACGTCCAGGATGAGGGCGGGGGACACAGAGATCTGGGGCAGGAAGAAAGAAGCAGGGGGGCAAAAGACAGAGAGGGACTGGGGGCCGGAGGACCAGCACAGGAAAGAAGCAAGATGAGCTTTCGAGCAAGTATGGGGCCCCTGTCTCAGACCGCACTCAACACATGTCAACTTTCTTCAGAGTCACGTCGTAGACAGAATTCGGTGCGTGTGGGCTAAACGGTGCTCTGGCGTCTCATACAAAATAAAGGCCATTCTCTTTCACATCCTCCCCCCCAGGGTGCTGGCTCCACGATCGCGAGTGGCCGGGTGCCTGCGCACAGCTCTCCCCCAGAGCACCCAGCCCACCGTGCCCCCTGCCCCTTCTCCTGCCGGCCTGTCTCTGTTCCTCCCCATTCTCATGGTCTTAAATCCCCGGCTTCCTTTCTGTGGTTAGAGAATGGAGAACAGCTTTCCTTTCTGTTTGCCAGGGTTTAAATGCCTTCGGAAAACATCCAGAAAAGACTATCAGAGGGGAACGGTCTCTCCCAACCGACTGCTCAAGAGTAGAGCTCAGAAGGGAGTGCGGGGGCAGGGGGATGCCCAGCGATGGGGTCTCCAGTCACCTGACCCCCTCCACTCCCCTCCTCTTCCTGCTAGAACAGCATCCCCCTCCCCAAGGGTGCCTTGACCAGGAGAGAGGATCCGCCCTCTGCTCTCCCGGGAGCCGGGAGTCCCGGGAAGCAGGGATGTGGGGTGGGGCTGAGAGCCTCCAGATGGGTGGCTGTTTGCAGGGACCAAAGGAGGCCCCTCTCCCCTTGCTCCCCGTGGGCCATGTGGACCCGCTACAAGGAGCAACCCACCGCCTTCTCACACGTAGTCTCTAGCCACCACATCCTGGCAGGTGTCTCTCTTTTGTGGGGCCAGAGAATGGCTTGAACCCCCAGTTTCTGAGGACCCCGAGAGACAAGGGGCTCGCTCTCTGCCCGCCATACTCCGCCGCGCCTGGACCCTGCCCACAAGCGGCGTCCTGGAGGGAGACCCTTGCCCCGCAAACCACCCTGCACGGGGCCCTGAGGGTCCTCCGCTCACCTGCCCACCCCACCTTCCTCGACACCATCCGTGAGGTTTTGGGGGGAGCGTCAGGCTCCTCTGCCCCCCCACCCTCCCTGTCACCTCTGCCGGACTCGGCATCCAGGGAAGTGACTCTGGGCACATAAATCTCTGTATGAAACTCGAGTGTGCAGAAGAACATGAGCCGAGGGGCAGGAGCGCCCGGGTTCCAGTCCACACTGCCTGCTGGCTACAAGGCCAGAGCAAGGGGGTTAAGTCAGATTTTGTGGGAAGAGACCTTAACAAAGAGCCATGCATGCAGAAAGCTCTCGGTAAAGATATTACTATTACTGGCAACCATTTATTCAACACTCAAGCCTCTACACTGAGCACAGTCAGAATCCCTCTTAGCTCAGGGCACCTGGGGGCTCAGTCAGTTGAGCGTCTGACTCCTGGTTTCAGCTCAGGTCACGATCTCGCGGTTTGTGAGTTCAAGCCCCACATGGGGCTCTGTACTGACAGCTCAGAGCCTGGAGGCCTGGAGCTGCTTCGTATTCTGTGTCTCCCTCTCTCTCTCTCTGCCCCTCCCCTGCTCACACTTTGTCTCTCAAAAATAAATAAATGTTTAAAAAAAACAACTAACTCAAGGTTCTTTCTGTTGAATTAAGGACTCAGAGAAATAATGGATATAATGCTACAAAATTGTAAGAATATATATATGTATATGTTTATTGGTCTCTGCCCCCCATTCCTACTAATATTTTGTCATTGACCACTGTTCCTGACACGGAACTCCTAAATTCCTCAGAATTTCCTGGGTGGTAGTGTCTTTTGTTCTAATGAGGTGACTCTCAGTGAGGTGGAGGGGTGGGTCCTGGGGGCACCAAAGAGTCTAGACCATGTTTAGAAGCTTGGAACTTTCACCCCTCCCCCACTTTTGTGCACGCGCTCTCTCTCAAAAATAAATAAACGTTAAAAAAAAAAGAAAAGAAAAAGAAAGAAAACCCCTAAAGTTCAGGGTTCTGAGAGCCTCCAGGCTGGTGAACACGTCCGTGTGCCAGGAGGCTGCTGCACTCCGGCTCCATGGGCCCTTCTGGACCTCGCCCTATGCACCCCTTCATCTGTATCCTTTATCTGTATCTTTTGCAATAAGCTGGTAGGTGTAAGCACTTCCCTGAATTCTGTGAAACATTTTAGCAAATTATCCAACCCAGGAGGGAGTCGTGGGAACCCCGACGTGTAGCCAGTCAGTCAGAAGTACAGTGACAGCCTGGGATTGCGGCTGGCCTCGGAAACCCCTGCAGCAGGTAACCAGTCAGCACGTCCCACTGGCCACAGGGATGGCTGCAGGGTAAACATGGACGTAAATAAACCTAGTCAGAATGAAGGTGGGTTAGGAATGCGGTGCCAACGCATTCTCCTGTTCTTTAGAGATGAGAACAAAGAAACACAAAGGCCAAAGGTTGCTGGCAACCATCTTGGGACCATGAAAATCAGACAGAGAGAAATGGAGTCCTTGGGGAAATTGCTCAGCTGCTAGATCAAGCCTTGCCTGAAGCTCATGCTATAATGGACTTTTTTTTTTAAGCCCCAGGAGCAAATAAATCCCCGTCTCAGATAAGCAGTTTGAGCTCAGCTTTCCAGTTGCTTGATGCTCATGTATAGCAGGACTGCGGGTGCAGAGAGGGATGTAAAAGACATTGAAACTAGAAAGGTTTGAGGATTAAGCCACGAGAGGCTTTCCTTGTTCCATGCTAGGGTGCCAGACTTCATATAGGCAGTGGGGAGACTCGCTGAAAATTGTTGAGGAAGGAGGTGGTGTAATGGAATCTGTTTTTCGGAAATTAGCCTTCATGGCAGGATGAGTGGCAGACTGGAGGGAAGGGAGATTAGAAGCAAAAAAAATAAATAAATAAAAAATGTGATTAGTAACGGGTATGGGAAAGGACATTTTATCAAATATCCCCAGATGTCGACTTCGTGGGGAGAGGGGGCGTTGGCGAGCAGGCAGTCACTTCTGCACAGCGTCTCCTGTTATCAGCGCTGAAGGCCTTTCCTTCACCCCCTAAGAGCAAACAGCCCACAGCTGAGAGGCTCCAAATCCTAATATCGCAATAACTCCGAAGGCTATCCAGCTGTCTTAGGAGTTTCAAAAAGACAGAAGCTTTTTGTTTGGAAATCTAAAACAAAGTTAATTTTAATCTATTTTTTTTTAACAATACTTCAAAAAACTTTTTTTAATATTTATTTTAGAGAGGGAGAGAGAGAGTGAGTGTACAAGTGGGGGAGAGACATAAAGAGAGAGGGAGACACGGAATCCGAAGCAGGCTCCAGGCTCCGAGCTGTCAGCACAGAGTCTGACGTGGGGCTCGAACTCACGAACCGCAAGATCATGCCCTGAACCCAAGTCGGACACTTAATCGACTGGGCCCCCCAGGCGCTCCCAACTAACAATACTTTAAAGAGTGGAAAGAAGGGACACCTGGGGGGCTCAGCCGGTTAAGCATCCTACTCTTGATTTTGGCTCAGGTCATGATCTCACGGATGGTGAGTTCGAGCCCTGCGTCGGGCTCTGCACTGATAGCACGGAGCCTGGAGCCTGCTTCGGATTCTCTCTCTCTGTCCCTCTCTCTCTGCCCCTCCCCCTGCTTGCTTTCCCTCTCTCAAAATAAATACACATTTTTTTTAAAGATTAAAAAGAAACAGTGGGGACAAGAATACACCCCAAAACAGGCTATAACAAGGTGTCCCCGCTCCCAAAAGTTTGCGAGCCACTGATCTAAGTCATGGTGCTCCCAGATGTCCACCGGGAGCACCTGCCACAGCAGCTGCCAGTGAGCTCCAGCCTCCCGGCCCCTGGGGATGGCCAGAGGCCTCCAGGGCTCACGTGGCTCTGTCCCCACGTCCACGAGGAATATGAACACCTACATCTCCTGTCCCTGCGTCAACAGACAGCCCTGGCTGGCCCACTGCTCCGGCACGGCCCGAGGCTCCACACCCCGTCCCCCTGCCTCGCAGCCTCTTCCTGGCCGCGCAGTGCTCCCCGACCTGGCCGCGCCCATCCTCAGTCCCCAGAGCTTCCCACGGGCAGACTGCCACCCGCGTTCCAGACCCGCTGTTTAATCTACACGATTCCCATCGCGCTCCTTGCCGGCTTCCTGTTTGTGGAAACTCCTATACAGCTTTTGCGCGTCACGAGACCCAGGGGCCCGGCTCACGACAGCCCCCTGCCAGTGTAGTCCCTCTGCATCGAAGGAGACGGGGAGCCGCTATCTGATCATTTCCCTTTTTGTTGTAGAAACAGAAGCTTGAAAACACCCAGGGGTTTCCAATCCAGAGAGTTTCCCACAAGCTTTGACTGCACTGCCCGCTGGCTTCCTGTTAGCAGAACAAAGTTTCAGGCTGAGTCACAGCAGAGAGCCCAGCCCGGCAGTGATTCACGAGTGTGGCTAACGACGCCCCTGCCACCAGCACCGGCCACTGTGGGCGCTGCCCCCGCCGGGGCTGCCGTGGCCCCAGCTTAGCGGGCTCCCGGGAGCAGGGCGGGCGGGCCGCGTTCCTGAGTCTCTGTCCCGGGAGGCACAGGCCTGGCAGCAGCAAGAACAGGCTGGCCTTGAGATCCGGGGACCAGATGGGGCCTGAATCAGGACTGTTCCAGGGATGCCCAGGAAGGCACCCCTGCTTCCAAACAGCCACCCCCCGCCCCCCGGCCTCCACACGGCTGAAGAGTCCTCCCTCCGAGTTTTCTCGGTCTTCCTTTAAGGCACAAATGCAGCTTAAACGGGCCGCTCACACCCCAGTGTGTAACGTGATGAGCTCACTGTGGAAAACACTCCTCACGGGGGCGGCGGATGGAAGGCATGCGGCCAAACACGACCAGGCGGGGAGAGGCGGGCAGGGGACAGGCACGGCGTCCAGCACTTCTCAGTCCAGCCTAGGACCGGGCCTGGCTGCAGGGCCCACCCTGGGGAAGTCCCTCACCGTCTGCTGTGAGGCAGTTCGGGGTTCTTCCTGATTCCAAGAGCCTCCCGAGGGGCCTCTGCACACAGCAAGCCCCACGGCTTCTGCAGGGACAGAACGCAGGGGCTCCAAGCCATGCCCAGACCCGGACACGAAAGTTCACGCGTGGGCCTATCACCTGCATGGTCACCTGCACCGCATCCCGGGAAATGCAGCCCCTCCTGATGCCAGAGACGAGGGGGAAGGGACCCCACACGTACCTCTGACCCAGGTCTTCTGACCCAAACTAAGAGACCAGGGGGACGGGACCCCACGCGTACATCCGACCCAGGTCTCTGACCCAAAGTACCAGGATACGCCACGGCAAATTGATTAATTCCTAGACTTAGCAAAACTCCAGACATCATCACGTAACACAAAAATCCACGGTCAGCAGGTGGCAGCGGGTTCACTGTGTCGCCCAGCTACCAGGGGTCCCCGATTCCGCGTCCGGGCGGCACACAGACGGCCTTCTCGCAGCCTCCGCGACCGGCCTGACCCCAGAGGAGGCGAAAGCACAAACTCCGACGTACCGAGAAGGGAAGGCAGCTGCCTGGGGGCCGGCTGTGTCGCAGGAGCTCAGAGAGCCCCCGACCCCTGTCCCACAGGCCTCGGGGACTCTCCCACTCCCCGGGTTACGCTCCAGGAGACAGGAGCTCAGCCCTGTGGGTAGGCCTCCCACCTCGGGCATCTCACAGACATCTTAAACTTGTAATTTCGAACTACAGTTCCCCTTCTCCCCCATCCCCTCCGTCCTCCAAACTCACTGGCCCCTCTTCACCTCCTTTATCTCTGCTCCTCTCGCCCCAGGGACTTGGCACGTGTCGCATCCTGCCCTCCCTGCGCTCAGCGACTTCCCAAGCCCTCTCCTCCCGCACTGGGAGCCCCACCGCTCCTGGGGGCTCAGGGCCCCCGCCCCAGGGAGGACCCCTCAGCCGCCGGCCACACCGCCTCCCCACTGTGCCCTCCTGGCCGCGTGGACCCAGCTTCTGGGGCACACTTGCTGCCGTCGTGGCCGTGCACGCGCAGGGTGACCCCCTCATCAGTGTCCGCAGACCTCCCCGTGTCTCCCGGGACCCTCAGCGGCGGCACAACCTGGCACCGACCTGACCAGCCAAGGAGCTTGGTTTTGTCTCTTTGTTTTCACCGACGCACTTATTTATTGAGGTCTAACCTGCAGACACGGTGACTCAATATTTGTGTATATTGTGAAACGATCAGCACAAGAAAGTCTGGCTAACAACCACCGCCGTGCAGTCACTGAAAACACTTCTTCCCATGATGATGAGGAAGAAGCCCCAAGAGCTCGCGGGGACAGAGCGGCGGCGAGAAGAACCTGAAAACTGCGGCAGCAGGAGCCTGTGGGTCCTTCGTTCATCCCTGGGCCAGCTTCCGCCTTACTGTGACCGAGGAACAAGGTTTGCAAGAAATGTGGCTTCAGGCACAGGCCCGGCAGGCAGAGGACTTGATAAACCGGTTCCTACCTTTGGTCTACTCTCCCTGCCTGTCTTCCTGCTTCCAGAAGGCAGGCTGGAGGAGGCCCCATGCTGCCAGGCGAGGGGAGGACACGGGGACACACAGGGACGGCTGGGCGCCGGGGAGATGTGCACATTCCGTTCCTTCTCATCCCTGGGACTACGCGGCATTTCAAGGGCGTGGTGATTTTTGGGGCATCCGGGTGGCTCAGTCAGTTAAGCGTCTGACTTCAGCTGGGTCACAATCTCCCAGTGCGTGAGCTTGAGCTCCGCATCAGGCTCTGGGCTGACAGCTCAGAGCCTGGAGCCCGCTTCGGATTCTGTGTCTCCCGCTCTCTCTGCCCCTCCCCTGGTCACACTTTGTGTCTCTCTCTCTCTCAAAAATAAATAAACGTTAAAAAATTTTTTTCTAACAAAAGGACTTGGTGATTTTTGAGATTCTGTATGAAAATGATATGAGATTTAATTTTTCCAAGTCCTTGCGGTCCATTCTATCCAGAAGGCGTGAAATCCCAACACTGCAGGTACAATACTCAGAAATTACATTATCACGGTTTTTGGCCCAGCCCAGGGGATGAGACCGGTTCAGACACGGGCCCCAGTGGCTTCTAAGACGGAGAGTCTGGAGACTTGATTCCGGACCTTGCTGTTACTTTGAAGAGCCACATCAGATCAGATCGACGTGTTCAAGTGCACCGTCTGTGAAAACTCTGCAGTCGGTCACAGACGACTTACGCAGCGATGGCTCCGGGACAGAGTGGTGTAGACAGAGGCGCCTGGGCCCGTGAGCAGACTCGGGGGAGGGCATGGGGTCTCGGGGCTGGGGACAGAGAGTGCCTCCCCTGCGCCACTGCTGGGCCACCAGGCAAAGAGAAGGACCCGAGTTGTATCTCCTATACTCGAGACGAACCCATCATCTGCAAATGACACCGTTTTTACCATGACCGAAACAAGTCATGTGGGACACACCTTCTAGGTCGCCTGGACACCTGGTTGAGAAACTCAGAAATTACTGGATCACTTTCCTGGATGAGAAGGTGCACTGGTTTCCCAGCGTGTGCCTCCCGTCACCAACCCCGATCTGGCTTCGGTGCAGCCTGTCTGTGCTTCCAACACCACGGCCGTGTTGCCGAAAACCTGTGCGCAGTTAGGTCTTTGTAAACAGTCCCACGTTTGAAAGGCACTGAGGGAGCTTCAAATAGCGAAACGACGGCTACACAGATGGCAAAATGCTTAGAGTCGGTGTTAGGAGGAAAGAGTCACAATCAAACCTGTGTGTGCACTATGGACAAAGGTTTCAAATAACATAGATGTACATCTGATAAAATTCTGGAATAGAATTTACCAAAATTGATAATACATTAGGATGATGGAATATGGGTAATTTTTTTTTTAATGTTTATTTTATTTTTGAGAAAGAGACCAAGTGTGAGTGGGGGAAGGACAGAGAGAGAAGGAGAGACAGAATCTGAAGCAGGTTCCTGGCTCCGCGCTGTCATCACAGAGCCTGACGTGGGGCTCGAACTCACGAACCAGGAGATCGTGACCTGAGCTCAAGTCGGACGCTCAACTGACTGAGTCACCCAGGCGCCCTGGGTAATCTACTTCTCATTCTACTTTCCAAACTTTATGAATTGATGTTTTTAAAACTAAAAATATGAATTAAAAGAATTCTGAGTGCGTGGCTGGCTCAGTTGTTAGAACATGCGATTCTTGATCTCGGGGTCATGAGTTTGAACCCCGCGTTGGGTACAGAGATTACTTGAATAAATAAACAGAAAGAGAGAAAGAAAGAGAATTCTGCAATAAATCTTATGTTAAAAGTTGAACATTTATTCCACTGTGCTGTTATTCTGAATCTTTCCACAATGAACTTCTTTTAAGTTGAGGCAAATCTGTATTTCAAAGGGTTTAAAAACAATATTTCTCATTACAATAATATTTAAATGTAACAAATAGAATAACCCTGAAGTCAATCAAAATTAACAGGCGAAGGAGAAAAACAGAAGATTTCTCTGTAAGCAACTCCCCAGGCAGTTCACGTGCGCAGGACAGGCTCTGACCCACCTCTGTGCCGGTTCTGTCCCGGGACCTGTGCAACCTCCCCTGCGCCTCTGTCCAAATGGGGAAGCGTTGGTATTTTGGCCAACAGCACACACACCCCTTCCTTGAGCCCCTGGGGCGGGCGGAAACTACCTCAGAGACGCAGCCCTGATCTACACACTCACACACGCCCCCACCCACACACGCACACACACACACCACACACACACACTCTCACATATGTGTTCACAGCCACACTCACACACACTCGGTGTCAAGCCCTTCAGAGCCTCAGGGAGGTTTCCCTGGCCTTTTGGTTTGCTAAGCACAACTCTAAAGGCCAAAACAAAACAAAACAAAACGGTAAGCATCATCATGCTCTGCAAATACAAAATTGCCACATATAGGGGCGTCTGGGTGTCTTCGTCGGTGAAGCAACTGACTCTTGACTTCGGCTCAGGTCATGATCTCACAGTTCGTGAGTTCAAGCCCCACGTCAGGCTCTGTGGCGGCGATACAGAGCCCGCTGGGGAGTCTCTCTCTCTCCCTCCCTCTGTCCCCTGCCCCATCCACGTGATCACACGCTCTCTCTCAAAATAAATAAACTTTTAAAAATAAATAAATAAATAGAAAGGAAAAAATCTCTTCCTTCTCATCCTGAAATGCCCTTGTCCACTGGTGAGAAATCAACGCGCCCTGGGACAAAAGCTCTCGCTACCCGGGGACGTCGCTGACCACACCCTTGTAAAGTGACGAGCCTGCTCCTTGGTTCCATTCTGGCCCTGCTGGACGTTACAACAAAGGAGCCAAAGTCACTCAGTCTTGCCATCAACGGAGCCAAAGTCACTCAGTCTTGCCATCAACGGACGGCGTCTGCTTTTATCTTCCACGCGCCTAACAGCCTCTGCTATAAGCTCAGGCATGAAATTGAAACTTCTGGAAATAACCTCAAAACGAGATGCAATAACCCCGCCGCAGTGAGCCCACTCACGAGTGCTCCCCGCCAGTGCGGCCACGGACATCCGTCCAGTCCGGGCCACCAGGCTTGGTCAGGACTTCCAGGACCTTCCAGCATGGAAACGGGTGACTCGGTGAAGGTCGATGATCGAACTGAGATTGGCAAAACAGACATCGACTTCCTGGGACTGAGGGAGCAGACTGAACTGCGGTGAAGGTTCTGTCTTAAGCAGGTATGTGAGGAAAAACGCTCCTTCCACCCTCGTCTCTAACCATCAGCTTAACCTGCTTTCATAAATGGCAATGGAACGTTCCGTAAGCGATACACTAGGCCGACATCCCACCTTAGAATTCAGCAGGAAGAAAACTTGTGATGAAAATGACAAAGTTTAATGAAAGTTACAAAGTTTAATTTCCAGTAATGGCCTTGTTTAACAAGCAGCTTACAAAATCCCTGCAGATTTAACGATCCTCGCTTGTGAGCCAACGGCAGTCAGCTCTGGGGAAAGTCTCCTGGAACCCACGCTTATAGAACATCCGCTTTACAGGTAATAGAGAATTTCCCTGCAGGTCAGGAACTTGACAACCTGCAGCGTCTCAGACAGAGGACGCCTCTACAGTCAAACCACAGGGGACTACACGGAAGGGTCCTTGTTCCTTAGCTCAGGAGACGAGCTGATCAAGGTGATGAAATAATTCTGACACATAAAAGTAAATGACAGCGAGGGGCGCCTGGGTGGCTCAGCTGGTTAAGCGTCCGACTTTGGCTCAGGTCATGATCTTGCAGTTCGTGAGTTTGAGCCCCACGTCGGGCTCTGTGCTGTCAGGTCAGAGCCTGGAGCCAGCTTCCGATTCTGTGTCTCCCTCTCTCTCTCTCTCTCTCTCTCTCTCTCTCTGCCTCTCCCCTACTCTATCTCTCTCTCAAAAATAAATAAACATCAAAAACAAAAGGAAAAATTCTTTCTTAAAAAAAAAAAAGCAAATGACAGCGACAGAGGATTTCCAAGTTAACTCTGAGAGCAGATCCGCCCTGGTTTTATGAGCGTGCAACAAGGATGCCTCTGTACAGACAGCCCCCGACTGGAACGGCTCCACCTCCTAGTTTCCGACTCTTGAGACCGAAGCAAGGCACTACACGCCCGGTAGAAACCACACTTCCAGTGGTGAATTTTGACCTTTTCCTAGGCTAGCGATCTGTGACATTCTCCGGCAAGGCTGGTCAGAGGTCCCCGCTCCCTGCCAGCCGGTGGTCAAGGGGTTAGCACCGCACACCCACGGCCATTCTCTGCCCACAAGACCGTTACACTCTTCAGTACAGTCGTCAATAAATTACACGAGATACTCAACCCTTCACTACAAAATGGGCTTTGTGTTAGATGATTTTGCCCAACTGCAGGCTAATGGGGGTTTCTGAGAAGTTTCGAGGTCGGCAGGTGTATTAACTGTATTTCCGGGTTAACGGTATTTTCAACTGACAAGGGGTTTATCGGACTTGACTCCGTTGTAAGTCGAGAAAGTTGTGTATTAACAACCAGTGAACATAAGCGGTGAACCAGTGAACATAACAAGATATCAGTCGAGTTACACCGAACCAGAAAACTTCAAAACAACCTAAGAGGTCAAATCTGAGTGTCAGGTTGGGGCTGGACTGTAAGGAGAACTGGCTGGCCCCACCCTCACCTTTGCACCCGTCCACTTTGCACACCTGTCCACTTTGCACCCGGAGACAAAACAAACAAACAAACAAACAGAACCAAATCACAAAAACCAGGATCGCTCTGTGTGCTCCCAGCCCGCAAAATATGAAACCTCAAAGCTTTCCTGCAGGTTACCGACCTCCTACAAAAAAACGTGTCTCTCCCTAACTTTTACAAAGTTGATGTCTGAAGATCCGTCTCAGCCTCTGTAAATACTAAAATCATGCAAGAAAACTAATTTTTCTATGCTAAACAGACTGACTATAAACTCAGTGATTCAGTAATTTCTTCCCTTTAAACACCTGTTGCCTTTTTTCCTTGGTCAGCCTGCCTTTCTCAAGCCTGGACTCCCTTACAAACTTCTTTATAAGCCAAGTTGTTTTCTTAAGGTATTTTCATCTCTGAGTCCTTCTGTGACAGTGACTTGCTTATCTGTCCCCATCTTGTGGTCCTACATCCCTCTCTCCATACCTGCTTCTAGTCATGGCCGTGTGGCTCCTGTCAAACCAACCTTCTCACAAATAACAACTGTAAACTCTGGGCAAAACATAAAAACAACCAACCAAAGACACTGGGGAGTAACCAGAACAGGCAGATACCGGAAGGAAGTGAGCAATTGGATGCAAGGAAAAGAAGTGGGTGCATTTCCTGGTTTTCATGGCTTTTATCCAGGGGGACGTGCTTGGATTACAGTATACAAGGCAGCTGAAAGTCAGAAAGAAAACCCAAAGTCTTACTCCCGTGAAGCACCAGAACATAGAGTTGAGAGAGACACAGCTCCTGTAAAGCAAAGGGGAAACCCTGGAAAGTGGAGAGCCAGAAAGGAAGAGCCCCAGACTGCGTGCATAAATTTTGCGGGAGTCCCTGGCTCGTGCCAGAACCACACTGGAGGAAGCAGCCCTCAAGCCATCCAGCCAAGACTACATGAAGTGAGCAGAAATTTGACCTACGGTTCACAGCACAGAAGACAAAGCTAGCAGTCTGAATGTAACCAAGTTAACTGCCTACCACCAGAAACAAACAAACAAACAAACACAGAACACAACTCTTACAGACACAGAACACAACTCTTCACGAGAACATACCACAATTGAGAATCTCAACAACACATCATTCACAATGTCCAGGACACGGTTCTAACCTACTTAACAATTGGGGCGCCTGGGTGGCTCAGTTGGTTAAGCGTCTGACTCTTGACCTTGGCTCAGGTCAAGATCTCACGGTTCATAAGTCTGAGCCCCGTGTCAGGCTCTGTTCTGTTCTGACAGCGAGGAGCCTGCTTGGGATTCTCTCCCTCCTTCTCTCGCTGCCTTTCCCCCCAACCCCCATGCACGCACACTCTCTCTCTCTCTGAAAAATAATAAACTTAAAAAATAAAAAAATAAACTTAAAAAAGTACTTAGAATAATTACAAAGAAACAGGAAGACATTATCTACACTCCAGAAAGAAATAAAATCAATGAAGATCAACCCTGATGAATAGTATGTGTTGTATGAATAGTATGATTCACATACCGTTAGCAGATAAGGGCTATAAAACAATTATCGTAACTAAGCTCAAGGACATAAAGGAAAGTATGTTTATAATAAATGAAAAATACCAGCAGGTAACTAGAAACTACAAAAAGAACTAAATAGAAATTCTGGAACTGAAAACTATCTATCTGAAAGGTTAAAAACCACTGGATGGGCTTAACAGCGGAATGAAGACGAACTTAAAGACAGATGAATAGATTTCTTCTCTCTCTTTTTTTTTAAGTTTATTTATTTATTTTGAGAGAGAGAGTGAGAGACAGAGCTTGAGCAGGGGAGGGGCAGAGAGAGAGAGGGAGACACATAATCTGAAACAGGCTCCAGGCTCTGAGCCATCAGCACAGAGCCCGATGCGAGGCTTGAACCCACAGCCATGAGATCATGACCAGAGCTGAAGTCAGACGCTTAACCGACTGAGCCCCCCAGGCGCCCCAGTAGATTTGTTTTCTACTCTGAAGAGCCAAAGGGAAAAAAAATGATGAAAAAAATAACAGCTTCAGGAAGCTGCAGGACATTATGAGAAGAGTAAACATGCGTGCAATTAGAGTCACAGAGGAGAAGAGAAACAGACAAGAGCTTGAAGACATAACGGCCAAGCTTTTCCCCAAATTGCTACCCCATCTAGACAGCAAGCTCAGTGAAACTCAGGAACTCCAGGATACACATCCTTAGCGGTCGACTCAGCGCCTGGCAACACGGCAGATTTGCCCCTTGTACACATTTATGCGTTCAGCACCCAACCTAATTCTTTATTGAGTGCTTACTGTATGTAAAGCACGATGAAAGGCGCGAGGGGCACAAAGATGCCTCAGGGACAGCCGCTGTGCTCAGTGCGGGGAAATAGGGCTTTGAAAAAGACAAGAGGGAGGAACCCAGCTGCTTCTTGTTGAGGAAGGAGAGGGTTTCATTCTCTCCCAGGCCTTGCATGCTGATTTGCTCGGTTTGCTTACGGTCGTCCCTACCGAAGGGAGAACGTAACCCTGTGAGTCCCGAGTGAGAAGGGGTCTCCTATCAGCAGGCGACAGTTCCAGGGGCCTCTCTCCAGATCCCCTTCAAACAGTCCTTTTCTCCCCAAACTTTGTCCGTTTAGGACAAAAGCGGGAGCCTCGTCCACACAATTTTCACTAATTCTGCTTGAAGGCGCCTTTCGCTTTTAGGCAGAATTTATATCCTAGGGACATCTCCAGGTGATTAACCGCGACACACGACGACGCTTGTGTCACATGTAAGGAGAAACGGCTGAACGGGATCATCTCTCCACCTGGAAAGCGTACACAGTTGCAGAGGTGTGAACGCCCCTCCAGGGCGTAAAGCCTAGAAGCTCGACAGGACTCCGTTTGTGTGTATGTCAGAGAGACAGCAAGGCAGAGAGAGTCGCAGAGGCAGACGCAGGGTGAGCGGGACTCTTAGCATTCCCTCCTCTCCGTGAAACGTCGCGTCGCGGCCGTTTCCTCGGGCTGCTTGCACGCTGTCCACTTGCAGCCCGTGCTTCTGAGAGGCAGCCTGTCCACAAGTAAACTCAACAACACGCCCGGGCAGACGGGTGCCGGTCTGAGAGGCTCCTTCAAAGTCTCACCGTGGATACAAGGGCACGGTTTGGGGCACAATCCCCAAAACGAGACGCCTGGAACCATGAATTTAGTAAACGCCCTGAAAAGAACCGCTGGGAATATCTTATTTCTGTTGCAAAAAAGAATTCACCCACAAAGATATGAGCAGAAGTTAGATTTGGGTATGTTTGCAGCAGCCTCTGCGTCCAGGAAGTGGCATTTATGAGTTTGGTTCTGGATCTGTCACTGGCTCCATAAGTGACTTCAGCCAATGTTGTAGTCACTGGTGCCTGCGTAGCCGCCAGTCGGGGATGATATTCTCTGCCACCCGTTTCTCAGCCATGCCACATGTGTCATATCGTGGCGGTTGTCATCCTGAGTTACTCCTGTGCTCCCGGCACTGTGATGCACTCTACTTGCATTCTTTCTTTCTTTTTTTTTTTTTTTTAATTTTTAAACACTTATCTATTATTGAGAGACAGAGAGACACAGAGCATGAGCAGGGGAGGGGCCGAGAGATGGAGAGACGCAGAATCCGAAACAGGCTCCAGGCTCCAGGCTGCGAGCTGTCAGCACGGAGCCCGACGCGGGGCTCGAACCCACGAACCGCGAGGTCGTGACCTGAGCCGAAGTTGGACGCTCGACCGGCTGAGCCACCCG
Source organism: Neofelis nebulosa (assembly GCF_028018385.1). Classification (NCBI taxonomy): domain Eukaryota; kingdom Metazoa; phylum Chordata; class Mammalia; order Carnivora; family Felidae; genus Neofelis; species Neofelis nebulosa. The sequence continues at coordinate 7,630,344 of NC_080796.1, read as the reverse complement.
GGCGCCCCTACTTGTGTTATTTCTGATCCTACCAACCCTCCTAAAGGTGGGCACTATTCAATTTATAGATGATGATGCTGAATCTCAGAGAGGTTCAGATTTGGAAAAGTCACGCTAACTAGTACGTAGTAGTGACAGGATTCTACCAGACACCTCTTGCGATTTTATCTTAGTGTGGTTTTATCCATTACTTGATATATAAAAACACTCTATGTGTATATATATATATATACATATATATATATACATATATGTATGTATATATATGTATATATATAGGAGGAGAAGGGGGAGGAGAAGGAAGAGGAGAAGGAGAAGGAAGCAAAAGAAGGAGGAAGAGGAGGAGGAGAGGGGGAAGAGGAGGAAGACGAAGGAAGCTTAGGATCTACATGCATGGAGTGTAAATCCAGATCAAAGATGAGATACGGCCTAAATCAATCAGAGACTAAACAAAGCACAGAAAAAGCTACAAGCTGCGAGGACCACGCACAAAACAAAAAGTCAGAGAGTATTTAGATGCCTGGTCCATCCCCTGAAAATCACTGAAGACTCTTAGTTTTCGCGTTGTATCCATCTGGACCTGGAAAACAAACCAGGAGTCTTACACCCACACCACACGAGACCAGGGCTGTGCGTCCCCCCACATGACGTCTGTACTCGAAGACGAGTCTCTAATGTTTGCAAATCCACAGCACTGGAAAAATGGTTGTTGACAAGCACACGGGAGCCCACTGTACCGTCTCTGTATTGGGGCAGGCCTAAGATTTCCCATAACCCAAGTTTTAAAAGCGAGAAAGGGGGAAAGAGAAAGCAAAAGAAAAACGGCAGTCTGCCTGGGATGGAAAACAAGCAAGGCCTGAAAACAAAGAAGAAATCCTGATACAGTAAGTGACTCGTGAAGGGGCCTCTTTCCCCCGGCTGGACAACAGTTCTAGGACTTCAAGAGGAGAAAACGCAGGGAGAAGAGAGAAAGGTCCTCCTGTGAAAGCCCGAGTGTGTTCTCACGAGATGTGAGGGACTCCAAATGACCAAGAAAAGCCAGCATCTTGGAAGAGACGCCAGAGGGGCCCGATATGGCGGAGCCCGAGCACCTGCACAGGGACCTCGTGAACAAGGGCAGGCGACACCAGACGACTGCTGACAATGAACGTAACAGCATCCCAGAGCAGAACTCAAAAGCATGCCTAGGATATTGACATACACATACCAAAGACAGATCTACACTGATGTCCCCGTGAATCGGTCTGCTTAAGCACTCACCAGGACTTCCAAACACTTAATTGACCTTTCTCGAGTTGACCTTGTTTGCTGCCATTGGCACAAAGCGGCCAGCTGGGGCTGTGACGGTTATTCTTCCGTTCACGCATAACTTGTAAACCGGTGATTCCCGACGTTTTTCAAGTTACCATGGCTTACTTGATTTTATGAAAATTGTTCCTTTTTTTTTTTCTCCCTAAAGGAAAAAAAGCTTTATGACATATTTGTGTTTTGTTTTGGTTTTTTTTGATGAAACTAAACAAAACTAAAAGTCCTAGTAATTCTCTTCAAAAAACTGTCTTTCGGGGTCCGTGGCTGGCTCAGCCAGTGGAGCTGCAATCCTTGATCTTGGGGTGGTGAGTTCAGGCCCCAAGTAGAGATTACTTAAAACTAAAATCTTTAGGGGCGCCTGGGTGGGTCAGTCAGTTAAGCGTCTGACTCTTGATTTTGGCTCAGGTCATGATTTCACGGTTTGTGAGATTGAGCCCCACACTGGTCTCTGTGCTGACACCACAGAGCCTACTTGGGATTCTCTCTCTCCCTCTCTCTCTGTTCCCCCACTCTCGTGCGCAGCTCTTTCTCTCTCAAAATAAATAAATAAATATTTTTTAAAAAGAAGATCCTTAAAAAATTGTTTTTCATGGGATGCCTGGGTGGCTCAGTGAGTTAAACATCTGAGTCTTGATTTTGGTCATGATCTCGTGGTTCATGGGATCGACCTGTGTATGGGGCTCTGTACTGATAGCACAGAGTCTGCTTAGGACTCTCTCTCTCCTTCTCTCTCTCTCTGTCCCTCCCCCAGGTGCTCTCTTTCTCTTTCTCTCAGAATAAATAAATAAACATTTTTAAAAATTGTTTTTCTCTTTTTTCAATGTTTATTTATTTTTGAGAGAGACAGAGCGCAAGCAGGAGAGGGGCAGAGAGAGAGGGAGACACAGAATCCGAAGCAGGCTCCAGGCTCCGAGCTGTCGGCACAGACCCCGACGCGGGGCTCGAACCCACAAAAGGCAAGATCGTGACCTGAGCCAAAGTCAAATGTTTAACCGACTGAGCCACCCAGGCGCCCCCCCAAAAATTGTTTTTCATATTAATAGGAGCACAAAAATATCCAGCATTCAATAAGGTTAAACATCCAATGAAAGACTACGAGCCACACAAAGGAATAGTAAAACCTTACCCTTAACAAGGAGAATGATCAATGAGGATAAACCGACCCACAACTGATAGCCCCAGATGTGAGCATTAACAGACAAGGACATAAAAACAGCCATCACAGTTGTATTATACTTGTTCAAAATTTCAGTGGACACCTGAAAGCTATTTCTTAAAGACTCTTATCAAACTTCTAGACAATATAGCAATGGAACAGAACAAAGAGCACAAAACTAAACCCATGCATTTTTGGTCTACTAATTTATGACAAAGGACGCAAGGACGTACAACGGGGAAAATACAGTCTCTTCAGTAAATAATAGCACTGGGAAAACTGAACAGTCACGTGCACAGGAATAAAATCAAACCCCAGTCTCACACTATATACAAAAATCAACTCAAAATCGACTGAAGACTTAAATTTCAGACCTGAAAGCATAAAAATCCTAGAAGAAAACGTAGGTGGTGAGCTCCCTGACACCTCTCTCGCAATGAGTTTTTGGATTTGACACCAAAAAGCAAAAGCAACAAAGGCAAAAATAAACAAGTGGGACCACATCAAACGAAGAAGCTCCTGTGCTGTTGGCGGGACCTAATGTGGTGCCACCACTGTGGGAAACAGTACAGAAGTTCCTCAAAACATTAAAAATAGAGCTCCCTTATGGGCCAGTAATTTCACTTCTGGGTATACATCCAGGGGAAGGAAGGCCGGCCATCAAAGAGGCATCTGCAGCCCTGTGATCTTACAGCATTCTTTTTTTTTTTTTTAACGTTTATTTATTTTTGAGACAGAGAGAGACAGTGTGAGCAGGGGAGGGGCAGAGAGAGAGGGAGACACAGAATCCGAAACAGGCTCCAGGCTCTGAGCTGTCAGCACAGAGCCCGACGCGGGGCTCGAACTCATGGACCGTGAGATCATGACCTGAGCCGAAGTCGAACGCTCAACCAACTGAGCCACCCAGGCGCCCCTCTTACAGCATTCTTCACAAGGGTCGAGATATGGAAACAACCTAAGTGTCCATCAGCGAAGGAATGGACAACAACGTGCACACGCACATACGCATACATACACTGGGATATCATTCCGCCACGAGAATGACACTCGTGACATCGTGGATGGACCCTGATGGCATCACACGAACTGAACTAAGCCAAGGGGAAAAACTACATGGTGTCACTTCCGTGTGCAACCAAGCAATACAAGTCAAGCTCACAGAAACAGAGAACGGATGGGCACCTGGGGGGGCCCAGGCGGTGAAGCGGTCGACTTAGGCTCAGGTCATGATCTCCCAGCTCCTGAGTTCGAGCCCTGCGCCGGGCTCTGTGCTGACAGCTCGGAGCCTGGAGCCTGCTTCGGATTCTGTCTTCCTCTCTCTCTGCCCCTCCCCTGCTTACACTCTGTCTCTCGGTCTCTCTCTCTCGGTCTCTCTCTCAAAAATAAACATTTAAAAAATTTAAAAAAAGAAAAAAGAAACAGAAAAGAGACAAGTGGTTGCCACAGTGGGGGAGGGGACAATAGAGAGGTTGTTAAAAGGGCACAAACTTTCAGCTAGAAGATGAATAAGGACTCGGGATCTAATGCACAACATGGGGACTACAGCTGATAATACTGTGTCACATAACTGAAATTTGCTAAGAGAGAGAGAACTCAAATGTTCTCACACACATACGCACAAACACACACAAGATAAATATTGGAGGTGATGGGTGCGTTAATTAACTGGATGGGAGAAACTCTTTCACAATGCACGCATATATCAAATCATCACAGCGTATCCTTTAAATGTCTTACCATTTTAGGGCGCCTGGATGGCTCAGTTAGTTGAGCGTTGACTCTTGGTTTCGGCTCAGCTCATGATCCCAAGGTTGTGGGTTCGAGTTCCGAATGGGGCTCTGCGCTGACAGTGTGGAGACTGCTTGGAATTTTCTTTGTTTCTCCCTCTTCCCCTCTACCTTGCTCCCGCTCTCTCTAAAATTAAACAAAGAAAAATTTTTTAAAAATAAATCTTACCATTTTTTTTGGTCAATCATACTTTAATAAAGCTGAAAAAATAAAGTAAAATAAAATAAAATACCAGCCAACACCTAAACAACTCCTTAAAAAAAAAAAAAAGCTTCTAGAGACAAAAACTACATTATCTGAAACAAAAATTAGGTCAGATAGAATCAATGGCAAAGTAGATATTGCAAAAGAAAAGGTTAGTGAATTTGAGACATAGCAATAGAAACTACTCAAAAGTAACCAGAGAGAGAAAAAAAAAGAATTTAAAGAAATAAAATCCTCGGTGAGCTGTGGGCCAATGTCAAGCAGCCTCATATACATGTAATGGGAATCCCCCAAGGGTATGAGGCATAGGGACATAAAACAATATTTGAAGAAACAGTGGTTGAAATTTTACCAAATTGCATGGAAACTGTAAAGCCACAGATATGAGAAGCCCCATAAACCCCGGCACTTGCAACATGAAGAAAGCCATGTCAAGGCACATCATATCTATGCTGAAAACTGCTGATAAAAAGTCAATTGGCAAAAAAAAAAAAAAAAAAAATGAACCCCAACCGCAGCCTTCCACCGTTTACAAAAATTAACTCAAAATGCATCGATTCAAATGTAAAATGTAAAACTATGAAATTATGACGAAAAAACAACACAGGAGAAAATCTTGAAGATGTTCAACTAGGAAGAGTGCTCAGATTTGATGTTAATAATATGATCCGTAAAAAGGAAAACTTGACAAATTAGACCTCTTAAAAATTAAAAATGTTTGCTCTGTGAGAGAACCTGTTGAGAAAACAAAAAGACAGACTCCAGACTGGATCAAAATCTTTGCAAACCACCCATCTACCAAAGGACTCGGTGTCTAGAATATATAAAGAACTCTCAAAACTCAACAGCAGAAAGGCACACAATACGGTTAGAAAGTTGGTTAAGGACATGTCAATGAAGTGAATATACAGATGGAAAATAACCAGATGACCCAATGTCAAAAATCAGCAACCAGGGAAATGCACGTTAAAGCCACAGAACAAAAAATCTCAGTGCTGGCAAGAATGTGGAAAAACTGGATCACCCAGAGATTGCTGGTAGGAACATAAAAGGCTACAGCCACTCTGGAAAATAATTTGGCATTTTCTTCTCAAACTAAAAATGCACTTACCATGCAACCCAGCCTTAGCACTGTTGGGTATTTATCCCAGGCAAATCAAAACCCGCATACACTCAAAAACCTATACGTGAATGTCCATAGCAACTTTATTTGTAATAGCCAAAAACTAGACTCAACACAAATGTCCTTCAATGTATAAATAATTAAATACATTGCGGGACATCCACACCAAGGAATACTACTGAGAGATCAAAAGGCACAAATTCTTGGTACAATGAGACCTTGGGCTGGCCTCCAGGGAAAGCAAAAGGCTATATATTGCACGATACCATGTAAACGATTCCATTTACATAACATTCCTGAGATAACTAGAATACGAAATGGACAACAGATTAGTGGTTGCCAGAGGTCATGGATTGGAGGAAGGGGGGCAGAGTGGCTATGAAGGTACAGGGGAGCCTTGTGGTGATGAGAGACACTGTATCTCACTTGTGGTGGCAATTACAGGAAGCCACGCGTAAAGTAAAACTGCACAGATACATACATACACACATCCACGCACACGCAAACGAGTGCATGTAGAGCTGAGGAAATCTGCATAAACTCTGGGTTGTATCAATGCCAATTTCCTAGTTTTAATGCAGTCCTATGGTTACACAAGAGATCAACATTGAAGGAGGCGGCTGAAGGGGACACCGGACCTTCCTATACATTTCTCTGCCACTTCCTGTGGATCTACAATCATTTCAAAAGAAAAAGTTAAAGAGAATAAGAAACTTACTATTTACATAAAAACAATATAGCCTAGGGTTTCTTACATCCTATAGCAAAAATGTAAGTAAAAGATATGACAGCAATGGCATAGAAACCAGGAGGAGAGAAACAAAGGTAGACTCCACGGGCTCTCACACTACACCTCCAGTGGCAGAATGTAACCTGATGGCAGACTGACGAGTTAAAGACAATACCGCGACCCTAAAACCCCAACGTAACCACTAAAACATCAAGGTGAAGAGATACAACTAACAAGCCAACAAAGAAGATAAAATGGAGGGGCGCCTGGGTGACTCAGTCGGTTAAGCATCCAACTTCAGCTCAGGTCATGATCTCATGGCTCGTGGGTTCAAGCCCCACGTCGGGGTCTGTGCTGACAGTTCAGAGCCTGGAGCCTGCTTTGGATTCTTTGTCTCCCTCTCTCTGCCCCTCCCCTGCTCATGCTCTCTCTCTCTCTCAAAAATAAATAAACAAATAAAAAAGATAAGATGGAAACATAAAAAATATTCAAATCCAAAAGAAGGCAGCAAGAGAGGAAAAAGGGAATAAAGAACAGATGAAACTAATAGAAAACAAATATAAATGATAAATTTATTTTTTTAATATTTCACATAACCAAATTTTTTAATGTTTTTTATTTATTTTCAAGAGAGAAAGAGAATGCACACAAGCAGAGGAGGGGCAGAGAGAGAGGGAGACATGGAATGTGAAGCTGGCTCCAGGCTCTGAGCTGTCAGCACAGAGCCCGATGCGGGGCTCAAACCCACAAACCACAAGATCATGACTTGAGCCGAAGTCAGACGCTCAACCAATTGAGCCACCCAGGTGCTCCGATGATAAATTTAAATGTAATCATATGAGGGGCACCTGAGTGGTTTGGTCGGTTGGTTAAGCGTCCAACTCTTGATTTTGGCTCAGGTCATGATCTCACTGTTTGTGAGATCAAGCCCCGCATCAGTCTGTGCTGAGAATGGGAGCCTACTGAGACTCTTTCCCTCCCTCTCTCTCTGCCCATCTCCTGGTCGCTCACTCACACAGTCTCTCTCAAACTAAATAAAATAAACTTTTAAAAAAGGTAACCAGATAAATAATAACTGTGTCCAACAAAAGCAAAATGCACACTCTTCAAGTACACATGGAACATTTATCAAGATGGATCATATTCTGGGCCATAAAACTTATCTCAATAAATGTAAAAGGGCTTAACTCATACAAAGTATGTTCTGTAATCACACGGAATTAAATTAGGAATAACAGAAAGGTATCTGGAAAAATCTCCAAATAACACATCTCTAAATAACCCATGGGTCAAAGAATAAATCAAAAGGAAAATTAGAAAGTACTTTTCATGACATGAAAATGAAAATACAACCTATCAGAGTTTGTGGGATTCTACTAAAGCAATTCTTATAGGGAAATTTACAGCACTAATTAATTGCCTATTAGAATAAAAGAAAGGTCTCAAATCAGTGACCTCAGGACCTATGATATGAAACTAGAAAAAGAAGAATAAGTGAAACCAAAGTAAGCAGAACATAGGAAATAACAAAGATCAAAGAGAAAATCGATGAAACAGAAAACAGAAAAACAACATACAGAATAAATGAAATCTAAAGGTGGTTCTTTGAAAAGATCAATAAAATTAATACACTTCTAGACAGACTGATCAGGAAAAAAGAGAGAAGAGACAAATTACCAATATCAGGAATGACAGAAGTAAGTGACATCACTACAGACTTTACAGATACTAAGGGGATAACAAGAGAATATTATAAACAACTTTATGCTTATAAATTTGACAACTTAGATAAAACATTGTTTGAAAGATGCAAACTACGAAAGCTCACTCAAGAAGAAATAAATAACTTGAATAGACTTTTTTAAATTTTTAAAAATATTTTATTTATTTTTGATAGAGAGAGAGCACAAATGGGGGAGGGGCAGAGAGAGAAGGAGACACAAAATCTGAAGCAGGTTCCAGGCTCAGAGCTGTCAGCACAAAGCCCAAGGCAGGGCTCAAAGTCATAAATTGTGAGATCATGACCTGAGCCGAAGTTGGACGCCTAACCGACTGAGCCACCCAGGTGCCCCTTGAATAGAACTATTTCTGTTAAAGGCATTAAATTAAATTAATTAAGGTTTAAATCCTTCCACAAAGAAAGCTCCTAGCCCAGATAGTGAATTCTACCAAGTATTTAAGGAAAAAGTAACACCAACTCCACACAGAGTCTTGCAGAAAATTGAAGAAGAGTAAATAATTCCCACTTCACTCTATGAGCTAGCACTGCTCTGATACCAAGGCCAAAAAACATTATAAGAGAAAAAACCACAGACCAATATCCTCATGAACATGGATACAAAATTCTTAAATAAATTTCAGTAAATGGAATCCAACAATTATTAAAAGGGTAATACAGGGGTAATACAGTCAGTTAACCGCCCAACTCTTGATATTGGCTCAGGTCATGATCTCACAGTCATGAGATCAAGCCCCACATTGGGCTCTGTGCTGGGCATGGAGCCTGCTTGGGATTCTCTCTCTTCCTCTCCCTCTGCCCCTCCCCTACTTATACTCACTCTGTCTCTAAAAAAAAAAAAAAAAAAAAAAAAAAAAAAAAAACATAAAAATTTTAAAAGAGTAATACATTATGACTAAGAATGGTTTATCCCAAGAATGCAGCCTCAGTTTAACATTTGAAAAACAATGTCAGTCATTCTATTAACAAATTCATAAGAAACACCATGTGATCACTTCTAATGCAGAAAAAGCATTTGATAAAATGCAACACTTTTTCATGACAAAAAGACTCAACAAACTAGGACTAGAAGGAAACTTCTTCAACCTGATAAAGAGCATTATGAAAAGCCTGTAGCTGGGGCACCTGGGTGGCTCAGTGAGTTAAGCATCCTACTTTGGCTCAGGGCATGATCTCATGGTTCGTGAGTTCAAGCCCCATGCTGACAGCTCAGAGCCTAGAGCCTGCTTCAGATTCTGTGTCTCCCTCCCTCTGCCCCTTTCCTACTCACACTCTGTCTCTGTCTCTCAAAAATTAATAAACATTGAAACAAATTTTTTTGAAAAGTCTATAGCTAACATCATAGTTAGCGGTGAAGAACTGAATACTTCCCCCCAAGATCAGGAACAACATGAGGACATCCATTCTCATTACTTCTGTTCAACAGTGTACTAGAGGCTCTAGCCAGTGCAATCAAGCAAGAAAAAGAAATAAAAGGCATCGAGGTTGGAAAGGAAAACATAAAGTTGCCCTTAGCCCCAAACAATATCATCATCCAAGTAGAAAATGTGATGGAATCTACAAAAAAGCTACCAGAACTAGTGAGTTTAGTAAGTTTAATAAGAACATAAGATCAATATAACATGTCAATTGTATTTCTGTATACTCACAACACAAAATCAGAAACTGAAATTTTTCAAAATAATACTATTTATAACAGCATCAAAACAAAAAAAAATTAGGATAAATATGGCAAAAGGTATGCAAACAGCTACGCTGAAAACTACAAAACATTGCTAAAGAAAATTAAAGAAGAGCTTTTTAAAGGGTGGAGAAATATACATTTTCCTCGAATCTGAGAGCTCAATATTGCTCAGACGTTGACTCTCCCCAAATTGTTCTATAGATTCAGTGCAATGCCAGCGAAGATCCCAGGTGGATCTTGCAGAAATTAGCAAGGTGATTTTAACATGTAAATGAAAACGTGAAGAGCTTAGAATAGCCAAAATCGCTACGACACAAAATAAGGTTGGAGAACTCAAACTACCTGACTTCAAGATTTGTATAAAGGCTACAAGAATTGAAAAGTGGGATTTGGCGTAAATAAGCAAACAGATGAAGGGGACACAAACAGATGAAGGGAACCCGGAAATAGACCTACACATATATGGACAACTACTTTTTGACAAAGCTGCCAAAGTAGTCAGTGGAGAAAGGGCAGGGCTGGAATGACTGGTACCCACACACAAACACAATGACCTCCAGTTCATACCTGGCACCATATGCAACATGGAGTGATAGGTCTAAATGCACAACCAAAAATGGTACAACTTCTAGAAAAAAATGTTGGAGAAAAATCGTGTGATTTGGAGGCAGGCAAAGATTACTTAGAACACCAAAAACGTGACCCCACAAAAGAAAAATCGATAAAGTGCACTTAGCCAAAATCTTAAATTTAGCTCCTAAGAGAATGAAGACAACTTGTAAACTGAGAGAAAACCTTTAAAACGTGTATCTGATAAAGGATTTGTATTCGCACTACATAAAAAAACTCTGAAATACTAATAACAAGAAAACAACACATTTTTAAAGTTTATTTAGTTTGAGAGACAGAGAGAGAATGAGAGCGAGAGGAAGGGCAGAGAGAGAGAGGGAAAGAGAGAATCCCAAGCAAGCTCTGAGCCCGACTCAGGGCTCAAACTCACAAACAGTGAGATCATGACTTGAACCGAAACCAAGAGTCAGACGCTTAACAGACTGGCCACCCAGGCGCCCCAACAACACAATCTTTTAAATGGGCAAAGCATTGGAACAGGTACTTCCTCAAAGAAAACGCACAGATGGAAAACAAGCAAACAGAAGGACTCATCAGGGGAATGCACACCAAAGCCACGGCAAGAGCCCACCTCGCACCTATCGAAATGGCTAAAACTGAAAAGACTGACCATCCCAAGTGCTGGGAAGGTGACAGAGAGAGAAACTGGAAGTCCCACACGTTGGTGGAAACATAAGATGGTCCGACCACCTTGTAAAACAGTTGGGCAGCTCTTTACAAAGATAAGCAGAGCACAGGGGATTTTTAGGGCCGTGGAACTGTGGGGCATAAGTTTAGCAATTCCCTGAGTTTGCACCAATGGTTTAACAGGGTTTAGGACTAAAGCACCTAGGATTAGGTAAACAGAGCAAAAGTGCCCCCAGCATAGTACAAGGTCAGAAAGCTGCTTCCACAGAATGCAAGGTCCACAATAGGTAAACAGGTAAACAGGGCTGCAGACTGCACAGCAGGGTGAAATTGCCCAGATCTGAGCTAGTTAGCAAAATAAAGGTGCCTTGTTGACCCTGAGGTAGCATGCTCAGTCCGTCTTATCCCCTAGACAAGTTAAGATAAACAGACATGCCTCGTGCCTGCCATAAACAGCCATCTGCCCTGCGTCGGGATTTTGTTTTGTATTGAGCCAAACCCCTAACACCGCATATCTTCGAAACCCCCTTTCTCTCACACGCGAGTTAATGTTCACAGTTTTATTGTCTCTTTCTGCATGTCCATCACCATTGTTTGTAAGCCTTCTGATCCTACTAAATACGGAGCCGGGACCCTTACTCGGAGCTCTTGTCTCCTCCCGGTCATTAGCCTCTCTCATATTCAATTCTGCATCTTCTCCCTTGCTGGACAAGAGAGAACTCCAGACTCAAAGTCTGTGACATGGAACTATCCTGAATGATACTGTAACGGTGGATACATGTCATTATAATCTGTTAAACCCCATAGAATGAACATCGTGTGTCAACTACACTCAAGTAAAAAAAAGAAAAAGAAAAAGCCAACATAGAACGTAGAGCATCAGGAGCAAATCCTTAGGGATGCTGTCGATGGGTGATAACAACGTGTCAACACGGGTGGACAGATCGGAACGAATGCACCATCCGGTGTGGGGTGCTGTGCCTGTGTGGGGTAAGGGCTGCACCAGAACTCTCTGTACTTACCACTCAATTTTGCTGTGAACCTAAAACTGCTCTACAAAATAAAGACTATTCGAAAAGACAAAGGGGGTGAAGTATGGATCCACGCTACAACACGATGAACCTTGAAAACACCACACGGAGTAAAAGAAGCCAGTCCCAAAGGACCACATACGATATGATTTCATTGACATGGGATGTCCAGAGTAAGTAAATAAGAGAGACCAAACGTGGATTATTAGTGGGTAAGAGCCACCAGGGGAGGAGGAAAACAGGGAATGACTATTAACTGGCAAAACACAGTTTCTTCTGGGTTGAATGTTCTAAATTTAAGAGAGCAGTGCTGGTGCACAGCTCTGTGAATGTACTAAAAACCACTGAACTGTACACGTAAGTGGGTGAATTTTATGGTATGTTCACTAAAATCTTGAGAAATGTTTTAAAAATTAAAAACTATGAAAACCGAAAGAAGAAATGATTTATATGGTTACTCTGGAAGGCACATACGTGCGAGGAAAAGTATACGGTCAAAACCAGACATATACGTGAATTCGTGACATCTCTTTTACTTGTGGTCTCGAGTTGGACATGGGACCAGGACAGCAGGAGCCCCTTCTGTGCGGATATTGTTCCATGGAACACTGGCATGATGATCTCCCCACGGAAGGAAAGGGGTAAGAGTCGTACTGGCTATGAAAACATCTACTCTCCAAAACATATAATGACTCAGAGGTAAGTCTGTATTACACATCTTTTGTTTAAAACGTACAGTGATGGGGGCCCCTGGGTGGCTCAGTCGGTGAAACATCCGACTTCAGCTCAGGTCATGATCTTGTTGTTCGTGAGTTCAAGCCCCACATCGGGCTCTGTGCAGACAGCCCAGAGCCTGGAGCCTGCTTCGGATTCTGTGTCTCCCTCTCTCTCTGCCCTTCCCCCGTGCACGCCCTCTCAAAAATAAATTGAACATTTAAACGAAGATCCTTCTGTGCATTTATGGAAGCCCAGCTCCACCCCACCCACCCCACCTCCACGGCAACAACACTCAAAATTCAGTGATTCCAAGAACGACGGCACCAACAGATCCATTTTGCTGTGTGCACAGAGTCCTACCAGAGATCCGAGTTGTGTGATTTCGGTTTTTTGTGAGAGCAGTGGCCCTGTGCCGCGGTCTGGGTGAGAACAGGAAAACGGGTGGGTGCCACTGAGGGTCCCCATCTGTAAGTCTGGCTTCGGGTAACACGGACACACGAGCTTGACCTTCGCTTCCTGGAGACTAGAAGTTTGTAGTCGCGGGCTGTGTTGGCAGGTCCGTGAGGTCATCCAGGGTCAGCCTTCTGCCGTGGTCCTCGGCGTGTGGCTCCCGTCCTCGGCTGACATGGTGGCTGCTACAGACCTGGAATGTGGTCAGCAGCCGCGGGAAGGGGAAAGGGCAAAGGGAGGTGCTCTGACTGTTCCGGGAGGTAAGGACGGAGCTGCCCCGAGCAGGGAGAGGGCGATGGCCGGCAGGTCAGGCGCCCGGCTGCCTGGAGCCAGAAAGACGGTGGATGCAGGAACCGATCCCGGGATAACACGTGTGCTGTCCTGACCCTCGAGGGCACAAAAGGGCTGATGTCCGGAGCTGAAACGCCTGGGTTTAAAGACCAACAACCTTTCTTAAAGACCAACGGCTGCAAAGGAGTTCACTGCTGTGTTCAGGTCCCACCCTCCAGGGACCTCTCCCCATCCTGCTTAGCTGCCCAGGGTTCTTGAACTCACGAACAGTGACATCACGACCGGAGCCAAAGTCGGACGTTCAGCCGACTAAACCACCCAGGCGCCCCAGAAATATCTCCTGTTTACCGAGGCCGGCGGGGGGGCGGGATGGGAAGAGGGAAGAGGGGCATGAAAATGCAAGGCGGAGAGACAGGTGACAGGTTCATGGTGAGCTGAGTGAAGGGCACGGTCAAGCAGGGGCAGGAAACACGGGTATCGGACAGCGAGAAGCACAGAGAAGGTGGCCGCTTTCATCAGACCCGGCTCTCCTGCCGGAGGCAGGCCACCCCCACCCGAGCCGAGCCCTGCTCCGAGTTGGAACCTGGGAGAATCTGCCTCGCTCGCCCGGTGAAAGGTGCTCCTGGGGCCTCACACCTGCAAGGCGGCAGGGACCTGAGCTCGGGCTTGGCTCTCCACCTGGAGCCCCTCGGAGGGGGGCAGCCTGGCAGGGGCTGCTGCCTTCCCTCCTGTGCCCCAAGGAGCTGCCACAAGCTGCAGGACCAGCCTCCCCTCAGCAGCGGGCCGGTGAGTGAGTGCCAGGTGCACGGTGCTCCCTCAAAACGCATGAAGGGACTAAAGGTGCCTGAATGCAGAGCAAGGGGGGCAGGAGCCCGGGAGGGAACATCCTGCACTTCTGGGCATCCTGCCTTAGCTGGTACTTCAGCTACAATGTGAAGTAATTCACCCCTTCTGTGCACAACAGATCTCAGAGGGAACTAAAGCTATAAGATTAAAAAAGCTTCTCTTTCCCCTTCCCACCCCCGCACCTGCCGGCAGGCCCTATACGGGGCTGGTGCCTCAGTATGTACATATTCTGTCCAGATACCTTCTGTTGAATGTATTTGCAAGAATGTAACTTATAAACAATTTGATTAACAATAACTCACTTATAAAGTACATCCTACATTAAAATTACTAGGAAGGGCTGGGGTTAGGCGGGTGGGGGAGGGGGGTGGGCCCTTCCCCGGGAGCAGTTCCTGGGATGGCCACCAGGTGTCAGAGCCACCAACAATGCTCCCAGAGCCCGGGGCAGGGGAGTGCCAGGAAGGGTGGCAAGACCCCCCTGGCAGTGTTCGGCCCTTTGGTGAGAATTTTGTCTACTACGGCGTTGGGTGGGGGGAGTAAGGGGAGCTGCAAACCCCTTAAATTCTCAGGCCACAGATTCCCCTTCACTGGGTAGCCTCTGATCCTTGGAGAAGCCATGCGAGCGCGGCCAGGTTCTCTGGGGAAGCATGAGGATGGCCTGGGCCGTCTCCCTTCCCCAGCCAGAGGCCAGTGGAGAGGTGAGCGCCGCGGGGCACACAGAGGCGGGCTCGGCCACCCTTCCTCCACGGGTAAAGTTCTGCACGCAGAGTCGCGTCCAGCCGGGCCTGGCCCTGTCCAGCAGGCTTGGGGGGCTCAGCTCGCGGGCAGCGCCCAGGGCGATTCCGGGGTAACCAGAGCCAGCCCATTACAACAAGGAGGTCGGGGTGGGGGTGGGGGGGGCACGACGACCGTGGCTCCAGGCAAACAGCACATCTGTAGAGTGTCCAAAAGGAAGAGGTCCCTGGACCACACCCCGCTTCTGGCCTCGGGTCCAGACCCACTGCACACTGGGGCTTCTCACGGGTGAAACTTTACCACCTATAAGAATGCCAAGCTTGTGGGAGGGGGGTGGGGGTAAGGGGAGAGCTCGACACTCCCTGTACCACATCACTGACGTCTAAATAGGACTCCAGGTTCGTGATCTCCACGCATTCTGACAGGCAGATGAAGGTGACCTTTTTCTGTGATTGGAATGGCCTCATCGTCTAAACTGGTCCGTCCCACACAGGCCACGTGAAGCAACAGTAACTATCTAAGTCACTCTACACCTTACATGTCATGTGTGTAATTTAAAATAATACACCTGTTGCCATACACGTAATAAAAGCGGCAATTATCGTTAACACATAGGTAGTGTTCATATTCAAATGCGACCATGCATTTTATGCTCGATGTCTCAAGCGTCATATTCAAGCCAAATGATTCATTTAAAAATAAGAAAGGACAGAGCAACGTTTAGAGTGGGATCCACGTTAATGTACCACAACTGGTACAATAATCGTTGCTTTGATGTGGCCAACACTGGTCTGGCCGTGGAGGTGTTTTGTTCTCCATTCTCCTATTACACATGATATCAGAGGTACGGAATTGAAAAAATCTCTCATAATGCTAACCAGACTACTCCTGTGATCATTTCAGAGGGAACACTGTCCCTGAGGAGGGACAGACAGAGCCAAGGGAAGGGGCCGTCGAGCACCACCCTAATTTGCTCTGGGTTTGCCTACCTCAAGGAAGCCTCCCCTCCTGGATCATCCTGGACCCACTGGATTCCTGGTAAGTCAACGAGCCTCCCAAGCCCATGAATAGTCTAGTCTCCTTCATGAGGCCACTCATGTGACAGGGTTACACTAAGGCCCAGACAGATGCCACAGGTCAGTGTCTCACGAGATCCCCAAGCTTCTAGGTCTCTGAAAAAAAAAAAAACAAAAAAACCATGGGGCGTTGAGGGTGGTAAAGGATGGAATTCAGGCCCTGCCCACTTCGCTGAATCAAATACCTGCTTGCCACACGCCCCTCCAGTTTAATCACGTTTTGCGAGGGTGAGTCAGAGAGGAGGTGGGCGGCCGTGCTTGGTTTTCCAGGCATATGGTACCCTAATGACCAGGACTCCTCCCTCCACTTAAACCTCCCTGCACAGACACTCCTCCAAGCCGTGCACCCGGCCAGGCAAAAGGCCTGATTCAGAATCTCATCTCCTCACCGGTACCCGAGGCTGATCCCCTTCCATAAAAGGGTGAAGGAAATCATCAATGTGAACGCACAAAAACAGATGACTTCCTGAGTCACACCTGAGTTTGGGCGCAGAGTTTGGGTGCAGGGTAAGGTCAAGCTAAAAGCTCAGAGGTCACGGACCATAATTATCCCTCCAGAAGGGCAGCCTTCCTTACCCATAGCCACGCAGCTTCTGAGGCCATGAATGACAAAGAGCTGGGCCCGTCGAAACCCCAGAGGAGGAAACATTCCTCACCAGGTCTCCCAGCCCAAACTTCCGTGACAGGCACCAGAGGAGTAAACTGACTAAGCCAATGGAAGCAAGCGAGAACTGGTTCCCCTGCTCTCTAGATGGCTCATGACATTTCAGTTACGCTCAGCACAATATAGCCGAATTATTTATAACCTGTATGGAGCCTCCTGGCTTCACAGAAGAAATCTTAGTTGGTGGGGTTGAAGAAAGCTACAAGTAGAGACCAGAGAAAAGTTCACAAGTAGAAATGAGCCCGTCCAAGGGGCCGTTTGCGTCCTGGATACGTAAAGCATGGCGCCTTTTGTTCAGGAAGCCGTGAGGGTGGTGTGTTTTGGGAGGTGCTTACTTGCAATTTATTTCTCCGAATAATGTAGTGTTCATGTTCTGTCTCTCTCCATCCCTCCCCTGCTCGAGCTCTGTCTCTCTCTCTCTCTCTCAAAAATAAATAAACATTTAAAAAGTGTGTTTAAATAAATAAATAAATAAATAAATAAATAAATAAGGACTGTCAGCTTTAAAAAAAAAAAACAGGGGGTGCCTGGGTGCCTCAGTCGGTTGAGCGTCCAACTCTTGGTTTTGGCTCAGGTCATGACCTCATGGTTCATGAGTTCGAGCCCCATGTTGGGCTCTGCTGACAGCACAGAGCCTGCTTGGGATTCTCTTCCTCTCTCTCACTCTCTCTCTCTCTGCCCCTCCCCCACTTGTGCTGGCTCTTCCCCTCTCTCTCTCTCTCAAAATAAATACATAAACTTAAAAAAAAAAAAAAAGGACAATCTCAGGTCACTACTTTGCCAGCCCTACCTTCGATGACTAAAGGAAGTCACTGGGAACAGAACTGCCCTCAAAGTCAGGAACGTATGACTATCAGGCCTCGCCAGGACACCTGGGCAAGACACCTGGCCATCACGCATGTCAGTCACGGTCACCTTGCCTGAAAAGTTTAGAGGCCCAGATTCCTTTCAATTCTAAATGACCACACTGCAGAGTTCAATACATTTTCTAGATGGTCACTTCCCACAAGAACAACGGGGAACATAATAGAAAACCCCCCAAAATAGATCACTGTGCTGTAGCAGGGTCTATCACACTGTGTAGACGTGGCCTTGGTGAGGCCAGGCTGCTTGGTTAATCAGACACAGGGATGTGAACACTTTTTCGGGTAAGAGAGCCACCCACCCGCAGGGGAGGACGGACTACGATCTCCAGATCGCGACTGCGGTGGGGAGCACCTCTCTGGGGGACGGAACGAGCGTGGGTCTTTTTTGAACCTAAACCCAGTGTCTCAAGGGAACATTTTGAGTCAGAAAACAAAGCGGGCCGACAGGCTGTTTGGAGCCGCGACTCCTGCTTTTCAAGTTCACGCTCAGCCTACCTGTGGTGAGGCCTGTGGTTGCCACACCGGGGCCGTCCGCAGGGGCCAAGTGTGCTCAGAGAGGCTCTCGTTACATAACCCACGGCCACGGCCCCGCACATGCATGAGCGGGCACACATGGGATCTCGCACGCTGCATGCACGGGAAGGGGGTTAGAACACACGAGGCTGCAGGACAGTGACAGGGGTGAGCTCAGGGCCTCCTGCCGCACAGGTTAACAACAGCAGCATTTCACATTCCTGTGGTTGTATGAACCGTGTGCCTCGGGCGAAACAAAGGCTCCAAGAAGAGTAGAAAGCCAAGCGAGTTCTCAGTGAGCAGCTCCTACCCACAGGCCCTCATGACGCGGGGGACGTGGGGTTGGGCGGGGGAGACTCGGCACCTAGTGCTCCTGCGTCAGGTGTGAACGCCGTTCGGCCACTGCTGGTCAGTGTCCAGCTTGCTCCTGCTCAAAGAATGAGCCACCTTTGACTCCAAAACCAGCTTTACCCGCTCCCCGCCCCCCTGCGATCTCTCTCTCTCTCTCCCCTCCACTCTCTCCACCCACCCCTGCTCTCTCTCTCCCCCCGACTCTCTCTCTCCCCACCTCTGCTCTCCCACCCCCCAACCCCCAACCCCGCTCTCTCTCTCTCTCTCTCTCTCCACTTCTATCTCTCAGAGGCATTTTCTTCACCGCACCCTATGACCGGCCTGGCTTCAGGTAACCAGGGCTCATTCTAAGTCACCTTGTTGTCACCCCGAGGCTTTGTGTTATCTGTTGCCTCGGCCTGGAATGCTCCCAACCCTGATCTTCACGAAGGTGGCTCACAGAGGTCTCGGCCTCCGGGGAGCCCCTCAGAGGGGCCCTCCCCAGCCCTCCAACTCCAAGCATCCCCCACCCTGCATTCTGTCCCGTGACACTACCCTGATTCCCTGCCTGGCACTTCACACCCCCTCATTTATTTCCTGTGTGTTTCTTTCTTGCCTGTCTCCCCTCACTAGCATGCAAGCTCCGTGGACGTGGGCATTCTGTGTCTTGTTCACGGACTGTTTCTAGCCGCTACAACAGGGCCTTGCACACGGCCAGTGCTGGACGAGCGCCAGCTGAACGAGCGGACGGACAGTTGGATGAGGGAGGAGGGCAGAGGAGGCCATCCCTGCGAAGGGCCGATGGTGCGCTGGGAATAAGGCAACGAGGACTCCAGAGTCCGCCAGGGAAGACGGACATTTACCCAAACCAGTGTGGTGCAAGAGAAGCTCATGGAAGTGTGTGCAGCTGTCTGCTCGATGGGAATGTGAGGACAGTCTCAGGAAAGGTCAGAGGTGGCCAAATGGGCAAAGGAGACAGAGGGGTGACGGGGAAGGCACCTTGTCGGGGAGCATCACGGCAAAGCAGCACATCTGGGAACAGACCGCAGGTCCAGAGGAGCCCCACGTGAAGCAGTGAGGGGTGTGAGGCCTGGATGGGGTGGGGGCACAGGCCAGTGCAGCCTGGAAGGGGGGGCACGTGCCAGGTCTTAAGAGAGCCTCGCACACCAGTCCCCGTGCGCTGGATTTCAATCCTCTGAGAGGCGGGAGCCATTGAGGTATTTTTAAGTAGGGAGGTGACATGATGGGTTTTGACTTACAAAGATAGTTTGGGTGGCAGTGAAGGCCACGAGAAGAGAACAGAGCAGAGCACGTGGGTCACTGTCCCCTCTGGGCCTGAAAACGCCCAGATGTCAGCCCCCAGCAGCAACAGAGAAGGAAGAGTGGTCACAGACTGGAAGCTGTTAAAAGGGTGGAATCAGTGGGACTCAGTGACACTCAACGTGCGGGAGGTGACAGACAGGACGGGGCTGTGGTCTGTGTGGCCTCGCGCGTGGGGGTCGAGAGGCAGCCAGGCCAGAGTGGCCGGCTCATGTGAGCTCAGGGCCACCTGCCCAGCCAGTTATCTTCAGCCCTCGAGCCGCCATCGGTGACAGGTCCCTCTGATGGGTGCACATCCAGCCCACGACATGGGTGATTTATCTGCTCGTGAAGATTCGCGTGTTAGGATTTCAGCGCGGCCGTTCTTGGAGGCACACGCTGGGCCACCGCCACAGAAGCATGACTATTGGTCTAAATATAGACGCGCCTGTCACCTCCGAGAAAGAACAGACCAGAACCCATGGTTCCACTCACTCCGAGGAAGTTTTAAGGGGAGAAAATTAAAGAACAAACCTTGCCCTGTCTCTCAGGCTGTGAATCTAAGCAGCAAACCACGACTGCCTCACCTGCTGCCCTTCTCCTGTCCTCCTGGCTAACTCGGGCCCCAGAACCCTCGAGAGCGGCCCCCTCCCCAAGACAGTTCTCACAGGCCTCAAGGGATACCTCACAGGGGCTGAAGAGCGGGTACAGCCAGCTGGCTGGCCCAGTGCTCTGCAAGGACCCCACTTTATTCCTTCTGTCCTGCTCCCCCTGCCCCACCCTCTCCCCCCCCATCCCCCCCACCACGAGCTGCCACCACAAGAACAAATGCACAATTTGGAAAGCGTGGGCTCTGGTACCTGGCTGCTTGGTTGAATCCTGGCTTTGCCATGTGGGAGCTGTGTGACCCGGGCAAGTTGCCTAGCCTCTCTGTGCCTCCGTCTCGAAAATAATGTGGTAAAATAATGCAGTGATTAAATGAACGAAGCGCACGGTGAGGGCCCAGCAAATGTTCGCTGTTGTTCCCACGGCCGCCCCTCCCAGCCCTGGGGAAGCCTCGCTAAGTCCTAAGACAGGGAGCCCAAGCTGCGGGCATCCTGCTGCCAGCTCAGGGGCAGTGCCCTCCTTCTGCAACATGCTACCAATGGGGCTGACCAAGCAGGAGAGATGGCATCCAGTGTCTTCTGAAATTATCATTAGAATGTTCTTGACGGTTTATCTCCACAGCCCTCCCTTCTCACGCCGTCCTCCCAGGACTCACCGCAGTCAGAGTCATCTGGGCCAGGAGACAAGTGAGTGACAGACACACACGGTCTCCCTCCCTTGGGGAGGGGCTTTGTTACAGGGTCAAGTGGGGCCAGCCTGGCTCCTGCTCCCTTAAGATGGGCTCTTCCCAGGAGAATCCCTCGCTCCTCACCTAAATAGATTTCTGGAGTCTTCCAAAGGGAGGGTTGAGTCCGGTCCTTTGGAAGAACGAAAGCCCAGTTGCATTGTTAAATTATGTGTAAGTGGAAATGAGTATAAGCTGTAAAAACATGCTAAATTCAAGACTAAAACAATAGTTCTGATATGGACTTTTAACTTATCTTGGACGATGAGCTACCTGTCCGCAATCTTAACATTAGGACAGGGAGAGGAAAATGAAATTTTAAACATGATACCCATTCACATTAACATCAAAAACACCCGTCCGGCGCATAGGAATCAATCTTACTGATAAAAGAGGTGCAAAACCTGCCCAGGGAATCCAGAGACATTCCCAAGAAAAACGAAAGAAGACCTATATAAGTGGGACAGCATGCCGTGTTCCTGGGCACAAAGGTTCAATGCCGTGAACATATTCGCTTTTCCCAAATCGATCTACGGATCGTATTCGATTCCAGTCAAAATCTTGGCGATTTTTGGTGGAAACTGACAGGATGACTCCATTTTTTTTTTTTCTATGAAATACAGGACCAAGAGAACCAAGGAAATCTTGAAGAAGAAAAACACAGTTGAAAGATTTACTCTGTCAGATGGCAAGACTTATCATACGATTACAGCAGTTAAGTCAGTACAGTATTAGCACAAACTTTGGCCAGCAAAAGCGCAAAGATATGTGAACCGACCAAGAGAACCAAGAGGGTTTAGAAACAGACGCACACGTGTGCCAGTCTCTAATTCATGGTGACAGCACCACACTGCGGGGCAGAGAGGAAGGCATGGTCTTTGGACCCTCCGGATGTAAACACGGAAAAACAAATGAGCCTTGATCCTACCTCACACCAGTCACAAAGCTAAACTCTAGGGGTGTCTGGCTGGCTCAGATGTAAGAGCGTCTGACTGTTGGTCTCAGGGTCACGAGTTCGAGCCCCACGTTGGGCGGAGAGGTTACATAAGTAAATGAACTTTAAAACAAAAAGTCTAGGAGTGTGGACGTATCCAGGGCAGGTAAAGGATACCTCTGAAGCTTGCAGAGTCTATCTGAGAAGAGTATCTCCGTGCCCTTGAGGACGGGGAATGACTTCTGAAGTAGGACACAACAAGCACGAACCATAAGGGGAACAATTGATGAATTGGATTTCATTAAGAACTTCTGCTCGTCGAGACACCATTAAGAGACTGAAAGCAAACCACACAGCGGGAGAAGGAATCTGCAGGACGTGGGTCCAACAAAACACTCACACTCAAAATCCATAAAGAATTCCACAGATCAATGAGAAAGAGGAAACACAATGTTAAAGGGAGGGAGATGCAAAAGACTTGAAAAGGCACTTCATAAAAGAGAATATCCCATGGCACAACCCCCCCCAAAAAAAGAACAACTATCTTAAAAGGGCTCAACATGGTTAGTCATCAGAAAAATGCAAATTAAAACGACGGTAAGACGCTGCTCAGGTCGGGCAATGTTTGCTTTCGTGGCAGGGGTAGGGGCCTCCCAGGAAAGAATCCAGTGAGCTGCACACTTAAGGATTTATGTGCTCTTCTCTGTTTAGGATGCTTTCATAAACATGTTTCCTAAAAAAGCAAGAGACTTGAGAAATCTATCAAGCAAATTTAATGTGGAGACCTGACTGGATCTTGTTTCACACAAGGCAACTGTTAAGACAGTGTTTGTGAGAATTCGGCCATCAACTGCATATTTGATGATAATGAAGACGTTGTTCAGGTGTTTGGGTGACGTGATGGTGTTGCAGCGAGGTCTTGGGGCGCCTGGGCGGGGGGGTGCAGTCGGTTCAGCGTCCAGCTCTTGATTTCGGCTCAGGTCATGATCTCGTGGTTCGTGGGACTGAGCCCTGCGTTGGGCTCTGTGCTGACAGTGTGGAGTCTGCTCGGGATTCTCTCTCTCTCTCTCTCTCTCTCTCTCTCCCTCCCTCTCCCTTGGGCCCCCCACTCCCGCTCGTGTACACATAAGTATGAACTCGCTCTCTCAAAATCAATAAACATTTAAAGAAAAAGGAGAGTTCTTATTGTTTAGAGCTACCTACTGAAGTATAAATATGTACATTATAAATAAAATAATACCTTAGATATGCTTCAGTAATAACCGACGAGGGAGGACAGTAAAACAAGAATAGATGAGTTACTGGCCAATACTGGACAGTAAGTGCTGGACAGTAAGCACCTGGGGATTGCTGCACAGGTGGCCCTTGAACGTGGAGGGCAGAAGCACTGACTCCCCTCCGCAGCCAAAAATCCAGGCATAACTTCTGACTCCCTGAAAACTTAGCTGTTAATAGCCTAC
This sequence comes from Neofelis nebulosa, assembly GCF_028018385.1. Classification (NCBI taxonomy): domain Eukaryota; kingdom Metazoa; phylum Chordata; class Mammalia; order Carnivora; family Felidae; genus Neofelis; species Neofelis nebulosa. The sequence continues at coordinate 7,606,814 of NC_080796.1, read as the reverse complement.
CATTGACTGGAAGCCTTGCCAATAATGTCAATAGGCAATTAACGCATTTTTATATGCATTATATACTGTATTCTCACAAAAAAGTAAGCTGGAGAAAAGAAAGTGTTAAGAAAATCGTAAGAGGGGCGCCTGGGTGGCGCAGTCGGTTAAGCGTCCGACTTCAGCCAGGTCACGATCTCGCGGTCCGTGAGTTCGAGCCCCGCGTCAGGCTCTGGGCCGATGGCTCGGAGCCTGGAGCCTGTTTCCGATTCTGTGTCTCCCTCTCTCTCTGCCCCTCCCCCGTTCATGCTCTGTCTCTCTCTGTCCCAAAAATAAATAAAAAATGTTGAAAAAAAAAAAAAAAAGAAAATCGTAAGAAAGAAAATACGTTCACAGGACTGGGCTCAGCGTATCGAAGAAAATCCGTATCTCAGCAGACTTGCGCAGTTGAAAGCTGTGTCGTTCAAGGGTCACCTGTACTGTTGCACTTTTGTGTACGTTTACAATCTTGTATAATAACAAGATTGTATTTTTTTTAATACAATAGCTTACTGTATTTGTAAAAATAGCTTTTTAAAGCTATTGCACAGCCAAGGTGTTATGCTTTGGGGCTATCCATGACTCCTCTCTTCTACCCGGCCCCGACATAATCAAATCATATCGTGCAGTGACAATGGAAACCATGCACACTGAACCCTCAGGCTACAGGGACCGCAGGAAGTCAACTTGGCCATTCCCTCCTTATCGAGCGGGGTATCTGAAACAGAGGGGCCCACGCTACATCTGCACACTGAGCAGCACAGGAAACGTCTACTCTCAGAGAAGCAGTTAAATAGAAAATATTTACAGAAGAGTAGTCATTGATCTGTACGCTCTGAGGGATATGCCGTCGTCGGAAGGTCTCTTAGCAGCCCGGGTGCCCTCCCTGGAACAGAAGACTCTTAACGGAGGCTCCCACAGCCTCCCTGAGCTAACTCTTTCTCTCTTATGCCCAGACAGTAAGCCTGTGCTGTCCGGCCTCTCTCGGTGTGAAGTCATCAACTGGGAATTCTTGTATAAAACAAGTCTGGGATCCTGGAGTGGTGTGGGCTTTCACAGTCGGGAAACAAACGCTTCACGAGAAAAGACTCAAGTGATTACAAAAGTAAGATGACTGAGGCCTCCTGACCCAGCGTGTCTCCCAGGAAGCCCTCCAGGTCTAGTCCTTCCTTCCAGCCCTCACTCACCACTTGGCAGTGAAGGCCACTGACTTGATAAGCAAATCTCCAGGTTGCACCTAGCTTAGTTTGCTCCCCTTCTGGGCAACAGGCCATGTCGACAAGGCCTTCTCGGAGAAATGAGCTCTCCCTGTGGTGGCTCCTGGAGGAAGGACCACCTTCTACCGCCCGCCCCAAGAGGCTCACTTATCTATTAATCAGGCTAATGAAACAGTGACGGCTTCAAAGGGAAGAGGCCAAGGTTTCATATACACAAAAAGGGCAAGGTTAAAAAATGAATTTATGGGACTGTTCCATTTTTCTCTTGACCCCCAGAGACCTCAACATTGGATGCTTTTCTGACTAATACCAGGCATCTCTGAAGAGCGTAGGGGGGGAGCACACAGCTCTGAAGCCTGTGCGCCCAGCTCTCCCCAACACCAGCTACATGGCCCCAAATTGCCAAGTGCTTTGGTCTATCACCTGTAAAATGCAGGTAATGTACACGCCTCCCAAGGCCGATGAGATTAAAATAGTACAGTTTGTGTAGAGCGCTCAAAACAATGCTTGGTGTTGGCTCCTCGTGTTATCCTATCGCTACAGAAGCCATGGACAGAGAGAACGAGAAGGGAGGCTCCTCGGAAACCGAAGGAAAAGAACAGTGTTGTTAAGGGGCGCCTGGGTGGCTCTGTCGGTTGACCGTCCAACTTTGGCTCAGGTTATTATTTACGGTTCATGGGTTCGAGTCCCGTATCGGAATCTGTGTGCTGCCAGCTCAGAGCCTGGAGCCTGCTTCTGATTCTGTGTGTCTCTCTCTCTGTCCCTCCCCTGCTCATGCTCTGTCTCTCCGTGTCTCTCAAAAATAAACAGTAAATAAATAAATAAATAAATAAATAAATAAATAAATAAAACACAGAGTTGTTGAAACTCTGTGGCTAAACTTTACGAACCCATCTATTTCTAGCTATTTCCATCTGTCACCAAACAATATTTGCCAATAATTTGGGGAGAGAGAAAGATATTCCGAGGTAAGAGGTCAGAGGTCTAGCAGGAAAGTGGACAGCCTTAGGTTTCAGAAACGTATACAGAAAGGCTGCTCCTTCGGGCGACAATGCAAACCCTACTCGCGCTAAATAAGGAGGCTGCAAGTCCGTGCACTGCCAGTCTGGACTCGGACACTGCCACTCCACTCGCCCCAAATCGGAGCTGAGAGCTGCTTGCACTCTCTCGTCGTTAATGACTGGCATCCCTGGGCTCCTTCAAACAACTTTCTAAAATTATTGACGCTATTTTAATGTTTCACATCTGTCTACACGCTTAGTATTAGTAAAGAGAATAATTTCAAAATAAGAATAATTAACCGAAGAGGTCCTGGGAATTAAAACATTAAAATTTTTAATTTTTAAAAGTGTAGCCATTAGGGGCGCCTGGGGGGCTCAGTCGATTAAGGTCTGACTCTTGGTTTCCAGCCGGGTCATGATCTCACGGCTTTGTGAGTTCAAGTCTTGCATTGGGCTCTGCGCTGGCTGGCCATATGGAGCCTGCTTAGGATTCCCTCTCTCCCTCTCTCTCTGCCCCTGCCCTGCTCCTGCTGTCTCTGTCTCTCTCAACAATACATAAACGTTAAAAAATGTTAACAAAAGTCTAGCCATTAGACCCTGTGTGTACATTCTGAAAACATACTCTTAATTAGCACTTGTTTCTTGTTAACAATCATTAATTGTGTTTTACCATGGACTGTTCTTTAATGATCATAATGCCAGAGAAGCGAACAAACAGCATACATGACACTGAGAATGAGGAATGCTGCCCAAAGGGCTTGCTGTCTACCATGCAGACTCCAAGGGCCGTGAATTATTTAGCTACTTTTCAAAGTTAATAAATAGGAGTGTCTTTTTGCCCTTTACTCCCCAGATGAATTTAACCAAATGAGAGAAAGGGGTGCGTACATTCAGTTAGCAGTCTGGGTACACAGAAGACACAGGTGATGAAAAGGAGATGTAAAGAATGTATAGATTTCATGTCAATTAAATAATGCACAACACTGCTTTATCCGGCATGTTTTCATTATGACTAAATTGTTGTGAATATTTTGATGGTTTTTGAGGGTATTTTAAAACACATGAGTACCTTAAAAACATACATTAACACACACACAAAAAAGAAAGCAAAATCCAAATGACACTTAAAAAATAGTGCCTTCCCACCACTGGAGTCCTTCCACCCAAAGGTTTAGGCTTTTCTGGGGGAGCCTGTGTGGCTCAGTCAGTAAAGCGTCCGACTCTTGGTTATGATCTCGCCATTTGTGAGTTCGAGCCCCACATTGGGCTCCGCGCTGGCAATGTTTATTAATGAGTATTATTATATTTATTAAGTGTTATTAATTTATTGGTAAATAAATATATTATTAATATAATAAATTCATATTGCTAACAAATAAATTTTAAAAAAACAGAACAAAAGGTTAGGCTTTTCTATCCTACTGGAAAAATGATGTATGCACATACGTTGACTTGTTTACTAAAAGAATCATATTTTTTTTCTTTTTCTGTGAGAGAGAGAGAGATTGCAAGTGTGCGTGGGGGAGGGGCGGAGAGAGAGGGAGAGAGAAGCTCAAGCAGACACGCTCGGCGCGGGGCCCGTCGCAGGGCTCAATCTCAAGACCTGAGTCGGATGCTCCACCGATGGAGCCCCCAGGCGCCCTAAAAGGCAGCAGATTACGCAGTTTGGCTACATGCATTTTGTCCTGAATAGCGTATGTATCCTGATACTTTCAGATCAGCACAGCTATTACCACATTCTTTTTGCTTTTGCACACGGCGCTTCAGGGAATAGCTTTGCACACAAGGCTTGGTGTTGTAAGTGGTTTTTCAACGCGACCTGCTGCCAAAGTCCATGCAGGCGGCTCCAAGCGGTCTATCCCACTTGTGTGGTTGGAAAAGAACACGTCTAGTTTCCTGGGTGGATTTGGGTGCTTCGGAAACTTTCCTGGGATGCCCTGATTTACACCCCATGGGTCTCGGGAACAGCACGGGAAAGGCCTGTTTCCGGCTGAGGGACGTGAATGCTTCCGCCTGTTCGCTTTTGAGCGTGAGGGTTCCCGTGGCAATGCAGGAGCCTGTCTTTGCCCTTAGGTCCTTTGCGCTCACCCCCTGCCGCTTACAGGTGCGCCCTGCAGGCTCATGGCAGGGGGAGATGTTTGCGGGAGGAGGAAACAGGGGAGCCCGGAACCGGGAGCGAACAGCAGGTAGGACTGCCAAGTTAGCTTGCCTTCGCTAGTGAGCAGGTGTCAGAAACTCCCCCTCACTGAGGACTGACGATAAGGAGCTGCCTGCCTGGGGGCCGGGGGCACGGGAACACAGTCACATGGGAGAGTGACCACAGGGTCTACGGCTCAGGACTGGTAAGAACAGGAAAGCCATCTTACATCTTGGCACTTAGTTGCCTCAAATCCTTTTTGAAATGATGGCGGGCTTAAGATCTATTTTGAGGGGTGCATGGGTGGCTCATCAGTTAAGCATCTGACTTTGGCTCAGGTCACGATCTTGTGGTTTGCGAGTTTGAGTCCCCGGTCGGCTCTGTGCTGACAGCTCAGAGCCCGGAGCCTGCTTCGGATTCTGTGTCTCCCTCTCTCTTTACCCCTCCCCCACTCATGCTTTGTCTCTCTCAAAAATAAATAAAGATAAATAAAATTTTTTAAAATCCATTTTGAAATCTTTTGACAGCATTTTCCCAAACGTTTGCTGTATTTGTTACCTTGTTTGACTACCACATCAACTCAACAGGTAGGCTGAGGTCATTTTCTGTATGTACTTACAAGACGGAATGACTACAGGGCGGCAAAGTTACACAACTCACCCGAGGTTGATCAGCTAAGTGTTTGGACTCCAAGCACAGTGCTCTTTCCTGATGTCTCCCTCACCCACCCAAGTCCCAGGCCAGCTTGCGACTGTCAGAACGCTGAAGAAGAGCTAGGAAAGGAACCAGGGATAGAAACACACCCTCCCCAGGGATACCTGAGATCATGAAAACTACCTCTTCCTAACAAAAATTTAATGAATTGAATAATATTGATGCTGCTAAGTACCAGGTTGAGATACCAAAGCCACATCGTGACAGAATAATAGTCTTGACTCATTTTACAAAGACTTCTATGATAGGGCTGGCTCAGTCGGTGGAGCGTGGGACTCCTGATGTCTGGGTTATTAAGTCTGAGCCCCAATGGGTGCAGAGATTACTTAAAAATAATAAAAACTTAGGGGCACCTGGGTGGCTCAGTCGGTTAAGCATTCAACTTCAGTTCAGGTCATGATCTCACCGTTCGTGGATTCAAGCCCCGCGTCGGACTCTGTGCTGACAGCTCAGAGCCTGGAGCCTGCTTCAGTATCTGTGTCTTCCTCCCTCTTTTCTTCTGTCCCTCCCCCACTTAGGCTCTCTCAAAAATAAACATTTAAAAAATAAAATAATTATTAATAATTAATATTAATCATTAAATATTACAAAGTAAAAAATTGTGGAAATGTGCTTTTATATCTTATTATAAACACACATACTATCTCAGCTTTTTTTTTTTTTTTTTAACGTTTATTTATTTTTGAGACAGAGAGAGACAGAGCATGAACGGGGGAGGGTCACAGAGAGAGGGAGACACAGAATCTGAAACAGGCTCCAGGCTCTGAGCTGTCAGCACAGAGCCCGACGCGGGGCTTGAACCCACAGACTGTGAGATCATGACCTGAGCCGAAGTCGGACGCTTAACCGACTGAGCCACCCAGGCGCCCCTCTCAGCTTTTTAAAAAATCCAGTAGCTCTTAATTTTTACGGTTAGACACTGCCTTGGATGGTACTAATAAGTTGTCATTTCAATATCCAATGCCTATTTCTTGAGTTGTCTTTTTTTCTAAGTCTTTTTTTGAGAATGTCCTACAGAAAAAACATAGTTTACTTTGTAAAGCCTAGATACATATCTGTCATAGAAACAAGACTTTCACAAAATCCTAATTGCCCTTTCTATGAGTGTTTTCCTTGGATATTATCTGTTTTCATTCTCTTGGGGACAGAGGTCTAGAAAGGCTCCTCTCTGTGGACTCGAAGAAGGGGTCTTAGTAAATTAGAAAACATTACAAGCAGCCTTCAAAACCGAAGGCCCGCATAGGTGCTACTCTAGGATGCTGGAAGTCAGGAAAGCCTCCCTGACCGGGCCCAAAACGAACTGAATCTCGAAAGACTAACTGGAATCAGAAGGGTAGAACTTCAAAAGATGAAATGAGCCCAGCACGTCTAGGGTACAGTCACGAAGGGTTCATAAAGGGAGTGGTAAGGGATAAGGTCTAAAAGAAAGCCTGCGGTCAGTCTGCAGAGAGCAAGACGGACGGTGGGTTTCATCCTGGAGGTGATAATGGCATTACTGAAGGTGAGTGTACACAGAGCTATTCCAGCATTGTTCTTCCGCACACGGACTGCAAACGCAGCTCTAAAGCCACTCAGAGTTCAGACACCAGGTTCTCCAGCTATAATGTAGCACAGAGAAAAATGCGTGTGCACGTAGACTTCATAAATTCAGAATTCTAGTGAGAGCAGTCGGGATCACATAAAAAAAAATAGAAAAGCTAGGATATACGTATTAAGTTTAGACAGCAACTGAGCCCAGTTTCTGTCTTTTCATCCTCTTTACTTTTGTTAATGAAGCATGAGCCTTATCTGCACTAAGTAACCATTTCCTTAGGAAAGCTATACACTTCACCGAGAACCTATCCTCAATACTGTTAGGAGCCTGACAAATTATTATGAACAACTCTTAATAATAATAAGGTTGTCTAAAGTGAACATACAAACAGGGCTCTCTGAAGGTGTTAACCATCCAGTAATTCAGGCTCTGCTGGCTATAGGGACAGTGCCCTACGATCCTTAGCTGGCACTCGGGTCTGTCTCAGGAGAATAAAAACATCCAATGTGAGTCACCTTGCGATTACACCGCCACCTGGAAGCATATTTAAGTGATGACAACTACAAAGCTAGGTCTCTGTAGGACCCTGCATGAGACTTCCTCTCCCTTCTTCCAGTCTGAGGATCAACAGAGCTCAGGATTCCTTTACCAATTTCTCCTCGGCATCATTCTTTACCATTTTTCCAAAGTGGAAAAGGACAGTCTCCCAAGGCCTGGTTAAAGCTACCATGACTTGTTATTACGGTAAATTTCAGAGACAGAAAATGCTTAGTTAAATCCATGTTTTTTCCAGAGGAAACGACTTAGGAGAAAGATTTTTTTTTTTTTTTTAATTTCTGAGAAAATGCACACACTAGGTATGTGAGCGATCACCCCACACGTAAATAAAACTCGTTGGGGTAGGGCAGACCACTCACCAGTGGTCAAGGTTCAGCCCAGTCTTTGCTGCTGCATTTCTGCAGCAACACAAACACGTACATCACGGTGACACGGAAGCCTTACGTTTCACCAAAAAATGTCATGCCTGGATCCCAAGCGGAGTTCAAATCCCGCTGGGAAGAGATGCACTTTTGGAGGAGGCGGATGGAAGGCAGAGGGGCCGCCCCTAGGCAGGTGCCCGAGCACCGCCGGTTTCCCCGCAGCAGCCCACCTCCCCAGGGGGTGCAGGGCTCTCGTCCGCCCGCCGCCCCAGACCCTCGGGCGGCACGCGATAATTCCAGCTGCTCCACACTAGGACCAGGAGGTTGTTCGCCCGGGGTTACCGCTGGCTGAGCCGCCGGGGCCTCCCACCCTGCGCCTCCTCGTCCAGATCCCGCCGCCCCGTCCGAAGCCCGCCGAGACCCCGACCCCCCCTTGACCCCGAACTCGACCCGGCGTGCGCCGGCACCAACCCCCACCAGACCCCGGCCCGCGCCGGCCCTGTTTCACCCCCTAACCCCAGCCCCGATGCCTACCCGCGCCGACCTCGACCCTCCTGACCCCGGCCCGCGCCAGACCTGGGGCTGCCGCACTTACTGCTGCTAAGGCGGCCGTCGGGGTCGGGGTCGGGCCCGCGTCCGCGCGGGGCCGGGGTCGGGGCTGGTGTCGCGTCCCGGCAGGGCTGGGGTCGGGGTCGGCGCGGACCGGGGCCGGGGTCGGGGTCACGTCCGGGCAGGGCCGGGGTCGGGGGTGTCGGGGCCGGGATCGAGGACGCGTCCGCGCGGGGCCGGGGTTGGGGGCAGCGGGGCCGAGGTCCGGGTCGAGGCCGCGTCCGCGCGGGGTCGGGGCCGCGTCCGCGCGGGGCCGGGGTCGGGGACGGCGAGACCGGTGTCGGGGTCGCGTCCGCGCGGGGCCCGGGCCCGGGTCGGGGGCTGCGGGGCCGGGGTCGGGGTCGCGTCCGCGGTCCGCCCGCCCCGCCACCCCGCGCACGTGCCGCCTGACAGGCCCCCCATAGGCTCCATACCTGCCACCGGAAGTGAGTGAGGAGGGCAGTATAGGCATTTCCTGTGACGCGAGCGCCTGGACTCCATTAGGCAGCAGCTGGGGGAAGAATCAACACACCAGGGAGCGGAGCGCAGCCACCGAGCGCCGAGGCGGCCGCTGCCTCCGCCGCCGCCCGCCGCCGCCGCCCGCCAGCGCCGGGGCTCAGCCCCGCGGCGGGCCCCGCGCCCCCCGCCGCCGCCCGCCGACCCCCGGCGCGCCCCCGCCGCGCTCCGAGCCGCCGGGGGGAGGGGGGGAAGGCCCGGACCCTCCTGCTCCCCCTCCTCCTCCTCTCCCTCCTCCCGCCCCTCCTCCCGCCCCGGCCCCGACCCCCCCCCCCTCCCCGCCCCCGGCCCCCTCGCCCCGACCCTCCCCCGGCCCCCGCCTCGCCCCGCCGGCTTCCCACCACGGCCTCTCTCGGCGAGGAAACTCTGGCCTCCGCTTCCTCCTCCTCCGACTCGGACGCCGGCGGAGCCTCCCCGCCCCCGCGGAAGAAACCCCGAGCCTCGGCGGCGGAGGGAGCAGGAGAGCCCGGGGCTTCGGCAGGCAGAGCAGGCCTCTCCCCTCCGTCCTCGTCGTCCTCGTCCTCGTCCTCGTCGTCGTCGTCGTCCTCCTCCTCCTCCGTGGTGGTGGTGGTGGGCCTGCCCCCGGCCGCGGCCCCCGCCGCCGCCCCCCACCGAAGTAGCGGCCACAGCCTGGTCAGCGGCGGCATCATGCAGGCCAACGGGGCAGGAGGAGGAGGAGGCGGCGGCGGCGGCGGCGGCGGAGGGGGCGGCGGGGTCCAGGGACAGACCCAGGAGCTGGCCTGCCTGTCGGCCCAGAACGGGGAGTCGTCCCCGTCGTCGTCGTCCGCGGGGGACCTGGCCCACGCCAACGGGCTGCTGCCTTCCGCCCCCTCCGCCGCCAGCAACAATAGCAACAGCCTCAACGTCAATAACGGGGTCCCCGGCGGGGCGGCCGCCGCCACCGCCGCCGCCTCGGCCGCCGCCGCGTCCTCGGCCACCCCGGAGCTGGGCAGCAGCCTCAAGAAGAAGAAGCGGCTCTCGCAGTCGGACGAGGATGTCATTCGGCTAATAGGACAGCACCTGAACGGCCTGGGGCTCAAGTAAGTGTCCGGGCGGCCGGTGCGGACGGGCCGGCGGGGGGGGGGGGGGGGGGGAGGGAAGGGCAGGGGGGCTGCGCGAATGGGAGGGGGGCCGGGGACTCGTCTGTCGGTCCAGACAGATGCGGGAGTGTATCCGGGTGCGGGGGGAGGGGCGGACGGAAATAATGGACCTCGGAGGTTTGTTTTTCGAGTGTATGTGAGAGGCGTCTTTGTGGGACAGCCCCCCGGCCCCCCCCGCCCTGACGGACACCCCCGGGCAGAGCACCAGCCCGGGAGGACAGTCCCCTACAAGTGTTCGTGGGAGCGGAGGGGCCGGGACGCTTGGGAGGGAGGCCGCGCTGGAAGCCTGGTGGGAGTGGACGAGTGGAACCCTGTTGTCATTTGAAGGCCCTTGTGTACGAGCAGGAGGCCTGCCACCAACTGCCCCAGGCCCCGGTTTCGGGCCCAGAAAGCCATTGCCTGTGAAAAAGGGACAACTGATGTGCAGATTCAATGCGGGTGGCCTTGCAGTGCCTAAAGCTGGGTGAAGGTGGACAGCAACCTGGGCCACAACCCACCGGGCCGTGTGCACAAAGAAACCCTGCCCGGGTGGAAGGTGGGGTGGGTGGGGGTGCCCTGGATGGCCGGCCAGTTCCGCTTGGAAGCAGGGGCCCCAGTGAGCTCTGGGCCAGCCCAGCTGTGGTTCTGGATTCATAGATTTGTTGGGGGGTGGGGGGACACTTTCTAGAAGTGACTTCAGTGTTCTGATTCTCTGGCAAAACGCACGGAGCTGAGCAAGAAAGCATCAAATCATAAACACAAACATGTAAAGGAGAGAGTCTCAGGTATCGAACTATCTGATGAAAGAAACTACATTTGATCAGTCTTTTCAGCTCACAAAGACAAACACGTCTTCGAAAGATTTCACTTTGTTCCCTGAGGGAAAGGATTAGTATGAAAACAGATTTTGTAAATGTGAACAGAGCATATTACTGAGACCAGAAGCAAGCTGACAGCAGCAGGAGGAAATAACTCGTGACTGTTTGGAACCTACACCATAGTAAATTTGCTATTTTTAGTAGAGCGAGAAAGAGAGTGATTTTTGATGCTGGATTTATTTTAATTTTAAAGAGCGACCTAGTAGAATTTCCGTGCGAACGTAATATCTGGATGTAAGGCCCTTCCTTCCCTACCCCAGGTCGTCCCGATCACCTTATCTGGAGCTGACAGTTTCTGTCTCCTGAAACGTTGTAAGGTGGTTAGTCTGTCCCTCCTGGGTCTTCGTTTATTTGACCCGTCTGTTAAGGCACGTCTTTGGAGATTTCATACTTTGCTAAACTGCTGAGGAATCACGTGGTAAAAATCGGAAGAACTTAACTCTGATTCTGGTTTCAAGAAGGCCTTTAACTTGACATAAGCACAGGAAGGTGGCAGTTTAAAAATGCAAGTTTGGTGAGCCAAGCACATTGAAAAGCTCTTTCTTTCTTTCTTTCTCTTCATCATGAACTTAGCTTGAAAACTCCCGCAACTGTTGTTATGGACGTTAGTGTATTTAGAAGGGTAAACCCTAAAGTTGGCCAGGTCTGTTTACACTGTATCTCTCCTGCAGCCAGACTGTTGATCTCCTCATGCAAGAGTCAGGATGTCGTTTAGAACATCCTTCTGCCACCAAATTCCGAAATCATGTCATGGAAGGAGACTGGGATAAGGTAAAGTAGGGCATATAGAGCTGTGTGACTGCTGCTAAAATTATATATTTGAATGTTCATCCGGTGACATCTCTGTTTTTCTTTTATACCAATTTTTGCAGGCAGAAAATGACCTGAATGAACTAAAGCCCTTAGTGCATTCTCCTCATGCTATTGTGGTAAGAGGCGCACTTGAAATCTCTCAAACGTTGTTGGGAATAATTGTGGTAAATACACTTTTGTTCTTAGTTTCACATTCATGCTTATTTTAGTAGGTTATTGATAATTGTAGGCTTTTGCTACCTATAAAAGATAAAGCCTAAGAATTGTTAAATTTTGCATAGTTAAGTTTGTAAACTGCGATGAGTGTTAATGATTTAAAGTTTTGAGTTTTATGTCTTGAAAATCGTGTTTCATGTCTTTAAAGTCATGTTTAATAAATGTGTCGTTTGAACCTAGTTTATAAATTAAGCTTCTACAGAATCGATCGAGAGGTGTTTGTGCTCTCGGTGCCATGAAGAACAGTTTTATGTGGAATCAAACATAAGTTCTACTTTTCTATTATCTGTACTGAACGTACCAGCAAAGGAGATGTATCCTAAGGATGCAAAGGAGATCTATCCTAAGTAGCTGGTACATTGTCTTTCTTTTCTTTAATCTTTGGGAATAACAGTCCATTCAAGCCAGCTCCTTCGGTGTGCTCACCATTTTCCATTCTTGCAGTCGTGTGAACTGACAGTGTCTGAGTTGGTCAGTGTATGTATATTGGTCTGGTAGGGGGTTTGTGAGCAGATCTGACCACGGAGCTCGGCTCACAGGCCTTCTTTCCCTGACGAGGTCACCTTAGTAGTTAAACTGGTTAGCCTCTCTGCTCAGTCTTCAGGAATCTTTTATACTGAGAGGACCTTAATTCTTCTGTAGATGTCGGTGAGGGAGAGGAGGGGATAAGATGTTCTGAGTGACTGTGATTGGAAACCATGGAGAATCAGCTGCAGGCTCCTGGCCTTTTAACTTCTAGCTGATTCATTTGTTGTCAAAAGCAGTTTCCTGTCTGGTGGGGGAGGGAAGGAGCACCAATAGGAAGTGAAGTAGGGAAACCAGCTGTTTGTTAAATATTAGTAAGTGACTACTGTTACCTTTTGGTTGTTGTTTTTTTGTTGTTGTTTTTTTTTAATTAGGCCAAACATTAATCTTTCTGCTTTTGTCTGTAAACCTAACAGGGTCTCTTATTTTTGTTTTTGGCATGTGTGTGTGAATCTTAATTACAAAAGAGTTTTCAAATTCATGATAATGATTTTATACGATAATATATAGTCCTAGGGAATAGATTTAAGGCGAATTAAAGGTACAAAGTATGAACAAATGTGGATTAGTTTAAATTGATGATCTAGTATACATGTTTTTGCTTTCAGTAAATACTTAAATATTAAAATTTTTACTTTTGAATCAGATGATTGATAATAAAATAACTCGTGGAATAATCAGTTCCCTGTCAAATATTAAAAATGAAAACAGAAGTTAAACATCTATATTTAAGAGGCTTATAAATTTTCCAGCAGATATAAGTTTTCCCCAGTCATTATGTTTGGGTTTTATCAAAAAAAAAAAAAACCACACAAAACAACCAAGTATATTTTAATGGAGCAGTTTCTCATAAGTGATTAGCTCTGGCAGAATGGAAGATAACCCTGAAATAAAGACAAGAAATATAAGTGTGTGAGTTTTGGGGAGATTGTTTGCCTTTTGTAAGCTTTGCTTCAAATTCCATTTGTAATTTAGTAGTGAAATTTTTATAGGCTCACTTCCTATTTTTTTCTTATAGAAATGTGGGGCTTGTGTCTTGGATTTAGGGTATGACTGTCTCATTTGAAATCTTCATTAGAAGCAACATGCAAACTCAGGAAAGGTAGTTGTAGATAATGAGGAGGAATCCTTTCTTTTTACAGCCTGTTCAGTCTGTAGAACGTTCTAGGATCTAATAAAACATGAAGCTTAGATCTCTGGCTGAGCCTCACGCCATCAAACTTTTTAGGTATTTATACGAAGAGAAAGGTTCCAGGTTTAAGATCCAGTTCAGCATTTTATCACCCTTCGAGTCTGTGTTCAGATTTGCTCCTCTCCCCACTCGATCTCCAGAAAGATCGTCTAATCCAAGCGTAGTTGTAATAATGCCATGGAACACAACATGGAGCTTTCTTTTAGCGTCATTATTCTTACTGTATGCCCAGACACGTTTGATGACTTAGTCTAGGCTAAAATTGTATTTTACTTTTTAAACTTTTCTTTCAAATTTATTTATTTTGCGAGAGAGAGAGTAAGAGCATGTGGGAGGGGCAGAAAGAGAGGGGGAGAGAGAATCCCAAGCAGGCTCCGTGCAGAGCCTGACTTGGGGCTCAAACCCACAAAACCATGAGAATCATGACCTGAGCCGAAATCAAGAGTCCAGCGCTTAACCCAACTGAGCCACCCAGGCGCCCCTGTATTTTATTTTTTAAGCTCAAATACTTTTATTCACCCAATCTACTCCCTGCCCGCCTGCCCCCTCCCCCCCCAATACCATATTTCTGAATGCTTTCCAGTCAGATGATACCAGAAATAGCAGAATTTGCTCTGGACTTTCTGGAAAGTGAGCTCATGAATCAACATTTTTCATTTTGGGTTCAAATATGGTTTGATACGTTTGGGGAGTTTGGGTTGGTAGTAGAGGCCAGTAGAATAGGAAACTCGGTCTAAAAGTTTTATGTATTTTTTATTGTATAGAAATGTGCTTAAGAAAAGTGTTCAAATGCTAATTGGAGGGACAGAGATTAACTAGTGTATTTTAAAGTTAAATAGGGAGGGGTTTTGAAAGCCATGGTTTAAATAGAATTCATTTCCCCTTTCCTCTGAGTCATGGTTTAATTGCTACGACTTGGTTATAACCTTATTCCAGAGTTAGTGAGAGGCACTCCTGAGTTAGCTAGGAGGCTGCCCGGGATAACCAGACTTCCTGTGCAACTTCGGGGTTTTCCTTCCCGTTGAATGGCGGGAGGAAAGAGTGAAGCAGCCCCGATACTGGGTGGGCCGAGGGGGGCGGGGGGGAGACAGGGTTTACCACGTGGAGCTGTCCCTTATCCATTTCTTTCGTTAGATGGTAGAAGGGACAGAGACTCCCTGGGCGGAAGGGCTCTGAGAGATGATCAGAGGACAGAAATAATCTCTCACAGAGGTCCCCCTAGGAGCTGGGAGAAGACAGAAAGGGGAGCCTGTTTTCTCAGTCTCTTTCTTTCTTCATTTGAGAAGCTTGTGCTCTTAAAGCAAAAAAAAGTTAATAACGCTCTGTCTCCAGCTCAGCAAACTTTAGTTTTGCCGAATTTTTTAAAACTTTTCTGGTAAATAATTAACATCATTGGTGAACGATGTTAATTTTCTTGAACTTGTGTTTACAGTTTTGGGAAGTAAATTGCAGTTGTACTCTTCATCCTTCTCATACATGTCAAATACAAATCGAACTGATTTTTAGGAGAATAAATATTTTCTCTTCCCACCAAATCGCTCGCTGTGCTTGGCCAGCGGTGTGTCACTCACCACGCCCGCCACCAGGGTTTGGTGCCCCTTCGAGGGTATTCTTTGTCTCAATCCGGATAGAAGGCCTCCTCGGGTAGTCTGTGCACTGCCTGTCTGGCGTACCCCGTATGTACAGGGAATGCGTGTTCACACCGGCTTCTCCGACCACGTCCTCTGCCTGTGTCCTGTGCTGCCTCTGCCCCTTAGGAAGAGAGTAACATCGTATCACAGGCTCTTGGTGGCAAGATAAAGGGGAAACCCCACTTGGGGCACTGTCCCTACCTACACTGAGCGGGGGTGTGCCTGGAACCTAATGATGGATACCCAAAAAATAAAGATTCGCTCTGAGTGCTAAAAAGTAATTTTCTCCAAATTTCCAATTGCTGAGAAAATTTATTGAAGAAATCAAGTACACATACTATTGGCCAGTTCCATGTGGCATTTAAATGAAAACTTTTGCAGCTAAACAGGATTCTCAAGTTTAATTAGAAACACTACGTGAAATGAAACTTGTAACAGCAGATCGATAAATGGAAATCTACATTTCATAGAGGTTTTTTTTTTTTTCTTTCCAGAAGATAAAATGGTGAGAATATCCAGGATAACTTCAAATATAAAAGTCTTTTAAGTTGTTCTTTTGGTTTTTGTCACCTGATGGACTTCAAAGTATTTTTTTATTTGACACACAGAGGTTAGCTTTTGGCTCCATGAACAACACGCTTTGCAGGGCCTCTTGGTACTGGTCTGTCTCTGAAGCATTCACTAGCCAGTCTGACTTTTAAGTATAAAATTGGGTAAGGGTAAATTCTAGAGTTGTAGGAGCTCATGTTACAGTTTGAAATTTTTTTCATCGTTCTTCAGTTACAGGTTGAAGTTTTAGATGATCACCAAATATATGCAGTATGTCTTATAAACGATGTGTCTAAATGTAGGCCTGACTAAATGACAGGGTTTGTTTCGTTTACTTTCGCTAGAAACCATTTTTCCAAGCTTGTACATATGCCTTTTTTCTGGATACTGCCTAATAGAAAACCGTGTAGGGGCGCCTATGGGTCAGTCGGTTAAGCGTCCGACTTGGGCTCAGGTCACGATCTCACGGTTCGTGGGTTGGAGCCCTGTGTCAGGCTCTGTGCTGACAGCTTGGAGCCTGGAGCCTGCTTGGATTCTGTGTCTCCCTGTCTTTCTGCCTCTCCCCTGCTTTGTGTCTCAAAAAAATAAATAAACGTTAAAAAAAATTTTTTTTTTAATGTAGGGAGGCTCATGGTACCCTTAACTCTGTGAAGAAATAATTTCACTACACCATTTTTGGATAGCAGTATATAAATAATGTTTTCACAGTAAGCCTCTTACTGAAGAAGAAGAAACTATCGTTTGGTTTTTTCTTTTAAGTAGATTTAAAATCTTTGCCACCGAGTCCTTGGGGTCTCGAATATGACTGATGTTTTCTGCACCTGTGGCATGCTCAGGCGCCACAGGTAGAGGTGACAAGAGAGCCCCTGTAAGCAGGGGTCTTCGATTGTAGAAGATTCTCACCTGGCTGCTCATAAGTATCTCTTTTCCAGCTAATAATAGAGTAAAGGGACATTAAAAAGAATTAGAACCAAACTCATTCCAGAAAAAACTAAATGTGAAAGTGCTTCATAGTAAGCTGGAAGTGGTTTGTCATTTTGGGGGCAAAGAGCTGATAATTGTCTGCCTCCCAGTTCAGGGCTTCAAGAGCTCTGGTTGTTACCAGTCCCCAAATACAAAACTGGAATCCTTCTGTAGACTTTTCAGGTTAGCTTTTTTTTTTTTTTTTTTTTAAAGTTTATTTACTTTGAGAGAAAGAGAACACATGAGGGGCAGAGAGGGAGAAGGAATCCTAAGCAGGCTCCGCAGTGTCAGTGCAGAGCCCAACTCGGGGTTCGAACTCACGAACTCCGAGCTCATGACCTGAGCTGAAAGCAAGAGTCATGTGCTTAACCGACTGAGCCACCCGGGCGCCCCTGCGTTGTAGTTTTTAAATGATTTCCTCTGAGAACCAGTTTTTCTGTCGTTTCCAAACTTGTTGCATAAAACCCCCTAATGCAATTATAAAAGTCAGGTGTTTAAAACAAATTTCGAGGGGCGCCTGGGTGGCGCAGTCGGTTAAGCGTCCGACTTCAGCCAGGTCACGATCTCGCGGTCTGTGAGTTCGAGCCCCGCGTCGGGCTCTGGGCCGATGGCTCGGAGCCTGGAGCCTGTTTCCGATTCTGTGTCTCCCTCTCTCTCTGCCCCTCCCCCGTTCATGCTCTGTCTCTCTCTGTCCCAAAAATAAATAAAAAACGTTGGAAAAAAAAAAAAAAATTAAAACAAATTTCGAATACTTGGAATAGTTCTGGATTTTCACAAAAGAAATAAAACTCTAGGTGAATGTTTTAAGGGCAGAGTTCGTGTTTTCCTGTGTTGATGCGATGGTCACTAATGGCCGTACCTGATCTGCGATCGTGCGTTGAAAGCAGAGTTTTCTTAAGATGTGGAATCGCGCAGTCACATTTCATCTGCTGTGACTCTGTTAACCCGAAATGTTTGAGTCATCGTAAAGCTTTATGAAAAGTTATTTTCAAAGGGCGTAGTAGAATGGTTTCTACTGTTCTGTTTAGGCACAAACATTTTCTGAAACTTCCGTCAACTTTTTTCCCCTGACTGCTGCTTTCTGTCATGTCAGAGGATGAAGTTTTTGCTGCTGCAGCAGAAGTACCTGGAGTACCTGGAGGACGGCAAGGTCCTGGAGGCACTTCAAGTTCTGCGCTGCGAGTTGACGCCACTGAAATACAACACGGAGCGCATCCATGTTCTCAGCGGGTAAGGAGGCCCGGCCTGAGCCGGGCCGATGAAGGGGCCGCAAGGGCTAGCAGGGGGCCGCTCCCGGGTCCCTCTTCTTAACGGCGTGCCCGCCTCTGAAGATGGCTGAACTCTTGGACCGTGTTCGTCTGGATAAACTCACTCACGTGTCCCAGCTCTTGTTGTCCTCACGGGAGGCTCTGGGATCAGCCACGCGAGAGGGTGAAAAAAGAAGCGCGTGTCGCCATTTCGTGGTCTCGCAGGAAAGCCCTGTGGCACGACTGTCTGTGAAGACAGTAGGCGGCGAGGCTTCCGGTGCGAGGCATCAGACATTTCTGTTACCGTGTACCCGTCGCGTCCCAGGCCCTTGCCAAGCGCCCCACTTGAGCCTCGCGTCAGTCGTGTACGTGTCGGGGGGCCGTGGGGCTTGGATCTGGCCCCCCTTCTGTTCGCGCACACGCTCTGGGCCGCACCTTCAGGTGCCTTCTGTGCACGAGGCTCCCGCTTCCCCGCGCATGTCTCTGGCCTGCCTGACGTCTTCGGGGTGTCTCCAGGGTGTGTCGGGTGAATGCTCACAGCAGAGTTCTCCAATCCGCTTGCCCCCTCCCCCCACCCCCGCTCTCACTTTCTTGCCTCTGTAAACGGTAAGACCTTCTACCCACTCGTCCAAACAAAGCCCAAGGTTCATCCTTGCAGGTGTTTAACCCTTTCACTCCGCTGTGCGTCGGCCTAACTCTAAAACATACCAGATCTGTCCAGTTCTCTCCGTCTCCACCATTTCTACCCTAGTTAGTCCACACCAGCTCTCCTAGAATATTCCCGTACCCTCCTCATGAGTCCCACCCTATGTGTTCTTGCTCCTCGAATGGCACACGGTTCACACAGCAGCTGGCTAGATACAGAAGTAAAACCGTACATTAAGTCATTTCTCTCCCTTTCTTAAAATGCAGAATCTCTGCTTAAGCCCACACGCTTGCTGATCCTTCCCTGCCGTCTTTTCCTTGATCCGTTCGCTCCAGTGACACGAATGTTTTTTCTGTTCCTTAACTTGCCAGGCCACTTACACTGCCTGTTCCCTTTATCTTAGATGCTCTTCCCCTGATCTTTTCGGAGGAGCTACTAGTTGCTAGGGTCCCAGCCCAAATATCCTCTCCTAAAACCACCCACCAGGTGTTCTCTGTCACATCACTGTGCTTGTTTTTCTTCATAGCAGTTTTTATTATAGGACAGGGCCCCGGCATCCAGGACAGCATTGACACATGATGAGGTTCCAGATACAAAATGGTGGGTAAAACGATGGACCCAGAGAGGTATAGGGTTCATTTTAGGGTTTTTGAGGGAAAGGAAACAACGTCAGAGAAGCGACGTAGCCAGTCCAGGATACGGCTAACACACCACCAAGAGCCGAGCCCCAGACTCCGGCTTGACTGATTCTAGAGTCACCGGTCCACACCCGCTGCCTCTTGAAATGGTGCTGCTGCTGGATGTCCTACAGTAGCTGACCGCTTCCTTCCTTCTGTTTACCTCTCCGATAGGGGGTCTGGTTTCTGGTTTCACGGTATGATGAGGTTTGTCTTGTCTGGTCACAGAACACATAACTTTATCACATAGCCTTTATTCCAGAATGATCTTAACCCAGTGTGTCCCTTGAGTGTTCCACATAAGGAAATGGCCCAGAGATGTCCAGGTGTGGACTTGGCGTTCAGACCCATGGTTTCTTCCTCTCACCCTCTCCTTCCTTTCAGTTACACTCTGTGGTTTCCCATAGACAGGTTCATTTGAAATCTTAAAGTATAACGTGTATTTTCTTTTAATTTTTTTATTTTAGAGAGCAAGTCGGGGAGGGGCAGAGAGAGACTCCTGAGGGGGCTCCACACTGTCAGCACAGAGCCCGATGCAAGGCTCGAACTCAGGAACTGTCAGATCATGACCTGAGTCAAAATCAAGTCGGACACTTAACCGACTGAGGCTCCCAGCAAAGTAAACAATTTTTCCATAAAATTATCGATGATAAATTTTACTCCCAAAAATTTATTTTAGAAACCAAAATTTTTATGATATCTGGCTTTTTTTTATAGGGTATTTTGAGTCAAACTACTCATGCTATTAAAGTAGCTAAGATACTGTATGCTAAATGGCAAGAGAGCGAGTAGGTCTGCTCCTGAGGAAGAAGGGCCTAAGTTACTGGCTGCTAAGTACAGTTCAGAAGGAGAGGGGGCGGCACTCCTGTTAACTGGGAGGTGTCGGGTGTTTCTCTCATCATTTAGGAAGCTCTACCTCCATACCAAGTAGTGGACTGAGTACTTCAAGTACTCCCTCTTATTTAATCCTGACTTCCTTATTTAGTGCCCTTTTTCCAAGTGAGAGGAACAGGTCTGAGAGCATCGTCCCAGAGTAAAAGCAGGAGGAGGGTCCCTTGCTAGGTCTGGTCACTGTGTCCGAACCGTGCCTTCGCTTCCCTGACTTTCAAAGCCCGTTCTCGTGAGAGGAGCCAGAGGCAGGTCAGGGTCCCACTTCCGCGGGGCCCTCCTGTGTTCTCCAGAATCCGTGACTTGAGCGTTCACACCTCCTTTGGCACACATAGTGAGCCGGGAAACGGTTCCCAGGTTTCCTGCTTTGGGGGATCACGATACCTTTCACGGGATGACACAAGGGTGATTATCCAGTCGTTCCGTTTCTTGAGTGACGTCTGTGATCAGCTCTTGAAAGTGTGGTGGTGTTTAATTAACATCGTGTAAATTGAAGGGGTTTTTTGGAGTTTTGTTTTACAACTGAGGAGCAGCTGAGTTAGCGTAGTATTTAAGAGCAACATTTGCAGCTAAAAATGCCTGGGTTCACATCCCCTTCGTTTTTGCCTCTTACCTAAGCCAGTTCCTGAAGCTTTTCTGTGCCCTCCGTGCTTCGTCTGTACAAAGAGAACGCTAGCGCTTGCTTCGTGCGGACTGTGGCGGGATCGCGGCGGGCGTTAAACCAAGTAGCGCGTGGAGCGCCTGGAACAGAGCCGGGCGCACAGGGAGAGCTGCACGTGTGCCCTGGTGGATTGTAATAATCTGCTAGTGGATGACACCATCGTGACAGTTACCGCGCATGCTGCCGTCACACTGTATTACGTTGTAGTAATTCTGTCCAGGTGCCAAGTTGTATTAGTGAATTGGGTCCACTGTAGAGATTTCTTCTTGATGAGTTTTTCTTAGTGAAAATATAATCAATATTTTCCAATTATGTTTAATCCGAAGCAAAGGGTTTGGTACTCACTGCTTTCCCTCTGTCGCATTTTCAGCTATCTGATGTGCAGCCATGCGGACGACCTCCGGGCCAAGGCAGAATGGGAGGGCAAAGGAACGGCTTCCCGATCCAAACTGTTGGACAAACTTCAGAGTAAGAAGAGTCTTCATTTTTGGTTTCTGTGTTTTCGCTTATGTTAGAAATAGATACTGAGAATTGATTAGGTAGCCTTGTGTCTAGACATACTCTTAGTGAGCAGTGAGCAGTAATGTAGGCAAGAAGGGAAAATCCATCACGAAGCCCTAAAACCAGAGGTTTCCAGACGGGGCCCTGGAGTCTGGGAGGTAGCTCACATCCTCAGGAGCCGTGGGGGGTGTGGGGTGCGGGTCCCAGAGCAGCTCTCCTTGCACCTGTGTTGCGCAGTCACGTTCCCGTTGAGATTTTCTTTGTGGGGGAAGTGCTGTGGTTCGAGAAAAAGGACATAAACCAGACCTTTAAAGAACTGTTTTTCCTTTTTAAAGACTTTATTGTACTTTTTTTTTTTTTTTTTTTTTTTTAAGTAAGTTCTACACCCAACGTAGGGCTTGAACTCACGACCCCAAGATCAGGGGTCACGCGCTCCACCGACTAAGCCAGCCAGGAGCCACCAAACTACAAGTGTTTTAAATATTTTGTTGATTTCAATAGGAAGGCCCATATTTAATTGTTTTCCTCAGTGTTATAGGTAACTTCCAAATTAGCAGAAGGGTTTTATTTTTGCCACAGTTTTATACATAAACGACCTTTTTGCCCTCTTGGATTTTAAATCACTTTACTCTGTTGCACGTTGAGGTGCAGGAGTAAACATCCTAGGAATCGGGAAACCTTGTGGTCCGGGAGGGGTGAGGCACGGAAGGATTGGAATAGATTGGTGTCTGCATCAAAACACCAGTCCCCCTCCGTCTCTAGATTTCTAGATTTCCCTGCACGTGCGGTGACGCTTAGTTCCCTCGGGCGCGTGGTCGTCTGTACATTTTCTTTCCATCACTGCCTTTTAGGGGGAGGGGGGTTGTTGGTGGTGGGTTTGTTTTTTGTTGTTGTTTTGCTTTTGCTTTTGTTTAGTTTTGGAAATTCACATGCAAGTGAAAGCCCTCCTGGGGCACCTGGCTCAGTCAGGGAGCATGTGACCTCGACCTCGGGATCACGGGTTTGAGCCCTCCTTTGGGCGTGGAGCCTAACTTAATAAATGAATCAAGTTTTTAAAAATTGTTTAAAAAAAAAAATACAAGTTAAAGCCTTCCCGTCTGTCCCGTTTTGCAGCGGCGCCCCCGTAGCCGCTGACAAATCCTGATGAAGCCCACGTTCTGTCGCACCGCCCGCCACTGCTCCGTTCAGGGGGCCTGAATTATCGGGTCAGGGCCAGTGCAGCAGAGAGCGAGCAAGTGTCTTCAGTAAAAGGTTATACTGTCTTGGTGTTTTAACATTTACTTTCGTTTCTTGTTTTAAAACTATCTTCTCCTGAAGCCTACTTGCCGCCATCGGTGATGCTTCCCCCTCGGCGTTTACAGACTCTCCTGCGGCAGGCGGTGGAGCTACAAAGGGACCGGTGCCTGTATCACAACACCAAACTCGATAATAACCTAGATTCTGTGTCTCTGCTCATAGATCACGTTTGTAGTAGGTAAGAGAACAGCTTCTTATGCTCTTACGTTCTGAAGCAGGCTAACGTCTTACAGACTCAGTACGAACTTTGTGAAAATGGTTTTTTTTTGGAGTTTTGTCCTGTCGCGGTGAAACCGTTTGTCTCTGGTACCGCGTTCACGTTCACGAGTGGAGCTGGGATTACCGAAGCTGACGTTTCCAGAGAAACGTGCAGGTGTTTATGTAGTGACCCTCAGCTGGAGAGCGTGCTTTCCTCCTCTTGTCTGTGGGCGGGTCGCTGATCTTCGGTGTCCGGCCCTCCCGGTGAGGGCTTGTGAGTGTTGTCGGGTGGGGAGGCCACTGACCCAAGTGTTGGCCATCCTTGGAGGCCAGGACTCTCTTTCTGGACGCTGTCGCTGTTTTAACAGTGGCCCCAGTTATTTCCTGCCCATAAAGATCATGGAAATACTTTGTTCCTAACGGTAGGTCTGCTTTTTAGTAGAACCTGGCCCCTGAACTAAACATGGTTGGAGTAACAGGTGTTAACTTTCTGGTTTGGGTTTGTTGCTGTACCTGTCCAAATACGTAATTTAACCTGTAGGGATTGAGCCTCCGCTTTTGATATTAGGAGTATTTTGACTGAAACTGTCCCTACTATTTTAATGATGATCTCCAAGTTAAAGCAGAGCTCGGGGCGCGTGGGTGGCTAGGTCGGTTAAGCGTCCGACTTCGGCTCAGGTCATGATCTCGTGGTTTGTGAGTTCGAGCCCCGCATCGGGCTCTGTGCTGACAGCTCAGAGCCTGGAGCCTGCTTCGGGTTCTGTGTCTCCCCTTCTCTCTGCCCTTCCCATGCTCATGCTCTGTCTCTCTCTGTCTCTCAATAATAAATAAATGTTAAAAAAAAAAAAACTTTTTTTTTTTTTTTTTTTTAAAGCTGAGCTCTAATTTTTAAGACACTGAAGAACAGGGGCGTCTGGGGGCTCAGTTGTGTAAGGCGTCCACCTCCTGATCTCGGCTCAGGTCATGATCTCCCGGTTCGTGGGTTTAAGCCCCGCATTGGGCTCTGTTGCTGACCATGCAGATCCTGCTTGGGACTCTCTCTCCCTCTCTGCCCCTCCCCCACTCGCACACGTGTATTCTCTCTCTCTTTCTCTCTCTCAGTAAATAAGGTGCTAAAGAACGAATCTGGGAATATTTCAGGCTTCAGGAGGGAGACGATCTGGGTCTGGTGAACCAAACACGAACAGCTGTGCTGTGCGTGCCCAGTTTGTTTTGCCAAAGGCCCCTGCAGAAGCCCCGGTGCGGGCAGGTGGGGCCAGGGTGCGGATGGCGACGGGCTTTGGGTCCAGGAACCTGAACGTTGGCGCGCGTGGTCCAGGCATGCACAGAACGCTCTGCGTGTGGCTCGGTGTTGCCTCCCCTCCCCAGATGCGGTGGAAACAGGAGGCTGACGGTTGGCCTTCACCTAGCGGATAATGACTTGGTGTGTGTCTTAAACTTGCTGAAAGTGATGGATTAGAGTCCTTTTCTTTTTTCCTGTTTTACTGTTTAATGTTGTTCTTTAACTTCGAATTTCTAAATCTTTCAATTGAAAAGAGGTAGGAGATTATAGTTAAAAAGCGACATGGTTTCATCCTTCGCAGCTCCTGTGGGGAATGTGAGACCAGCGTTAAAACTAAGGCAGTTGTGAAGCCAGGCCTTTCTAAGATTTAATTTATTGCTGAATATTGCTTGGATTTGTTGCTGGCAGAATGCTATTTGCAGTGGCCTTTATGGTTTAAGAGGTGTCGGTGGGTGAAGGGCTTGCCTTCCTGTGCGGAAACTCAAATCTATGAGCACGGGACCTGCGTTTTTCTTAATGTCTGTAGTAGGACCTGTGAAAGTAAATGATGGAAAATGTTTAGTCTGACTTTGTCTTGCCCTCAGATCAGGGATCAGGCTCTTAGAACCTGCGTAGAAAGCACTCCTGAAGTTTTACGTGGGAGTGAAAGTTCATGCTTTTCAGAACTCACCGTCGATTGGAAGGTCTCCCCTGTAGTCTTTTAAAATCAAAATAGGGGCGCCTGTGTGGCGCAGTCGGTTAAGCGTCCGACTTCAGCCAGGTCACGATCTCGCGGTCCGTGAGTTTGAGCCCCGCGTCAGGCTCTGGGCTGATGGCTCGGAGCCTGCAGCCTGTTTCCGATTCTGTGTCTCCCTCTCTCTCTGCCCCTCCCCCATTCATGCTCTGTCTCTCACTGTCCCAAAAATAAATAAAAATGTTGAAAAAATAAATAAATAAATAAATAAAATCAAAATAAAACTTTGACTCTGTGCTTCTGCTACTTACCAGTGTACACGCCACACACACACACACACCTGCCTCAGAGTCTGCTGCTTAAGATAATTCCCTGCTGTGCAGTCACACTGTCTGTGTCCTTCGCTCTTCAGATTTCTGCAGCCAGCACAGCCCCGTAACTGTTGCAGATGTTGGTGACGAACAGTTTCTTTTTTAAACCCAGTGACTGCTTTGCAGACTCTTTGGTTTCACTGCTGGCTGCCGCTGGTTACCTGTGCTTTATTAACTGTGTTCCAGACAGTTTCTTTGGTCATCCCGCCTTCCTCTTCTGGGTTCTAACGGTGCCCGGGTCCAGGCAAGGGCTGCAGAATTCATCTCCTAAGCCTTGGACCTTAATACAATTGTGCGTGTTGCTCGAGTATCTTAAATGCAGCACGTCCAAAGTGGACTTCCCTCTCCTCTTCCTGTCCCTGAAGAGTCTACTTTTCCTCTTAACTTCCCTGTTTCAGTGAAGGGCTCCCGTCTGCCCAGATTCTCCCAGCCAGAACACTGGGAGTCAGCCTAGAGGGACATTTAGGGGTGCGTTTGAATGGCACCGGGGAGGGATGCGTCAGGCATAAAGTTGGGATACACGTCTTTACGGTGAACTGTTCCTTTGTTGCTGAACTAGGAGAGGAAAACCTGGATTTGATTTAATTCCTACTATTCCCCTTTCATCTAGAGGTCTTCAAATGAAATTTTGCTGTCTTTTTTACTTACTCTACTCCCTTGGGGAAATAAGATTAGCATTGGAACTAGAAAACTGTATTCTCATAAATTAAATCTTAGCACTGAAATCTAAATACCAGCTTTTCTTTCTTCTCTCTGGAGGACAGAGAATTGATTATGAATAAGTGAACGGGAACTTGTAGAAATCTTAATCAGCACTGAAGAGTTTTCTTTAGATCATGTATTTGTATCTGTGACAGTGAATGCATATTTTTGGTTAAATTGGTGGGGTTTTTCACCAGCATCCAGTGGAAGGATGTTTCCATAGATAACTTTGTAAGTGTTGAGTTTTTAGTAAAAGATTATTATGAAATATTTATAGAAACTTAAAATGTGAAGATTCAGTGTGATTAAAATGCTATACTATTCTCTTTTCCTTGGGAAGGTGCTATTTTTAACACCGTCTTACATTTCTTTTTTAAGTTTTTTTAACTTTTTTTTTTTTTTTTTTTTGAGAGACAGAGTGAGCAGGGTGGGGGCAGAGAGAGAGCGACACAGAATCCCAAGCAGGCTCCAGGCGAATCCACGAACTGTGAGATTATGACCTGAGCTGAAGTTGTACGCTCAACCCACTGAGCCACCCAGGTGCCCCAACACCATCTTAAATTTTAAATTTACTTGAAAACTAAGTCCTCAGCTTTCACTTGTGTACATCTAAAATTAGGCTGTTAATAAACTGAGGGCTGTTTTTCAGAAATTATTTAATGATAAAAATAATGACAATTTAAATACTACTGTAATGACTGTTGGTAGTAGACTGGATGATCTGTGCCCTAAATTCTTACTATGAATTGGTCCTTTGTCAAGACCATTTTATTGCTCTGGTTTTAGATCTGTCATTTCACTGATCATGGGATCAATCTAACCCATTTGAATTATTGTGTATCTTATGCCTAAATATAAAGTGTTTCTCACTGAGTAAAAGACATCACTCTCAATTACTACCCATAAAGTGGTGGGGGGGGGAAGCACTCTTGATATTGAAAGTACCCACTTGACTGGAATTGTATCCAACAGTGTCTTGAAAAATGCAACTTAAAAAATGATAATTGAAAGAAAACTGGTCTTGGAGAGTGAGCCATAGGTTTAAATCCTGATTCAGTTATCGGTCTGTGAGACTCGGTATTTGTCCTCTGAGCCTTATGAAGACGGAGATGTTTACTTGCCTTGCAAGCTGGTCTTGAGAATTAGCAGTACTATATGTAAAGTACGCAGCAGTGCAGGGCATCTAGAAAGTGCCTACTGAATGGCAGCTGGTATCGATTGTGTTTTAGATATAGAATAACCGTTTAATATTAAAGCAACTTACAGACAACCCGAAAGTTTAAAGCAGCCTGCCGATAGTCAAGTGCTACAGTAGATGGTCATTGTGTGCAGATACAGAATGTTAACTTGGTTTTAAATCTAGATTACTTATCAGGCTGGTGAATTGATAAAAATATATTTTTAGATTCTAGATTCGTTGGGTAAAAAAAATAGGGAAAACCATTTTTCCAGACAGACTTAGAAGGTCATCAAGTCACAGGGATGAACAGTACAGCACAGGTAACACAGTCCGTGTAGAACACACCTGTTGCGGTGATAACATAATGGTTGAGGCGCCGCCACACGCCTGAAAGACATTTTCTATCATAATGTCAGGTGTACTTGAGTTAAGAAAAGTTTCTCCACTAATGTGTACCTTTTTTATAATCTTACAGAGACCGTTACAGGGCCGTACTGTCCCCAAAGAAGTCACTAATTTATACGTGACCACTTAAACGTAAAGAAACTAAAATTAAAACTCAAGTTCCTCAGCTATGCCAGCCGCATGTCACGTGGCCGGGAGCCCCAAGTGGCCAGGCTCCGCGACTGGTGGGCTGGGTCCAGAGCCTTGCCAGGTTAGCTCAGGAAGCTGTCCGAGGTGCTGCTGCGGAGGTTGGAAAACGTCAAGAGAGTTTAAAAATAGTTCAAAAGGTGCTTAGAACAGTCATCCTTGTGGTAACTGCCTCCTCTTTAGGTTGGTGATTGTAGAAGTCTCTGCCCTTCGTCTAGAACAATCACTGCCGCCCCTGAGGTGCCCGCGAGAGCGTCAGGCGCCATCTCCCCACCCTGCCTTCACGGCCTCGTTCTTGGACTCCACCCTTGCGTACGGAGTTTCAGGAGGCATGTCCCCTTCCCTCTAAGCTTATGGTTGGAAAAATTGAGACTCGCATTAAAGGGGTTGCCCACTTCCTGGGAAGCTACCTGATACGTGGCCAGCCGCCGCAGCCCTTCCTGGACACCGCACTTCCTGCTCCCCCCAGCGGGGCATTAGAATTAGCGATCACTCGTGAGTATCTGTTGTGTTCCAGGATCTTGAGATGTTTTTCTCATCTTCGGCAGAACCCTATTAAGTATAGACGAATCCCATTTTATAGATGAGGGAATGGAGGCCTAGAGGAGGTCAGTGACCTGCCAGACACGACAGCTTGTGACCCAGACTCTCTGATGCCTGTTGTCCTTCTGTTTGTCAGCATACATCCTTCCCGATGCCGGCCCGCTCACACAAACTTGAACACCTGATTGTTAATTTTTATTCATAGGAGTTGACTTAATCAGACCAAAAAATTCTCTGATGGATGCATACTTTTACTCTTTTTTCAATCTTGAGAACGGGGGTAAAAAGAAAAACTTGGGCATTGAAGGAGACTCTGGATTACTGATTTCCCCTGAGATGGCCTTGGCTGATGTCATTATAATCTTTTTCTATGTACTATGGAAACTTGATTCTCCAGATTTATAAGGACATTGGTATCTCGTTTGTAAAGTTTCTGATCTCCACGCGGTTCTATCACTTTTTCGTTGTTCTTATTCTACTCTGCTTTGAACGAAGAATTACTTGTGGACCTCTCTGTTTTAGGAGACAGTTCCCGTGTTACACCCAGCAGATCCTTACGGAGCATTGTAATGAAGTGTGGTTCTGTAAATTCTCGAACGATGGCACTAAACTAGCAACAGGATCCAAAGATACGACCGTTATCATATGGCACGTTGATCTGGTATGTACTTTGCTGCGGGGGCTTTAGATGACAAAAAGGTAATCGGTGATGGAATCGACCGCTTGTTAGTGAATGAAGTGTACACACGTAAATGAGTTCTAAGCATTCTCCTCCCGTTCTTGTCGTGTCTTCCCTCTTGCTGTGCTGTCTAGATGATGCGCGTACACCAACAGTCCGTGCGCGTTACGTGCCGGCACTGAGTCCGTGCACGCGAGGTCTGGCTTCATCCTCTGCCTACACCTCTTGCTTCCGTGTGAGGAAACTGAGGCGGAAGTTAAGTGCCCAGGCTTTCAGAGCTCGTAAGTGGCGGAGTTAGGCTCAGATCCAGGAAGAGTTTCACTCCAGACCCACTGCTCTCGATGCCCCCTGCCGGTTTGTGTGCTAATATTTGATTTCCGGATTGGTACGGCATCCGCTGTGTCACAAGTTAGGAGAAGACTTGTTACCATTTTGCCTTCCGAATCTCTTTTTTTAATTTAATTATTTTTGAGAGAGAAAGACCACAAGTGAGGGAGGGGCAGAGAGAGCGGGAGAGAGAATCCCAGGCAGGCTCTGCGCTGTCAGTGCAGTCTGACACGGGACTCAAACTCATAAACCGTGAGATCAGGACCTGAGCCGAAATCCAGAGTTGGATGCTTAACTGACGGGGCCACCCGGGTGCCTCTAGAAGGAAATATCTTTAAAAAAAAGAATCAGGCGTGCCTGACTGGCTCAGTCTGTAGCATGTGCAACTCTTGATCTCAGGGTTGTGAGTTCAAGCCCTGCGTTGGGCTTGGAGTTTATTACTTTAAAACAAAATCAAATTGGAGAACACACCTCGAGATTTGTGTACCTACTATGTGCTGTGAATGATGAAAGGTAAACAAGGCCTACCCTTTGCGATAAAGCAGGCGTTCTCGTTTTGTACCACGTACTACTCTGGAGGGACCCCCCCCCCCCCCAATAACATTTTTAAATGCATAAGCCAGAACATATAGGAAGCCCAAGTATGCTGAAATAGAGTTGTCAAGATAGTATAGAAACAGATACAGTATAATAACGCGGTGCTTTTTTATTAACGCATTAAATAACAAGTTCTAGCAAGAGAGCTAACAAGTATCAGATTTGACGTAGTGATGGGCGTCAGTGTTTCAAGATACCTGCAACAAGTAACGTGCTGTGAAAATATTTGAGATTTCTGTCAACCGCCACCTTATCCTTCCTAATACTCAGTATGTGAATGTCCCTCGTGTATCACCTGATGCCGCCTTGTTAATTGCCTTCATTCAAGATTGAAGGAAATACTGAATTTTGGCCTGCGGTTAGTGAAAATAAAGATGTGCACTTGTCCCATTCAAGTTCAGAGACCCCCGTTTCTGTTCCTGAATGACTCCTTGCAGACCACAGGTGAAGGAAGTTTCGTGCAATATGTACAAAGGGTCACAAAAGCGCAGGCCTGCCGCTCAGGTGAGCGCACCTAGTCTGACCTTGATGTGCACAACATCAAGGGAGACAGGAAGGGGCATTTTGGGGCGAGAGGGACCTTACCTTGCCCTCCCCCACCTTCAAATAAGAGAATAGGGTGAGTCAGGCAAAGAGTGGGAAATCAGATTAGGAAAATAGCGTGGGGTCTAGTCTCGGCCTTTGAGTGCCATTCCAAGGAGTCGCATTTCAGCAGTTATCTGCAACATGTCTGGAAAGAAAGCATATCAGACTGTGCTTTATTACGTTTTCTTTTGGCAACGACGTGTAGCAGTTCCTACCGTTTGGCACCTATTTTCTGAGCACGTGCTCTATGCGAGGCCTTCTTGCCAGCTCATGGTCATACAGTGTGATTGTTCTATACTGGGTGCTACAGGGCCTCAAAGAAGAAACGCCACTGGAGCTGGAGAGCAAGGGCAGAGTAAGACGAGTAAGTCTTCGGAGAAGACGGAGTAAACAGTTACTTAGACAAACTAGTTACTACTGACCCCAGGTACAGGAGGACATGGCTGGCATCCGGGCAGTTCCGGGAAGAGGCTACGCTGCGGACTAGGAGACGAGGCTCATGATGTACAGAGCAGCCAGTCGAGGAGGATCTTGTACACTTTGCTGGGGACTTTGGGCCTTCATGCTGGTATCACCCAGGGTGCTGTTGCCGGGACAGGAGTTCCACGTGAAGGGCTTTTGTAGCCAGAGTAGCTTGGGACATGCAGAATTCATGCTTTTGTTCCAATTTGAAATGCAGTGGATTTTAGAGTTTAGCACGATGGTATTTTATGTCAAGTACTGTCTGAAAAACTTGTAAGAAAGTTGGTGATCTTCTTGAGTGTGTGTGTGTGTGTGTGTGTGTGTGTGTGTGTGTGTTTTAATAGATAGAAAAAAGAATACGTAGGGACCTTTGAGGTTTGAGTTGGTGTGATTCCAGTGCCTAATTTCTTTTGACAGGTTTTCTTACCTTTGCCCCCCCCCAAAAAACATTTTACTCATTTCCCCACCCAAAATCTAAAGCAGAGTTCAGTGGATTCCATGAACATGATATTTCCACTTGGAACAGGTTAGTATAGAGATGCTGTGCTCGTAATGACCTAGTATTAATATCCCCATTGATGTTTTGCGCTTTTTTTTCCAGGATTAATTAATGTGCATGAAACAATTCGTTTTTTAGTTACATACTTCTAAAGTAGTTTGTCATCAGTTTAGAAGTGAATCTTTGGGTAGATACGAAGGACCGCCATGAATGAGAGTTTCTTGCTGGAAGATCCTGAGCCGGTCCAAAAGCCTAGACTTCCCTGTTAAATTATGCCAGAGACTCTCTGTTTTTATACGGATCCCCAAGCCTGTTAGCCTTCTCCCAGAGAGGAATCACAGGCAGTCGTAGTGTTACCTAGTTAGTTTTGTCAAACAACGGCGGTTTGGACAAGGCGATTGAATAAATGCTAGACTTAGGGTCCAGTGAAGAAACAAAGTACATTAAACACATCCATTGGTCAGTTACATTTCTGGAAAAATCTCCCAACCTATTTTTATCGGAGTAGTTTATCAGACCCATCCCTAACTACTTTTGGGTCCTCGCCGTTGGAATCCTGCAGGCTTGATACTGGTCTCTATCTTTGACCAAACCTAAAACTGAACTCCTTGCTTCCTGCCCCCGTTTCCTGTTCCCACAACCAAAATGTACAGGTCGTCCCATTCTGTTGTGTGTGACCTCTTTCGGTCCAGACTTTTGTTTGGATGGCCTGTCTTAACTGTTAATGGCTGTGGTGTCAGCTCTTTATGAGTGTATGTTTCCTATGTCCGTTCGTTCAGATTCACCTTCCACGTCCTCCTAGAGCCAGATGTTACATCCCGTAGTCCCCGTCCTAAGCCAGATGTCACGTCCCATAGCCCCCGGTTTAAAACTTGTCGGCGGCTCTCCTCTCACCCTTAGCCCGAAGTGAAGGTGCCCACTCTTCAGCCCTGTCACTCGCCACCTCCCCTCTCACGGCGCGGTCCCTTCCACACGGCTCACGCTAGGGCCCGGGCAGGGGCAGGCCTTCCACATTCACAGACTTTGCGCCCTTCCCTGTACCGTGGGGGCGAGGAGGGGTGGTAACCTTGGAGACTGATGAGGGTTACACGAGGCGCTGTTGCCAAACGGTGCTCGTCCTGCCCAGCCACAGCCAGAAGCTCAGAAGACTGGCCACTCCTCAGTGTCACACAGAGAGGTGGCGGCTCCACTCATGCGCGTGGACTCAGAGGATACTTGTCCACGGTCATGACGGCATTAGATACAGTAGCCAGAAACATGGAAACAGTCCCGTGTTGGTCAGCTGACAAGTGGGTACACGGGGTCTGACGTGTCCGCAAATGGAGGATTTATCAGGGAGAAGGAACGGAATGCTGACCCCGGCTGCGACACAGATGGGCTCTGGAAACACCACGCAGACGCACAGAGTGAAAGAGGCCGATCGCAGAGGACGCCATATTGGATGGCTCCACTTGTACGAAACGTCCAGAATAGGCAGATCCAGAGAGAGACAGGAGTGGCTGCCAGGGGAGGCAGGTGGGGGCAGTAACTGCCAGTGAGTACCTGCCAGTGAGCCTTCTTTGTGAGGCCACAGAATGTTCTAGATTCACTAGGTCATATACTTTGAGAGGGTGGTACCTAAGTTGTGTCTCAAGAAAGCAGTTTTCAAAAATGAAAACGTAGCTGTGACTACACCTGCTTTCAGTGTCCCTGAGAGCATCACCAGGTAACGGCCTGTGTCCTTATGTTGGCCTCTGGCACACGGGGCCTGGTGCGTGGTGGATGCTTACTGGATGTTGCCGTGTGGACGTGTCTTTATGAAGCAGGCTGTTTGGGCTTCAGCTGGGAGATTGGTGAAATCTGTGAAAACTTCCTCAGAGTGAATTACGTTCTCAGAGTATACCCTCGCAGCTCATTGAAGTAGGACATGGACTCTGGGGACTCTAACCAAGTGGCCTCTTTCCCCCTTAGGACACACACCTGCTAAAACTGCTTAAGACTTTAGAAGGACACGCGTACGGCGTTTCTTACATTGCATGGAGTCCGGATGACAACTATCTTGTTGCGTGTGGCCCAGACGACTGCTCTGAACTCTGGCTCTGGAACGTACAGGTGAGCGCGTTCCGTCCCTGCTTCGGCCCTTAGGGAAAGCCGTTCCACACATCCACACGCTCGAAACTTGACTCTCCCGTAGAGCAGGGCCATTTGGCCCCCTTAGCAAAGAGAATCCGTCGGATGGAGCCCAGGTGTCCGAATGTATAAAGCTAAATATCATGCTGAGCATGATAGTTTTGAAAAGAAAGAGGAATGAGTATTTTCAGGAATGGTGGACTTGACGCTGTTGACTGTGGGACTCTCCCCACCCACCCCACCCCCGCCCTCCCCAGAGGATGCCCTGCGGTTTCGTCTTTGATGTACGCGGAACTGCCATGTGACAGCCTCCCTGCGGGGTCAGACTTCTCACCTGGCGGCCACACCATTGTCCCCTGGCCTGTGTTGGGTGTTCTCATCTAATCTGGGAAACGAAGTTTCAGCTCTTAGTAGTAAGCGCTCTGTTGCTGTCTCTAAATGAAAACTTGGCCTTTATCTAGGGTCCCATTTTTTAAAAATTAGCATTAAGTTCCCGCCATTAATTTTGTACTATGTTTGGGAAACCTTATAGTTACAATTTGAGGGTTGTTTTGGTTTTTTTAACTTCCTTCTGCAAAATGGCTGGTTCGATGCCGTTCTTTTCACTTTTCTGACGCGAGGCCAGAGCGTGGTCCGGGCTGTGGTTTGAATGTAAAAATGCGAGTTGATGAGCTAGGCCTGGGAGTCCGGGGGCCTGGAAGTGAGTTGGTTTTTACTGAGAGAGTGGAGCTCAAACTCTGCAGAAGTGTGCACAGGGGGTACCCCTGAAGGTGACCGGCCACACTCTCGCTCTGCTGCTGCCCCGGGCGGTTCTGTCACTGCTCACTTGCTGTTCATGTGTGAGACCCCGCTTTCTTAAGGAAAACGTTCAAAAGTGGAGGAATACAGCGGTGACCTGGGCCCAGCACCCTGGATTCGGCAGTTAACATTCCATACATTCTGTGTGGACACGTGTGTGCTCACGCGTGAGGACGTGCATACACACTCACATAGACCCCCACATCCAAAACGTTTGGAAGGAAATAACACATAGGATGTTTTATCCCAAATATTTAAGCACGTACCTGCTACAAAATAACGTTCTCCCGTATGACACGCGCTCCCGTCTTAACCTGACATTAGCTATAATTAATCCTCTAATAATCTAACATTCGTTTCATGATCAGACACGCCCAGCGCCCTGCTGGTGCCATTTTTATCAAAGCAGTGTGCGCGCAGCGTGTGTTCGGGATCCGGTTCAGGGAGCGGCAAGGCACAGGAGAGTCCGTGGCTTTCTCAGCAAAACAGGCCTGAAGTGAATCTCCCCTCAAAGACCAAAGGGGTTTTTTCCGTCAAAGCTGTTTTCCCCCATTCAAAGGAAGACATGTCGTCGTAACTCTACAGTGGTAGACTCAGGATTTATGGTGGCCACAGTCTTCCTGTGGGTCAGTTTTGAGTTTCTAGACGGTTACACGATGTTCTAGCTCGCCTGTTTGCTTGTGTGTTACTCAGCGGACCTGTTACGTAGTCCATTTTCACCTTATTCCTTTATATTTTTAGGTTGTTTCGTAATTACATACTCACATACGTGCTGTCCTGAGCGTAACAGAAGAAAAGACCATTTCTGCCTACAGAAATGTGTACTAACGTGTTTGTGACAGGAAGTGTGGAGGATTTAGCTGTTGCGTGTGTACTTGTGGTTCTAAACTGTTTCTCTCTAGCAACCCAAAAAGATAAGTAGGTGAGAGCAATTAATACGGGGGAAGGTTTTAACGTTGCTGGACCAGGGAAAATCAGGGAGACTTCCGGTTTTCTAGTTTAGTGTCCTCTTTGCTTTTATTACTTGGCCCCATTTCCTGATCCTACACTTTGTTTTCACTGTTTTCTTTTTACTTTTGATTACCCATTTCTCACAGGAAAATTATGCCCATGTACTTTTTATTACATCAAGGGCAGCTAATCTCTCTCAGAGCCTTTCTAATCCATGAACAAAATGGAATCGAGACTAGATTAAATGGTATGTGTCTACCTTCTAAGTTGAATAACCTAGAAAAAAATAAGAGGAGGATGTTTCAGTTTTGTAACCACTAAACAGTCTTTCGTAGTTGGGAATACTTTAAAGTGGCTATGCCAAACAGTACAAAAGTTCTTCTTTTCTGGGACTTTTAGTTGAGATAAAATGAGATATCAGAGTGCCTGCGTGGCTCAGTCAGTTAAGGGTTTGACTCTTGATTTTGGCTCAGGTCATGATCTCACGGTTTGTGGGTTTGAGCCCCGTGTCGGGCTCTGCGCTGACAGCGTAGAGCCTGCTTGGGATTCACGCACACATGCTCTCTCTCTAAATAAATAAACTTAAACAAATTAGATATCAGAGAAATAATTTTCCTTTCTCTCTTCCCATCTTCCCTACTACATTTTGAGCATCTTGAGTATAAAATTTGACATAATTTAGAACACCCCTGCCCTAGTTCAAGGGCACAGTTTTTCAATCAATTAATCGTGTTCGTGAGGAATTGCTAATGGCATTAACTGCAGTTTTAGAATAAATCTGTAAAGGACTATGGAGTGAGGAGAAGTAGGAACTCAGAAGGAACGGGCCTGCAGCGCTGAGCTTTTCACCACATTCTTAATTCATTTCTCTTTGAGGCTGCGGTGTTTTTGTTTGTTCGTTTGCTTTTTATGAGGCTGGTGAAAATAGTTCATTTCTCCAGTTAGGAGGACTAAACTAACCAGATAGCCCAGTCACTGTTGGCTTTTCTTTATACATTCCCTTTAGAAGAATATCTGAAGGTCTTATCCACAGTTTTATTCCTCTGTAGACGGGAGAGCTAAGGACAAAAATGAGCCAGTCTCACGAGGACAGTTTAACAAGCGTGGCTTGGAATCCAGACGGGAAACGCTTTGTGACCGGAGGCCAGCGCGGCCAGTTCTATCAGTGTGTGAGTATGTTGTGCGCCTCTCCACGCCTCTGCTCTTCGTTGTGTTCAAATAGTTCGTTTGCCGGGGCGCCTGGGGGACCCAGTTGGGTAAAGCGTCCGACTTCGGCTCAGGTTGTGATCTCACAGTTCACGGGTTCGAGCCCCACGTCGGGCTCTGTGCTGACAGCCCGGAGCCTGGAGCCTGCTTCCGATTCTGTGTCTCCCTCTCTCTCTGCCCCTCCCCCGCTCATGCTCTGTCTGTCTGTCTGTCTCTCTCTCTCTCTCTCAAAAATGAATCAACGTTAAAAAAAAAAAAAGTTTAAAATAGTCGCTTGCCTTGGCATCTCGTATAAGATACGTTCCACGAAGACCTGCCTTGTGCTCGTTCTGAATGAGCAGGGTGTGCAGAACTGTCTGTTCTCCTTTTTATACAAACTATGGACTTTGAGTTTAGTAAGACGTAAAAAATTATTCTACT
This sequence comes from Neofelis nebulosa, assembly GCF_028018385.1. NCBI lineage: Eukaryota > Metazoa > Chordata > Mammalia > Carnivora > Felidae > Neofelis > Neofelis nebulosa. The sequence goes on along the minus strand of NC_080796.1, from coordinate 7,570,234 downwards.
GAGCATTTTGTTCTCATAAATAAGTTTCTAATGTATAGGATCGAAAAATATTTTACTATTCTTTTGAGGTTTTAGGTTTTTTGTATCAAAAATATGCTGAGTTTCATGAGCAGGTGGTCTTAAGTATTTGAGGACTAAAAGTGGTGAGGAGAGCTACCAGAGAGCCTTCCGGTCGTTATTTGAAATGTCTTTTGATTAGCATCTGCCCTGCTGATCTTGGATTGGCTGTCTGACAAGCAGAGGTACTAGGTGACAATCCTGTGACGAGTCCTGTCACGAGGCCAGCTCTGCCAGGGGTGTGATGTCATCAGGCCCTGTCTTCTCGAGGCTCAGTGCCAGGGGCACTTCGAGACATGTTTTTAAGACCAGAATTAAACAAGATCCTGAATCCCATAAATCGCTAAATGTCGCCGGAGATGCGTATCGTGAAGACTTACATGGTCGTTACAGACTGGGGGGCCTTCCATTAAGCTGGCCGTGGGACACGTGCTTGCTTACAAGCCCCCAGTGCTTTTTTTGTTCCCAGTCGTCTCAGCACAGTGTATTGATCTACGTGTGATCTTCCCATTTTTTAAGTGGAGTTTCTATTTGTGGGCTAATGCACTGTCCTACTTTTATTTCTTACTCCCTCCGTTTTGCTTTGTTTTAACGGAGGGATAACTGACACGTAACATTATATTAGTTTCAGGGGTACAGCGTAATGACTTGATGTTCGTGTGCGTTGAAAATTACGACCACGGTAATTGTCCACTAGCATCCAAAGTTGTCGTGAGGACTGTTAAGATATACCCTCTTAGCAACTCTCAATCTGCAAGTTAGTCACCACGCTGTACGTGGCAGCATTTAAGCCGTTTGTCCTTAAGTCCCTGGCTGCAAGATGACCACGACGTCTCTGCCGACCCCGCCGTCCCCTACGGTATTGACCCCTTCGGGACAAGGACTTGGCAGCCCGGCCCCCTGGGGAACGGGAACAGGGTGCCCCTCCGACCTTGGAACATTCAACAAGATGATAATCCTGGGAGCTCTGATCTGTAGAACACATTACCCATTGGAGCACGTTACAAGTTTTTAAAGGGTTGTAGCACGTTCTGGCTTCCGTAAAGCTGCAATTACCGTGTCAGCAACCTTTTCCAGATCACAGCTTCTGAGTGGTTAGGATAAACCTCAGTATAATGCATTTTAAAGGAGCATTTGAATTCTTTTCCAATAGTAGCGAGGCCCTTACTTGGAATTTAGGGATTCTTTCTTTCTATTTATTGTATTTGCCTGTGCCTGGCTGGTTGTTGAAGGAAAGATGGATTTTACAGAGGTTCTCTCCCCCTCCCAACAGTTTTATTGTTGTAATGAAATTGGCCCTGTATTCAAATTTTTGCGACTAAAACCAGTCGTGGAACAATTAAGTTGAGATCAGGAAAAAACAAACGTTGCTGCAGAAAGACATTGCCAAGAGATTCTTTCTGTTTGCTTTCCACGTGCTGGTCAGCTTTGGGGCTAAATGGTGCTTTTCTCCTCAGGATTTAGATGGTAACCTCCTTGACTCCTGGGAAGGGGTCAGAGTGCAATGCCTCTGGTGCTTGAGCGACGGCAAGACGGTTCTGGCATCAGATACACACCAGCGAATCCGGGGGTACAACTTCGAGGACCTTACAGATAGGAACATGTAACTATTTTTTGTATCCGTTAAATATTCGTTGATTTATGTTAAAACGTGTGGTGGAACTTGCTATTGTAGAAGAAGAGTTTTTATGTTGTGGATTTGGTTTGACTGTTTGGATTGGCGGGTCTGGTGGTGCCGAGTAACCAGAAACTCAGATTTTCTTCCTTGATTAAAATAGTGCGTAGCGGCGACTACAGACAGAACTGTGGTCTTTAAGCTAGTAGAACAGGTTACATTTTGATAATTTGAATGATTTTCAGTATGATGATTTTCAGTATGTTGCTTCTGACAGATTATTTTCTGGTTACAGAGTACAAGAAGATCACCCCATTATGTCTTTTACTATTTCCAAGAATGGCCGGTTAGCTTTGTTAAATGTAGCAACTCAGGTAAGCTTATCCTTCTCTCAAAGAGTTAGTGTAGTTCAGATTTTAATTGCGATTTTTGGGGTGTGTGTGTGTGTGTGTGTGTGTGTGTGTAAACGAATATTTCTACAAATACTTTTTCTTCAAGACTGCTGTTTTTACAGATTCTTAAATTTTACCTCATATGTTTGACCTTCAAAGGTGTAGAGTCAACCATAAATTTATCAGAATGTTGGCATTTTGCGTAACGAGAAACTAAAACTGTTCCATCAGGCAAAGGGAAATTCACAGATGACTTTTTAAAATTCTTTTGAATTGAGGGAGAATAAATATGTCCATTTTCTTTTGCCTACAGGGAGTTCATTTATGGGACTTGCAAGACAGAGTTTTAGTAAGAAAGTATCAAGGTGTCACGCAAGGGTTTTATACAATTCATTCATGTTTTGGAGGCCATAACGAAGACTTCATCGCTAGTGGCAGCGAAGGTAAGTTGTGTGCACTGTTGGAGCGTGTGTACGGATGGGGTGGGAGCTCGGTGACCGTCTCCGTGTGTGAAGGTGGCCATGTTGCCGGGCAGATTCAGGGTGTTAACACGGGTAAAAATCGTAAGAGAGCGCTGGTCACGCTTGGTGCGTGCGTCACATCAAGGTGTACTTAAATCCAAACTCTTTCAAATGCCGGCCTGCTCTTTTCATGAGGCTGGTGGCATTCAGAGGTTAGTAGGATCTAAAAAGTCTGGTTGATTATGATGATTTAGCTGAACTTAGACAAAATTGATGATCGCTAGATCTTTAGTGGTTTTGTAATGGCCAAAGAGAATAATAGAGTTCGATAATTCTTACAGTCTCAGAAAAGCTGAAGTTCTAGAAGAGTCTCTACTGCCTTTCAGAGCAAATGTGCTCTCCAGTTGGCTAACATCAGTGTTTCAGGCAGGCTTGTTCCCAAAGTAGTCCGGTTTAAGAGAGACATTGTTTAAAATATGCAACATAGATACAGGTGAGTAAGTACTGGAAGTTAGCGTACCTTTTAAGGTGACAGAAATACAAGTCATGGGAAATTACTGAAAATTTTCAGTGGCCACACTGAGTACCCACTCTACTGCTCTAAGTACTAGGGCAGCAAGTTATTTAAGTCACTTTTAAAAATACTGAATCTAGTTTCACAACCTAGACCAAGGTACTGGATTATGTTGCTAATGTTCCATGTTTGCTACCCCTGTCTTGTCAGTACACAGAGGATCACAGAGTAACACAGGAGTTTTTCCTCTGAGTATGAGATGTACTGAAGAACTAGAACAGGGCCGCCCCAGGTGGCTCTGTCGGTCAAGTGTCGGACTCTTGATTTCCGCTCAGGTCATGTTCTCGCGGTTCATGAGTTCGAGCCGCGCATTGGGCTCTGCACTGACAGCATGGAGCCTGCTTGGGATTCTCTCTCCCTCTCTCTCTACCCTTCCCCCACTTTCACTCACTCTCTCAAAAGTAAACTTTAAAAAAAAAAAATCGGGACAAAGACCTTTAGGGATTCATATGAAGCATACGAATTTATCTGTTGTTTCTTTCACCAAAAAAAAAAAAAAAATCCGATAAGATTGAGAAGAGTGGTTTGTAGGTGACGCTTTTGAACAGTTTATGTCTTTGCAGTTAGAAATCCTTTTTTTTTCCTGGTAGTTTAATCATTTGTTTTCGCCCGGATTCCGCCTTGGCTCCTACTTTGACACGGTCCACACTTGGGAAGCCTTCTGCCTGCCTGTCCACTTCCCCCCGGGTCTCTCGCAGCCCTGCTCCCCCTCTTCAGCCTCACAGCCCTTCCGAACGGCACACGTGCCCTAGAAATGCCCGGAGAGCCGTCTGGCCGCCTCTGTTGCCAGTGACACAGTCCTTCATTCTAGGCCCCGAACAGACTTTGAACTAACGATGAATACTGTGAGCACAGCACAGTATGTTCTATTTGGGGCTACAAGTGACACACACCTGAAATAGCGAGACGCGCGTTCTCGAGTCCGGGTGGCAGAGCGGTTCTGAAAACGTCCTGAGCACCAAGCGGATGTAGTGAATGTCTCCTGTCCCGAGACGGTCACATTAATCCACCTGTCATTCGTTTGCAAGGAAAATATTTCAAGAACCTTCCAAATCCCCAAACACGCGAACAGCAGTATAAAATAGAGCGATGAGGAAACCTTTTCCCGGAAGAGTTCTGCTGTTACTCAAGCGTGTTCATTGTGCTGGTGATCTGAAAAAAACTTGCTTTATTTTTTTGCCCTTGCATGAGCTGTGGGTGCCCTGGACGGTGGCAGCCGGCAGGGCTCGGTCCGCAAGCCGGTGGCTCTGACCCTGAGCCCTGCCTCAGCCGCACACTCCGTGGGTGTGTGCTCACAGAGTGCTCCCCACAGTAGGCAGGCACCTTCACGCTCCTCAGACCTGTGGTGTCCTTCTTTGGAGCTCCTCCAGTTCGGGGGGAAGCGTGGCTAATCTGCCGGTCTTTCTCCGTGTTTTTTCTTCTCATGCAAGGAGAAATGATCGAGCAGCGTACGCCTTCTAGGCGAGCTCCGCTAGCTCTCCTGCGGGGGTCTCCGCTTTGGCTTCACACACGCACGCAGGATGCTCAGAGGCAGCCCCAGCCTCACATCGTCACGTTAGACGTTCTGAAGCCAGGACGTCGTCCTTTTCCATAAAGGACTGACCGCCCCCCCCACCAGGAGCTCCCACGCTGGCCACTAGTGGCACGTCTTGAGGTTGAATGCTTTTCTAACTCAGCCGGGATTCTGCCCTCTGTTTAAAGACCATCACTTCATGGTAACACGTGGTGTCTCCTCTGTGCCAGGCTCTTTTCAAAACTCTGTTCCATACACAACCTAATTTTACCCTCGTGCATGATGAGGTAAGTCCAGTCCCTCCTTTACGGCTGCAGTGTCGCCAGGAGCGGGTTATGTGTCCACAGCAACAGGGCTGGTCGGTGGTGGAGGGTGGCCAGGCATTGAGTAGCCGCGGCTCCAGAGCCTCCGCTGTCCCCGAGCCCGGAAAGGGCGTGGGCAGCACCGTGTAGGCCCAGGACACGGTGTCCGGGACCTAGTGTGCGCTAAACACCCGGCGAGGGGTCCGCTGTCACCTGCGTCATTGCTGTTGCTGAATTTGGACACATAGTTTTTCTGTCATGTCCGGTTTCCCTAGCATTTGTTGTCTCTGTCCTAGGTTTGTTCACGTCAGAAGATCTAGACTGTTAGCTCAGGTCTTACAGAACATTGCAGATTCTGTGATGACTTGAGGGCTAATCAATCACCTTTAACAGGGAAAATGTGTATTTTATTAAAATGGCTTTTTTCGGAAGGTAATTTATCGAGCTGCTCGTGGCACATCTCATCACATCACATGTTCTGTGTGTAACGAATAATAAATTGAAGGTCAGTAGGACAACTCCCTAACTTTTCTTTGAATTGCCGTTTGTTCAGATCACAAGGTTTACATCTGGCACAAACGTAGTGAACTGCCCATCGCGGAGCTAACAGGGCACACGCGCACAGTCAACTGCGTGAGCTGGAACCCACAGATCCCATCCCTGATGGCCAGCGCCTCCGATGACGGCACTGTTAGAATATGGGGACCAGCACCTTTTATAGACCACCAGAATATTGAAGGTAACCCCACTGCACGGCAGCCAGGCTCCCTCCCGGTGGAACAGGGCCCCACTCGTTGTAAAGTTGCAGGACTTTTAAGCGTGGGACAGAATTTATGTTCTCCCTCATTTAGAGGCTGTATATGCTCTCCCTTCACAGGAGTGTAAGCAATGTGAGAGGCGGGGGGTGGGGGGTGTGCACGTGTGTGCATGTGTGTGCGCAGTGACAGTGGGGAGAATAAACTGAAATGTGCCACCTCCTTCATATCCTCTGGCTGTGGTCAGTTCAACAGCATATGGAAAATCATCTTGCTTCATGATGCAGGAAGCATTTTATATTTTTATACCCACAAGAACTAGCCATTATCCAAAATGTGAACCACTTTAGAACGATCTTGATTATGGATTTTACTCTTAAAAATAAACCCGTATGGCACCACGTGGCACCCCAGCCCCTGTGCAGAGGAGAGGGAAGGAAACTGAACTTCCCCCGTACCTTGGGGCCAGGCAGCATGCCGGCCTGGTCGTTCGTGTGCCGTCTTGCACAAATCCTCCTGGCCCTCCGAGAGACATGTTTACCCTCAGTTCTGGAGGGTTCCAGATGGAGTTGGGCCAGGCCTCACTCGAGCGCTGCCGGCCTTCGAGTCCCGAATCCAAGAGGGTTTTCTCACAACCTTGGAATGCTTGGTAACGAAGCAGGCCCAGAGCGAGGAAGTGAACAGTGAAGGACAAGGCTCCGTTGAGCAAGACATTGTGGCTGGAGGGAAGACGTGATGAGAAGGTTTATGGAAAAGACTTAACTCCGCTTTCACACAGAGCAGGTGAAGTGTTTTGTTTGCTTAGAAGGAAGTCCCTGACCTAGAAAACCAAGAGGAGATTTGCGTTCATTTTGTCCCACATAAATGAGCCAGAAAGGCAACCAGCTGCTGTCAGATGAGAGCGGGAGCCTGAAGGACAACAGGGGTGAAGTTTGGGAACCACTGCTCAGTGGTTCAGGGCCCGAAGGGCCGTTGGCCTGTGCGTCACCGCACGGCAGACCCGCTTCCTCAGGGAAAGCCATGAGGACTCAGCCTCCGCTCCATTCGTTGTCGTGTTTCAGTTTCTGGGCCGGGGCTCTGATAGAGACGTTGCATACGTCCGTCACTGGTCGTGCGTGCGTTTCTAACCTTATCAGTCATTTGGAATTTGTCTCTTCAAGTAAGATTTGAAGGCAAAGAAGAATCTTGGGTCTGTAGTAACAGATTGACCTTCTAAGTGGATTTATTTTAGACACACCCTTGAGCTTCTCTCTCTATGACAGTGAAGAGCCACTGTGCTGCCGGGGGGTGGGGGGGGGGGGGGAGGGGGGGTGGTGCTTAGTTGATGCGGATGCACCAGATGTGGTGTGGCTCTGAGCTCTGGTCCGGGTCAACAACTCTGCCTTGGGTTTTGGCAACATCGATAGAGCCAGAGACAGATAGCCCTAAAACAGGAAAAATGCTTCTGTGTAACTGGGTATGTGGCTGTTAGGCCTTCTATGTAGCACTCTTCTGGTTCTTTATCCCCCACTCGAAGAAACTTTTTTTTTTTTTTTTTTTAATTTAAATGAACACCTGTTTGGAATAGAAATTTTGAAAAGTATAGGTGAGGCTGAAGAAAACAACCTCCAAAAACCATGACACCCTAAGTAAGATCCTTTTATGATAACGGTAGAGTTCACAGGCGGTGACGCTGCTACAGCCTGGATGGCACGAAAGACCGCTGAGTGTGATTCCGTTTGTATGAAACGTCCTGAGCAGGCATACCCCCAGACACTGAAAGTAGACAGGCTGGGGGCCGGTGTTTGCGGATGAGTGCCAACAGGTGACGAAAACATTCCGCAGTTGGTGGAGGTGATGGTTGTACAGTCCTGTGGACGTACCGGTAGTAACTGTTGAGTTGTGCGCTCTAAGTGGGTGTGTTGTGTGTGTTGTATGTGGCTGACCCACAGCCAGAGAGGGGAGGCTGATGACTGCAGACCTTGAGACGGGCAAAGCAAGGCCATGGTCGCAGGGCCGTGAGAGTCTAGTGTGATCGATCGTTCACTTGGGGAACAGAGTAATGAACGTAGACTGTCCTAAGTTAAGACATGATACAAACACTTGGTTTTAATGATTATGGTGGAAATGTCAAGTGTGTGCCTTGGCGTGATTATTTTTCAGTGGGAGTACGGGTTGTCATGTCATGATGCTATTAAAACTTACTAACTGGTAACTTTTTTCTTCCCCTCCCCTCTCCCCTCCCCCTCCCCCCTCCCCCCCCCCACCTCCTCCCCGCCCTCCAAACACATTTCGTCTTGTCTTCATTCAGAGGAATGCAGTAGCATGGATAGTTGATGGCGAGTGTGGAGCAGACGGCTTCTGTTTAACTTAAAATTAGTCGTATTTTAATGGCTTGGGATTTGGTGCAAACAAACATGATTGATAGCTGGACAGACATGCTCGTCATGAAAAAAAGAACCATTTCTGAAGCCCGATTGGGGCCAAACATTTACACCTTGCTTCATAGTAACCAGTTGAGATGAAGCACGTCGTTAGAACGTTGTTGGACGCCATGTTGAATCGCCCCCATCGGTTGTGAAGGACTGTGCTACATTCAGGCTTACCCACCGAACTCCGTATATATATTGTTTTCCCTCCTGCCTTTTGTCTGGTGGGACACCATTCTTGTTGCTCTTCTGTGTAATGAAGTTTAAATGCTTGTTTGGAAAACTTTATTTAACAGTTTAGAAGGCTTGATAGAAGGAGTGCATTAGTCTGAAGAGTACACATTGGATAGGAAAGAATTTCCTTCTTTTGTTTCTCCAAATCTTTCCGCCTTATTTAGCTTGAGATCTTTGCAGCTTGGTTCATGGATTCTAGCCTTTGCCCGTTGCGCAGTAGATACTGATCCAGATGACAAACCAGTGAACTATGTCAAAAGCACTCTCAATATTACATTTGACAAAAAGTTTTGTACTTTTCACATAGCTTGTTGCCCCGTAAAAGGGTTAACAGCACAATTTTTTAAAAATAAATTAAGAAGTATTTATAGGATTAAAGTGACTTCATTTGTATACATTTGGAATCTAAACCAGCTTAAAAAAAAAGTTTCCTCTATGACTTAAGATACGCAGTAAAACTGACGCTCTTCCGGAATCCCACATGAGACTTGGTCAGAAACAGAGCTTGGAAGGACATTACACAGGAAATCCAGAGTAACCCCTTGGAGGTTTCCCCCCTTTTGTTTTTTTTTTTTCCCCGAAGGAACATCAGTACCTGATGTCGAAGAAATTCAAGATTCCTAAAGAGAATTTTAAGCCTGTACCAACAGGAGAGCTCGGTAGTGAGTCAGTGTAGGCTTTCCGCAAAGCATGTTCCGAGCTGTTCCCGGCTTGGAGGTCTGCTCTGGTGGGGTCCGGCACGAGTGGAAAGCAGGTGTGACCACCGGGGAAGTTCATAGCATGACCCAGCGTGTTAGAAGACTCCACAGGCCACAGACCGAAACTGGGTTTCACACCTCATAGTCCTGTGTCTGAACTGCCCGTAACGTTTTGACCTGTCGAGGGACGTACACGTACAGAACGCTCCTTCTCAGTTTTTCAGATCTTGCCATACTGAACCTCATTCCAAACTGGTGCTGTGGGTAGTCTTTGCCTCCCCCTCCCCTGGTAGTTCAAGGAAAGGTTTCCTCCGTGGGAAAGCACTTTTAATCCTGACAAGTTCACATATGAAAGAAGCCAAAAGCCTCCCGTTCACATTGTGCTTTTAAACCCCGTAACAGCTGGACACGGCGTACTTCGTCTCCTTTGGAACCACCTCCCCGTTCCGGCAGAGGGTCCGAGGGGACCGCGGCTGTTACGGTGGGGAGAGGAGTGGAGGTGCCCCCGAGATGAGGTTCTGGCGAGGAAAAGGGCCCGTGCCAAGTCCCCTCTGGGGCCCGGGACCCTCAGAGCAGAGCGAGAAGGGCTTGGGTGTCAGGGACTCTCCTGTGGGGGCGGGGACGTCAGGGAGGGGAGACGAAAGAAAAACACAATTGGCCTTAAAATAGCACGGATTCTCCCAAAAGCTCATAGTAAGAGGAAGCGACAGACCGTGTCAGCAGATGATTTTATCAAATTGGTATGTAAAAGATTTCTTTAAGCTCCATTTTGCAGAGACCCCCACTTAGAGAATCAAGAATTCCTGTTTTGATACTTCTAAGTTACGATAACGATCTGTTACAGTTTATCTGGTACTTCATTTTTCTTAACTAAAATTACTTCTTACTTTAAGCTTGAATAAAAGTCTTCATTGGTAACTGTATATAATTCAGTGGCAACTTCTCTTTCCCGCAGTACAGTTAAGTCCAGGCACGTTTTCCGCCCCGAAGCCGTTAGGCAATGCACCCCGTCTCCACAGTAGCATCTCTGACGAACTGTGGCCCAGAAACGCCACGGCTGCTGACAGATTAGGCCCAGCGCGCTCCCTGAGGTCCGCGCCCGTCCGTGGGCTTCGGCCTCTGCTCCTCCCACTTCACCTGGCCGCCCCCACGCAGGAGCCCAGTGCTCCGTGGGTAGTTGAGGACCTCTAAAAAAGCGGAATGAAAGGGAGACACGCTGGCCAGGGAACAGAACTCCACTAAGGCGGAGTAACGATGATGCCGAGGTCTCCGGGGCGTTCCCGGGGCCGTGACCCCGCGGCGTCCCGCACACGCGGGTGCCTCGCCGTGCCCGCTCCTGCACCTGCTGCGCGGGGTCCCGTAGGGCAGGCCGGGGGTGGCCCGTAGCTATGAAGTGACCAGCTCCGCCAGGGCTCTAGTCTCTGCGTAGGCTCGAGAGCAAGGGGACGGCCAAGCCGGTACAACGTACTAACGTAGAAACTGAAAAGTACCAATACTTTTTGCACGTAGATCAAAACTAGAGTGGAGAATTTGGGCTCCAAAAATCAGGTTAGTAGGCTCATTTCCATGTGCTTAAAAATGTTTTTGTTCTTGTTGTTGGTTGATTAAGGGCTAGGGCAAGTCTAAAATGGAATGCCTTTTGCCTCCAAACAATCGGTTATCGACAGTACAGTGTTGGATGTGAGGCGGGTGGGGGTGGCGACGGAGAAGTTGGGGGGGGGGGGGGCGGGGAGGGGTGACAGCTAGCGTCCCTACCCTCCACGTTCCTGCTGCTCCTCTAGGTCAGGCAGACATGTTGTGTTTAAACCAGGTAAGTCGCTTAAACAGGAGATTGTGCTGGCGAGCGTCCCCATGGATTGGCCGGTGTTCGTGGGTGGGAGAGCAAAAGGGATTACCTAACTTTAAATACAAACTAAGTGATTCAAGTCACCTGCCTAGTTGTAAGGGGAAAAAAAAAAAATTCCTAACTCCTTGTCAGTATTTTAGTCTGAAATCCCTCTCGCAGAAATACGATTTTTTCGTTCTTAGGCGTGTTCTCCCTCTAGAGTGGCGTTCCGTGACATTAATAGAAAACCCTTCTTCCCCACCCCTCCCCACCTTGAAATTTTCTTTTTTAGGATGTTGTTTCCTGCACACAAGAACTGACCTAGCACTCTGCTCACGGTGGTAAATATATCGTACATCTCTTGAAAGGGAAATATCTGTCAGGTTCTTTCACAGCAGAAGAATGGCAGCTTTTGAAGGGGGAGGAAAGAAGACATTTTTCTTAATATCCTTTTGGTCCCATCTCTAAAACGTACACGTACCTCGCTTTAATGTTTAATTTCCCATTTAGACTTCAGCAACTCTCTTTCGGCGTTCCTCTCCAAAAGAGTACTTGGGTTTTCAAAACCATCCCGGATTCCATCGAAACTGCTCACTTTAAGAGAAGAGGTGAATTTGAGTTTATTTATACTTAGACACTTTCTAAAAACAGGGTGACTTCATTGAAATCCTCAGTGCTGTTGAGCTGTTGTCACAGTAGCTGCCCTCTAGTTGCAGAAACAAATCTGTAAAAGCCCGTCCCCGTCTACTTAGTCCAGGTAGGCTGGATTGAATGAAACTACTAGTATAAAAACGTGTGCGTGTCGTGTGTCTGTGTGCGAGAGAGCGTACCGAACTCATAAAAAGCCCTAGAAACAGCTTCCTGGGCTCTTCATGTCAATTTTAGGAAGTCTCGTGCACATGTGAAGCGCCCTCTCTGAACTCAAGGTCTGGTTAATACTGGTATATTTTTGTAAGACTCAGATGTGTCCCCACGCGTGACTCAAACATTTGCGGTGTCGGGGTCAATGTGCTAAAACGGAATCGTAACATTTTTAGGCACGGATGGAAAAAATGTCATTGGCTCCTTGAAAAACGTGTGTGTGTGGCGAGGGGAATGGATCCACAAAAGCATGTATGTACTGTAACAAACCAAGCTGTAGAGATCAGGGAAAGAACTTCAGTGTTGATCTCAAGATACCTAAATTGTCAAGATTTACACGGCATTGTGGTGGAACTAGTTAACGCTTAGAGCTTTCGGTATGTAATAACTATTGCTATGGACTGATTCAGTGTTTCAAAGGATTGTGTTCTCAAATTTGGGGGAGTTCTGGTTTTTTGTTTCTGGTTTTTTGGTTTTTTTTTTTTTTTTTTTTTTAACTGCCTCTCAAATTATATTTAGTAGTTTAAATTTCTTGGCTTTATTATTTCATTAAAGCATAAAAAACTTCAGGTCTCCGGTATTTATTTTCACTTGTTCTACTAATTATTTACAAAACATTCTTTGTTAACTTTTATTTTATAAATGTGTAGTATATTAAGCGTCTTTAAAATTTTGTTCAGTTGAAACTACATTAACTTTGATTTGCTTTACTGGGATTTCTTTTTTTTAATACACCTTTTCCATGTCAGTGCGTAGCACTTACCCAATTGTTTGTATTCCCTTTCAATCCAATAAACAGAATGAATAAGAAACTGTTGCTGTGTTAAATCTCCTAAATTCCACTCATCTGAATGCTTACATAGTATGACTTCTAACCTAAAACAATGGATTTGCTGAATTTGACTTTCCTCTGTTTCCCTGGAGGTTTTTTTTTTTTTCCTTTTATTTATTTATTTATTATTATTATTATTATTTTTTAATATATGAAATTTACTGTCAAATTGGTTTCCATACAACACCCAGTGCTCATCCCAAAAGGTGCCCTCCTCAATACCCATCACCCACCCTGCCCTCCCTCCCCCCCCACCCCCCCCCCCCACCCCCCGGAGGTTTTTAATGTTTACTTTTGAGAGAGTGCAAGCGGGGGAGGGGCAGGGAGTGGGGAAACCGAATCCAAAGCAAAGCTCTGCGCTGATGTGGGGCTCGAACTCACGAACCACGGACGAGACCGTGACCTGGACCGAAGTTGCTGAAGTTGGACACTCGACCGACTGAGCCACCCAGGCGTCCCTGGGACGTCTTTTGTAAAGCGCAATTGTGTAATCATGGAGGGATTAGTTGAGAAAAAAATTTAAGGGATACTTGCATTTTAAAGGAGTCACATGCCTGCTCCATTTTGTTCAAAAATGTCACTGCATCTGAAATTCGTCATGAGGAGTTGGATATGTTGATTAGTGGAGAAAATATGCTTCCAGTTTGAGATTAAAATTTATTTCCTGGGGCACCTGGGTGGCTCAGTCGGTTAACAGTCCGACTTCGGCTCAGGCCACGATCTCGTGGTTCGTGGGTTCGAGCCCCGCGTCGGGCTCTGTGCCGACAGCTCGGAGCCTGGAGCTGCTTCGGCTTCTGTGTCTCCCTCTCTCTCTGACCCTCCCCCGCTCATGCTGTGTCTCTTTTTCAAAAATAAACACCTTTTAAAAGTTGAAAAATGTATTTCCTCACGAGTAATTTGGAGAATTTAAACCTTTCCATGGAGAAAGCATTCAGTGTGTGCAAACCCACCGCACAGCTGTGCTTACAGAGAAAGGGAAAGAGCTGTAAGGTGCTTCCGGCCAGCGGCAGCATCCTGCACAGAAGGACGTTCACCTGTGACAGGCCAGCACCAGGCAGGCAGCTAATGGGGGGCTGGCGGCCGCCAGAGCCGGGCTAGGGGGATCTATGTGTTTTCTTTAAGTAAGGTGCTCCTTCGCGGATTTGGAAACTCCCAACTGTTCATTTACACGTCAGCTCTTGTGTCAGAGCTCGATATCCGGCATGGAGAATTTTCCAGCTTTCACGAATCTAAGTGTGGAAGTTGTATTTTTTTTTTTTTTAAAGTGTATTTATTTTGAAAGAGAGCACGCATGAGTGGAGGAGCGGCAGCGAGAGAGGGGGAGAGAAAGAGTCCCAAGCAGACTCCGCACCATCACCACAGAGCCTGACACGGGGCTCGAACTCACAAACCGTGAGATCATGACCTGAGCCTAAGAGTCCCGACCGAGCCCCCCAGGCACCCTGTCTTCTGGTTCTTAAAGCTACAGTTTGCAAAGGAAAACAGGCTTTAAGTGAAGGTGCCCGAGCCTTTCTCAGGCAGGCAGGTGTGTTTCGGTGAGCTTTGTCCCCATTCGTGGGCTTGCATGCAAAGAACGTTCCAGCAAGCCTCAGTCTCCTTATCCACAGAGACCTCCCCCCTCCCCGAGCAAGTATGCCTGCTTTCACTTCTGTCCCTGCTCTCCCTCCTGGCACACGTGCGGGGCCTCGGGACGTCTGTCAGGTGCCAGGCGTGCTCAGTGTGCATGTTATGTAGTCCCTATGAGCAAGAGAGTCCCTTTGTGCCGGTTATGTAGCCCGGCCTCACGAGGCGAACGTGACCAAGGGGTGGCGGGCCTGGGGTTCAAATCCCCCTGTGATTCCACAGTCTAAACCCGGGATCATGTAAGCGGTTCAGCTTCCAGACTGCGAGTCCCATTTGGGAACACATTTGTTCAGCTGGCGCTCCATGCTGGGGCAGAGCCCGCGCTTGTGACCTTGGCAGTGAGGCCAGGAAGCAGGAGCCCGAGCGGGGAGGGGATGGACAGCGACCAGCCGCGGCACCACGCATCTGTCTGGCCGAGGAGGGAGGTCCCCACACGGTGGGCACTCAGGCCGCCGTCCAGCTGCTTCCCGTGCTTTTCTTCCGTTCTCCGGTGGCTTCACGGGGCACGGACTCCAGTGCCTGGTTTACAGACGAGACAATTGGGCTCAAACGAACCGGTCTGCAGGCACAGGGCCTCTGAGCTGGGTGCCTCCGAGCGCACGCGCTTAAGCACCGCCAAGAACAAACTCCCTTGGTCCGTAGGTAGCCACTTACCTTGGACTCAAAACCATTCAAACTTGGCAAAGGTCGGCGAAGATTGGAAGGGCCCGCTGGTTCTGGCTGACTGCGCAGCTCAGAGAAGAAAATGACAGTCTCAAAAGTCTATCAAGAGACTTCTCTCCGCATAAGTAAAGTGGTCCATAAAACAGACACGGGAAGTTTCATAGAGGAGAGCCCCCACAGTAAGTTTGCACATCTTCAGAGTGCATAAATTTATAGCGTAGTGGTTAAAATTACGGGTCCTGGAATCTTCAGACCTGACTCTAAATCCGATCACTGGACGTGTGGTGATTTACACAAGTTACTTCACGTCCCCTGACCTGCAGGCGCAGCTAACGGTGTTGGGCGCTCGGCTCCGTTAACACGGGGCATGTGTGGAGTCGCTCGGCAAACTGTGCTTGAAGACGGGCTGAAAAGTCAGCACAGACGATGCAGTCAGCAAAATCCGTTAGATGGAGCTTCTGCACAACACACGACCTGAGCTGACCTGACCTGGGTCAGATGACCCAGCTTCTTCCAACAGATTGCCGGAAAACAAGAGGGAACCTAGTGGAGGAGGAGACATTAACTGGAGGAGATGTGTAAATCTGGTTTGGATCCATGCAAGCGTGAACAAACCAACGGAAACGCTTGTGAGCCAATGGGGGACACGTGAGCACCAACCAGATACTTCGGACCAAGAGATCGCATTTATGTAGGATATCGGTACCGTGGTCGTGTGTTTTCAGGACCCTTATCCTACAGAGATGTGGCCAAAATAGCACAGATGTAATGATGTCTCTTATTCAAAACCATCTGACTTCAGAACAGTAGGGGGAGGGAGCAGATTACGCATAAAACAAGAATACCCATGACCAATTACTGTAGCTGATACAATACAAAATTACCAAATACCATTAACCAGTCCCTTCACTGTCTTCAAAAGTCAGTATGTTCCCGTGTGGCCACACGAATCCTGACAGGGAGGATGGATGGACAGCCGGACACGTCCCTTTTAATGGGCCCGTCGAGCACGGCGCTCCCCCCACGTGCATCCAGTCTGCGAAATAAACGTGGGATCAGCTGTCAAAGGAGATCCTGTTCCTCCTCCGCCTCAACTCTGTCACACTGTCACTGACAGATTATCGATTTCAGTGAACGTGGAGGGGCTCACCGGGGAGCCAAGGTCAGGTCCCGCCAGGGCCCTCGGGGAGTGGGACCTGGAGTAGTTGTCAAAGTGACCCTCCTGGGAAAGGTGCCTGGGGAAGCAGCCTTTGTCAAGGAATTGAAAGAGCAGCTGACTCAGAACTGAGTTACCTCTGAGACCCCCGCAGTCTGGACGGGATGGCCGCAGTTCCCACTGCCCTTCAGCTTTGGGTGACCCTCATCTGGGAATTCAGATCAGTCAGGGCCAACCAAAGAGAGTACAGATTTAATTAAAAACAAGTTGATTACTTGCCACCTTCAGAATTTTCACAGAAATTATAGCCAAAAACCACAAGGCTTTGCCCCGGAAGCCAGAATGGCCTAGCTAAATGAGCATCACCTCGCCAGAATGTGTCCGTCTGTTAGCCACACAGCAAACTCTTGGTCCAAAGTACACGTGGCCGGTGGTGGGTGCCTACGCGGAACCCACAGGGCTTCAGACCCCCTCCTCCGGCTCGTTGCCAGTTCCTGCACAACCAGGACAGCGTTACTCACGTTTGGGGATGGTCACACCCGGCCCGGCACACTCCGCCACCCCGGCTTCGGGTTTCACGGCCTCCAATCCGGCCTCGAACCCAGTGGGGCTGGGTGGCACCGCTCCATCGGGCCTTCCTGCTGGAAGAGCACCTGGAGAGCGAGGAGGCACAGGGGTGCACGTGTGTTCTGTCCCCAGGGGCCCCAGCTACATCCGGTCTGGCTTCCTCGGCAAACAGCGGGGGCCCCGGGTCTTGCCTTCGCCAACGGACGGGGAAGGAGTGGCCTCGGCCAACCTCGGGGCTCCGAGGTCACCTCTAGCAGCAGCGATGTGGGTCCCCTCCAGGGAACACAGGACACGGACCTGAGCACGTCGCCCAGCTTTGAGAGCCAGTGCTTGCCCCTCGCCATCACCTGGGGAAGACCCCCCTAAAAATACACGCCCACACTGGTCACCGCCGGCCCTGCCGCACGCAAGCCACACAAGACGGGCGGCTGTGCAGTTGTAACCACGGCGAGCGTGTCAGGAGGAAGGGCGCACGGGATCCTTGCCTGGCTCCGAAGGCTTGTGGGAGAAAGGAAACCACTCTGGCCACAGCCCCCAGCACCTGCCAGCTTCCCAGGGCGTCCCGTCGTCTCTGGGCTCTGAGGGCCCGTGCTCTCCCGCAGCTTCGCCGCTTTCAGAGCTCGAGGGGACGCCAGGAGCCACGGGAGATGAGAGAGGAAGGCAGAGAACCAGGTTTCTTCTCAAACAGCCAGGTGCCTCCAGAGGAAAAGGTAAGAAAAGTACCTTTTCGGTCACAGGTTCTCGGCTCTTTGCCGGCACAGCCACAAATACTCACAGGGAGGGCCTGTCGGGGCCCGGGAGGCCAGCAGAGCACCTCTCCTCACCCGTCACTGCGGACGCCACATAGAGGGTTTACCCCTTGGGCTCTGCCACGGCCAGAGCTTCAGAGAGTGGCGTTAGGGTGCCAGACAGGAACGACAGAAACGGCCTGGCTCACTTCACCCAGCGGAGCCGGAGAGGTGAGTGCTCCCCGGGGCTCCCACCAACCGCAGGGGCGGCTCGTCCAGATCTCCCACATCACACATTGGTCATCGGCGCGGTAGCAGGGCCCCAGGCAGAGCGGTGACGGGCTCCAAGGTCCCTCGACGACCCGCCGTTCCTGCTCTAATCTGACGAGCATCTTGTACCAAATCACTGCCCCAAACCCATTAACCCCAAGAACCAAATGCAGCGGGATCGGCTAGAACACGAAAGCAAGACCCGGCTGGAGCCAGTGCGGTCGAATGGGTTTGAGGTGGAGTTTGGAGGCCATGGCTTTAAATGAAAATGCTTGATAATATTTTGCTTTTTTGATTTATTTTCCTTTCTAGAAGCGGTAATTACACTGTACCTGGGCAAATGGCTTATAAGGTTTCACAGGTTCTGCAAAGAAATACATATTTTTTGAAATGTCACTTTCTGTTAACGTTCTTGTGAGAAAACTCAGCCAACAGTCCCATAAACCTTTAAACCATACTGAACGTAGCGAAGCTGCCTCGACAGAGGCCAAAGGGCAACACTTTCCTCCTCTGCCTGGGTGGCCAGCGGCGCTCTGCACTCTGCCTTTTCTGCTGTCCACAGGCTTCCCTATGTTTCTGTAGCGGGCAAGGCTGGGGCGGCCATGCCGTCACTACGTACAAATGCCAGTCCTCGACATACAGACGATGAAAACCACACGTTGGGGTTCAGACTGACGTGGAGAACCAGAAATCTACAAAAACTCAATTCGTGTTTTTTAAATACTTTATATGGTAAAAATACAGCAAAAATATTTTATTTTGTTCAAAGAGGAAAAAATATACTGCTATGGTCACGGTTCTCAGGATGATCCACGTGGTCTCTGGCTCCCCGACGACGCGCGGTGGTGTGGGCTGGCTCCGGACGCGGCGCCCGCAGCCTCAGTCGTTTATCAGAGCCAAGATCATACTGCGGGGAGAAGAGATCGGTGTTACCGACGTCTCCTCAGCAGTGTTCCTGCACAGTCCGGCCCGGCCACGCTGCTGTCTGGGGCTCAGCAAGGAACAGACCATCGTTTACACATAAAAGAAAGAATGTCCGGGGGCGCCTGGGGAGCTCAGTCAGCTGAGCGTCTGACTCTTGATTTCTGCTCAGGTCGTGAGGTCACGGTCGTGAGATCGAGCCCCGAGTGGGGCTCTGTGCCGACAGTGCGAGCCTGCTTAGGATTCTCTCTCTCCCTCTCTCCCCTCCCCTGCCCGTGCTTGCTCTCTCTCTAAATAAACTTTTTAAAAATGTGTAATTAGGGCCTCTCAAAGCCTTAATTTTTTTCACTTAGAAATAAATAACTGGGGTGGGGGTGGGAGTACAACCTAAAACCAACGTTGGGCTACAGTTTGGAGCAAACACAGAAAACCAAACAAGACTTTAATTCTCTGCACATGCAAACTGCAGCCCGGCAGTGCACCGGGCAGGACCCTCGCTTCCACGCGGGATTCCGGGCTGTTCCTGGGTGCCGCCCGCGCGGCCTGACGGCTTCTGACACTCAGAGGTCGCTCAGTAAACACTCTGCTAAAACCACCACAGTTAACAGCAGCAACGAAACTACCATCATTTTCTTTCCCTGCTTAGATGACCAAACTTCACAGAAACCCCCTTACACGTTACTAATGCAGTGATTCGTTGCCCAAATTTAACCAAACCAGGTGTAGCCCACGTGCAGCACAGATTCACGGGAGCGGCTGATCCCCGTGAAAGATTCTGAGAGTTTACCGCCAGTCAGCACAAACCTACATGCTTTACATGCATTATCTCATTTAGTCCAGATCATAATCCAACGAGGCAGGCATTAGATACCGTCCCATTTTCAGACAAAGAAACTGAGGCATAGAGAGGTTAAGAAGCAGCCCTGGGTCACACGGTAAGCGGTCGCCCCCAGACCACACGAGCCCAGCACCCAAGCAGAACACCAAGAGCATCGACCCCATCACTATCTGAAGAATACAGGCATTTCTCCCTTTCATTCTGTGTAAGAAACACGGACGGATGTGAGTGTCCGCCACGCGGCAGGCGATTCCAGACAGAAGCCGTATGAAATCCCCGCATTAGAAACCTGACAAGGGGCACCTGGGGGACTCAGTCAGTTGAGCTTCTGACTTCGGCTCAGGTCACAATTTCATGGTTGATGAGCTCGAGCCCCACGTCGGGCTCTGTGCTGTCGGCCTCCGTCCCCCCTCTCTGCCCCTCCCTTGCTCACACGCTCGCTCTCTCTCTCAAAAATAAGTAAACATTAAAAATAAATTATTAAAGGGGCGCCTGGGTGGCTCAGTCTATTAAGCATCTGAGTCTTAATTCTGCCTCATGTCATGATCTCCTGGTTCACGGGTTCGAGCCCCACGTTGGGCTCTGTGCCGGCAGCATGGACCCTGCTTGGGATTCTCTCTACCCCTCCCCTGCTCACCCTCAGTCTCTGAAAATAAACTTAAAGAAAAAACCTGCCATCTCTATGCAGTTTCTAAATATCGGAACCCTTTGAGTGACGAAAATTGAGGCCAACACAAGTTCTTTCTAACAGTCCTCATGCCTGTGTGAAAAATTAAAATTTACCTGGGAAGAGAAATAGGAATGATCTCGTTAAGCCTGCATAAAAAAGGTTAAGCCTGACTTCTAGTCTCCTAAAGGTTTAATCGAATCATACACACAATTTTTTTTCTCTTCTTTGCTCGACTCCTTGGCCTGGCGACAGATAAGGGAAAAGGTGGCATGTTTCTCCCTAAAACACAATTTAAGGTTCAGACAGGACCGCACGAGGCTTCCCGCGTCTGGGGGCCAGTCCTTGCTGGTACCCCTCACTCCCCATCCGCTACGACTGGAAGGCAGACGCGGTTTTACGGGGACGGGCTGCCTGGCACGTGGCGAGGCGGTGCACACCTACGTCCTCACCACATCCCCCGGAGACCCGAGGCGGCCGGTCCCTGGGAGCCGGGGACAGCCTCCGCAGCCACGGAGCAACTAACATCCCGAGTACCTACGGCAGGTCACGCAGATCGCTGATCCGATGACACAGAAGTCTAGGCCGGGAGAATTCCACAGGGTCCCCCAAGGCTCCGCAGTGTTGCCGCAGAACCCACAGCCCCCCACCGCGAGCAGACGTCCGTGCAGGACAACGCCAGGGGGCCGTGAACTCACCTGTAAAGATACATGAAGAAACAGAGCAAGTGGAAACCAAGCTTGATCATGGCTTCCTTCATGTGCGACTTCAGCTGACCCCGATTGTGGATCTCTGTCGGGTCGAACACTCCCATGTTACCACTCGGCACCATAATGAACCTGAGGCACACGCGATAAAAGGAAATCCAATCATCAGCACAAATATTCAAAGTAAGCACCCAACAACCAGCCTTTAAAAGTGACCAATCACGGGGGTGCCTGGGTGGCTCACTCGGTTAAGCTTCAGCTCAGGCCATGATCTCGCAGTTCATGAGTTCAAGCCCCACGTCAGGCCCTGTGCTGACAGCTCAGAGCCCAGAACCTGCTTTGAATTCTGTGTCTCCCTCTCTCTCCCTGCCTCTCCCCTGCTTGTGCGTGCTCGCTCTCTCTCGCGCTCTCTCTCAAAAACATAAAAAAATAAAAGTGACCAATCACAGCAACCTAAAATTCAGACCAGACACGGACGGACTGAGTCTGATGATGTCATTGGCCACCATGTGGTTTTCCTCTGAAAGATACAACGCTTGTTAATTTTCTGCCCTCTAAATGAATCTGGTAACACTCTAGAGAAGGGTATTTTATGCTTTGAGACCCTTTTACCCACCTGTAGAAAACTTCTAAATCGGTCATACCTACGGCCGTTTTCCAGCAGACACAGCGAAGGGGACTCCAAAAGCAAACCAATTTTATCAAGTTCTTAGAAACTTCTTTATCTAGAAAGTTCTGAAATAATTAATACAATTCATCCCACAACACCTTTACGGGGAGGAGCAGTCTCAGTTATTCCCATGTCACAAAGGAGGGAGGCTCCTGATCCGAGGATGACACTCCTCCATCCGCACGGTCTGTGAATGGTGCCGGTTTACAGACCCAAATTTAGAGGAGACAGAAGGGAAATGATCTAGAGTAAGTGCTACCCCGATAAAGCAAAACCCCTCTTCGGTTCAGACAGTAGATAGTTCAGACACGGCACGTAACGTCTAACTTTACGGAACTGTTAAAAATGCAGGCTGAGTGCACGGTATTATTAAGCGATCATACCCCGACAAGTCAGAAATGCCCTCTGCGGAGCGGTGGAGGCGCAGCAGTTGTGGGGACGGGAGCAAGGGCCACAAGGCAAAGCAAGGGAGGGCACAGCGAGCCCGCGCTGCGTTCTGACGCCAGACCAGTTCGACCCAATGTTCCCAGACTCGGGAGGGACTCCCAACTTTTTAAAAAAGTCTGAAGACCCTGGTTTAACACGCCGGGGAAGCCCTCAGGCTTTCCCACTTCCTTCCCATCACTGCACGTGCACCCGGTGCTCCCCCACACGACCCCCTTTACAGCCGAGGAGCCGGCTTACTCGGGGAGCGTCCACCCGCGGGACTACATGCGCAAGGACGTGCCCTAACCTCGCACAGGCCGGTCCCTTCCTACCATGCACAGTTCTCACATGGACGTCTGTGAGATGCAAATGCCCCCGAGTTCCACAAACTTAACCCCCCCCCCCCGACTCCCCCAATCCTGCCGCCCCCGAGTAACCGAGAGCCGAGCGACTCCGCTCCGTCTCAGAGCCCTCTCCCGCGGGTCCTGACTGCCCCGGCCCTCATCTGTCACCGACAGGCGGTCAGACTCCATCTCCGTCCGCCCTCCCCTCCGAGTCCCGCTCACACGGGGGTGTCCTCTGCATGCCCGCGTCACAGCCCTGCCCCGGCCCTCCGGTCCCACCCCTGCCTCCTGGCTCTTCCCCACCAGCCGGTCCTTACCACCCGATGTTCCCAGGAAATCTTCCCAAAAACCACTTCCTTCATCAGCTTAGCTGCTCAAAAGCATACAGAGCGAACAAGATGCACAAATGGCTATGAAGCACATTCGAAGGTACCCAGGTCGTTAGTCCCCAGAGAAATGGGGTCAGAACCACAGCGAAACACCACGCCCAACGGGATGGCTCAAACGAAAAGTCACAGGGGCGCCGGGTGGGCTCAGTCGGAAGGCCGTGCGATTCATGATCTGGTGGTCACGACCGCGGGGGTAGACGCTACTTAAATTAAAAAAAAGGAAGACACACAACAAGAGGTGTTGACGAGGATGTGGAGAAACAGGAACCCACACACACAGCTGATGGGAACACAAAATGGTGCGGCTGCTTTTGAACCCCAGGCAGCTCCTCAAAAAGTTCAGTGTAAAGTTACCACATGAGCCAGCAAATCCACTCCTAGGAAAAGAAAACGTGTGTCCGCACGAAAACACGCACGTGAATGTTCACAGGGCAATTGTTCGTAACGGCCGGAAAGTACAAACAACGGAAATGCCCATCCGCTGCATAAACAAAATGCAGGCTGTCCACACGGTGGAACAGGATTCGGCAACTAAAGGGAATGAACACGGTACCCGCCACACGGATGAGCCTGGAAAACGTGCCGAGTGACAAAACCAGTCACAAAAGAGCGCTTATTGATCTCTCCTGTCTGACAGGTCTGCACAGAATAGGTTATCTTATGAGAGACAGAAGGTAAACTGATTGCTCGGGGCCAGGAGAGGGGAGGGGAGGGGAGGGGAGAGGAGGGGAGGGGAGGGGAGGGGAGGGGAGGGGAGGGGAGGGGAGGGGAGAGGAGAGGAGGGGAGAGGAGAGGAGGGGAGGGAAAGGAGAGGCAAGGGGAAGGAAAGTGGAGGGGAGAGGAGAGGAGAAGAGGGGAGGGGAAGGGTAGCGGAGGGGAGCGGAGGAGAGACTGCTAATGGGTATAGGGCTTCCTTCTGGGGTGAGGAGCATGTTCTAGAACAGACTGGTGCCGGCTGCTTACATGTATTAACATACTAGAAAGATCCCGAACAGAGAACCCGCAGTGGGTGAACGTCCTGCCACCAGGGCGCGTGCTGATACACGGGCTCCGTGGGCCGGTGCGCGCGGTTCTGGGTGGCGTGTCCTGACCGCATCAGCAGCTGTTCCGGCTCCCTCGTCCGCGCCTGCAGCCTGCCGGCCCTCACGCCTGGTGCGTCTGCCTCCAGCCCCCCAGCGCTCCCTTGTCCGCACACCCTGGAGAAGTCCTTCCCCCTTCCGTCTGTCAGACCTTCCCCTTCCCCGTGTAGGCTCTGCGCAGACACCCCTCCTGGGAAGGTCCCAGCGCGAGGCCTCCCCGCCACCCGTCGGGTGCCCCAGCCAGCCTCGTACTGAAGCCAGCTGCCTATTTTGTCACTCAGCGTTTGCCTCTTGGCCTGCGGGCAGAGCCAGTCTCACACAGGTCTGCGCCCCCAAAAGCAGGAAGTGCAGATGTCTGAAAACAGGAAAGGGTCCGTCTGTTGACTTTTTTTTTAAACCTTTTTAAGTAGCAGGTAAATCTGGGAATAGCCAGCCAATCTGTCACTGGGGGAATAAATTATCAGGGCAATAAACCCACGTGATCTTTGTGATGACGGGAAACAGAATCTATAGAACTTTTCTGTCCCCCCCAGTAAACCCGCTAGAACCATCCATCATACTTGGTACCACGCACGAAGAAGCCGCATGGAGCTAGCCTCCCTTCCTCTGGCACACTCTGCTGTCACAGACGAATGACGGTACGGGCTCGGGGAGTCACTGAGATAGTCTCAGGATTCCCACTCTCCCTCCCAAATTCCCATTCCTGATCACAGGGATACTGAGCCATGCTCAAAGTCTGCGTGGGACGGCACCTTGCCAACTGGGGCAGGGGCCTGTGCTCTGGCTGAGCTCAGGTCAGGGTGCTGATCTCCGGGATGACCATGCAAGGACACTGAGAAACTTAAAAAGTAATGGTTTCCCTCTGGAAAAGGGGTCCAGAGATTTAAAATCCCTTCCGTGGCTCAGGTCGTAGTCTCACGATCTTTTTAAATTCATCCCCCAAATCTGCTCATTTCCTCCTCCTCACAGCCTTCTGTGTGCTATCACCTCCTCCCACCCTCCCTTATTCTTTTCTTTATCCTTCTTCTTTTTTTTAGGTCTTATTTATTTAAGTAATCTCTATACCCAACACAGGACTCGAACTAAGGACCTTAAGAGTCACATGCGCTTCTGAGCTGGCAGTACCCCATCCTTCTGATTCTAACTACACTTTATTTTTCATATTTATTTATTTACTGTTTTTTAATGTTTATTTTTGAGAGAGAGAGAGAGAGACAGAATGTGAGCAGGAGAGGAACAGAGAGAGACAGGAGACACAGAATCCAAAGCAGGCTCCAGGCTCCAAGCTGTCAGGACAGAGCCCAGTGTGGGGCTCGAACCCATAAACCTCGAGATCATGACCTGAGCTGAAGTCAGACGCCCAACCCACTGAGCCACCCAAGCGCCTCTCTAACTGCACTTTAAAATCACATTTATGGGACTCCTGGCTGCCTCTATCAGAAAAGCATGTGACTCATGATCTCGAGGTCCTGAGTTCGAGCCTCACATTGGGTATGGAGATTACTAAAAATAAATAAACTTTTAAAAAATTAATCAACTTTAAAAAATAAAAATAAAAACTCACATGTAAAAATATGATGATTACACCTCAAAAAACTAGATAAAAATAAAACCAAAACCTAAACATTTAGCAGAGCAGCAAGGCACAATGAAAGCAATCCCATCCCCCCCCCCCCCCCCCCCCAGACCTTCACAAGAAAATGCGTCCCGTATAACTGCCCCACTGCAGTAACAGCACATCCAGTGTGTGTCCGCTGAGCGGGGCCTGAAACACTTCCCGAATGCGTTAAGTTACAGTTCTGACGTGATCTACTCTGCAGGCTTTAAAGTGAAATCCTCGGGGCGCCTGAGCAGCTCAGCTGAGCGCGTCTGACTCTTGATTTCAGCTCAGGTCCTGATCTCACAGTTGGTGAGATCGAGCCCCATGTGGGGCTCTGCACTGACAGAGTGGCACCTGCTTGGTATTCTCTCTCTCTCTCTCTCTCTCTCTCTCTCTCTCTCTCTCTCTCTCTCCCCCTCTCTCTCCCTCTCCCTCCCTCCCTCCCTCTCTCCCTCTCTCTCTAATTAACTTAAAACAAAATTAGAGTACAAAGATAAATTAAAAACTAAAGTGAAATTCTCTCTGAAGCATTCCCAGTATATTCTAATTAAAATCTATAATATAAGTAACAAGAATCTTATATTCTTAGACTAGTGACCACTCTTATGGAAAACACACGTCCTTAGACATCGCAACTGAACGTTACAAATTGTTAAAATTTATGCGTGTAAATTCGTGTTCTGACTCTAAGACTGGACGATGCAAACTGCTATTGCCAAAGTAAACAGGAATTTATGCTGACTCCACGTGGCATTCGGCTGTCAGTTATTTCGTGACTGGCACGTATTTTATTGCAGAAAAAAAACATTAAAACATTTTTTTAAATTTTCCTTTAAATGCCAGGACACGAAGCATCAGTAAACAAACTAAACTATACTCACCGATATATATTCCAAGTGGCAACGGGCAGGTTGAGAAGGAAGATGAACCAGTGCAATGAGATGAGCATTAACACGGTGACGACGGTGTGGCCGATCAGTTCGGGAATGACCCACTGCAAGGGAAGAACACGGCGTTACATCGCCCTGCTGTGTTCTTCCCGGACGTCCGTGTTATCTGAAGCTAAGTCAGTGGATACGCAGCGTTTACAAGCTAGTGTTCCAAGATTTATTTTTAGACTCGGATGACCCAGATGTGCATACGCTGCCAATGCTCACGCCGTGCAAACACGTCACACACAGCTTAAACATAATGCACTTAAATTGCAATTAAGTTTTATCCTCAGCAAAGGTTCAGATTCATTCACTAAGCGGGTATGAATGACAACTGGGGAAGAAACGGAGCATCGTTTACCTGCTATTCCGAGGTCTGTGCCAAAGCCCCTCACTCTAGCCGGGGTGGTTTATATCCAAATATACACTGCCTTGCAAATCAGAATATCAATCTTAAACATTCTCCAATCTCCTGAACCATGAGGGAAATCCTTTCTCTCTCTCTCTCTCTCTCTCTCTCTCTCTCTCACTCTCTCACACACACACACACACACACACACACACGTACTTTAACAGCTCACAGTAACAGCGAGGAGCTGACCAAATATGACAAGGGACCCGGATCCGGGAATCCCAGCCTGCTGGCCCCACGGCACCCGGGCCCTTACCTACGCGTGCTGCCAACCGCGGAGTACTCTACTGCTCATGCGCCAACAGCTGTGGCAGCAGGCCCTCCTTCCACCAGTAATCCTCCTCCCCTGCGAATAGAGACTTTCCTTTCCGTGGAAGTTAACAGTAACAGGCAGACACAAACTGCCTCTTGCAGAAAGGAGAAAGGCAAAACTCAGAGAGGTTAAGTAATCTGCCCAAGGTCACAAAGCTACTTAGTTGGCAGAATAAAATAGTCTAAGTCCAAACACACTGGGCCCAGGTCTCTCGCATTTCCATTTTAGATACTTTATTTTTGGAAACAAAGAAGGGATTGGCTAGGCCTTAAACCTAATTGGCAATCGACAAACTTTTAAAGACGCAAAACGGAGTTTCTGAAGTGTAACCAACTGAGCACAACGCTTACAAGGGTAAGCTGCAGAAGTCAAACAAACCTGGAGCTGGATCCCTGCTCTCCCCTACTGATTGGCACCGCAGGCTCAGGAAGGGTCGCTCTTCCTCTCGGAGCCACGGTTTTCGCATCTGTAAACCGCGGCTGAGGATGCCCGCACCTGCACCTCGCACCTCGGGACGCCGCTGCCCGGAAGGAGGCCAGGTGTGGCCCCCGCAGAGCTGGAAACGCTTTTACTGCTACCACCGGCCGCACCCTCGGCCCCCAGCCCCCAGCGTAGCTTCCAAACTGGACTTCTTACCTTGGGCGGCAGTCACTTTGTTTTACAGCCACAAACGAGAGGCAAGAGTCTTAGGAAGCGACACTTCGCTTTCCTCTGCTTGCTTTCCTTCCTTTCAGCCAAGCCCTGTGTTTTCGTGGTCGTCCCTCCTCAGCGAGGTGTCCTGCCCCTCACTCGCTCTCTGAATACCTGCACCGGGCAGGGGCCCGGAAAGTCCTCCCGTGGACTAACTGAGCAGCACGCGACAGAACACGTGCGAACAGCTGCCCTTTCGGGTGCCCCAGCAAGAGTCCAGGGGGACACCGATGACCCCGCGGTGAGGCGGCCTGTCTACGCGTCGGCCCACAGCCTGGCCCACGGCCTGGCGCCTCCGTGAGCGCGTGCCTTGCCCTAAGCACGGATAGACGGCCGTGTACCAGAAACTGCGGAAGCCCCCCCGAGGGGAAGACAAAGGGAGAGGAGCTTGGAGGAAGCAGATGTAATGGAGGAAGCAGACGGCAATTTCAAAACTATTCTAATCGAGATTCTCAGAGAGCCAGGACACTCACACCCGAGCAAGGGAGGGAACAAGGTCTCAGAAATGCAAACCTTGCCGTAAATGGCGCGTCTGCAGGAAACCCAAAGGGACAAAAATTTTAAAAAAGAACGGGCAGGGGCGCCTGGGTGGCGCAGTCGGTTGGGCGTCCGACTTCAGCCAGGTCACGATCTCGCGGTCCGTGAGTTCGAGCCCCGCGTCGGGCTCTGGGCTGACGGCTCGGAGCCTGGAGCCTGTTTCTGATTCTGTGTCTCCCTCTCTCTCTGCCCCTCCCCCGTTCATGCTCTGTCTCTCTCTGTCCCAAAAATAAATAAAAAACGTTGAAAAAAAATTTAAAAAAAAAATAAAATAAAATAAAAAAATAAAAATAAAAATAAAAAAATAAAAAAGAACGGGCAGAGAATCCAGCAGATGAACTGTCCAGTGCGTGAAAGTTGGTGAAAGAGAAGAGAGAAAACGAGGGGAGGGGCGCCCGGGTGGCTCAGTCCGTTGGGCGTCAGACTCTTGATCTCGGCTCGGGTCACGATCTCACAGCTTGTGAGATGGAACCCCGTGTCGGGCTCTGTGCTGAGCATGGACCTGCCCGGGATTCTCTCTCTCCCTGCCCCTCCCCCATGTGCACATGCACAGGCTCTTTCCCTCAAAATAAATAATCATTCAAAAAAAAATACAACCCAGCTGGTAAAATAACCATTCTCCTAAAGATGAGAAGGCTGAAAGTAATATAATGCTGGTTACGCCTCGATTTTTTTTAAAAAGTCTTGCAGTTTGGCAGATAAATACACACAAAATCTCTTATTTCGAAGACTAGGTCTATCACTGTATGAAACCACATTCTGGAAAATTCAAAATAAAGAAAAAAAGAAGAGGAGGAATACAGTTTGCCAGAAATTTTAATTGTCCGAATGTCACGTTTTTCCCCCATGGACCGGAGAAATAGAAGCAGATGCAGAAGAGAAAAAACACACGGGAATGACTTCCGGGTGAAGCCGAGAGCACCTCGCAGGGTTTAGTGAGCTGTGGCGTGAACTTTTATCCAGAAAGTCTTCTGTCTGCTCAGCTCGTAAAATGAATCAGGACTAACTGGTTTCCCTACATCCAGACGAACCCCGCGGTTCAGAGCATCCTTGCCAACACAGAGTTCTGACCATGCACTAAAGGTAAAATGGTCTCGAGACAAATCAACTAATTTATTCCATTTCTCAGCAAACCACGAAAAGAAGGTCATCTTTTATGCAACAAAACAGACTGGGCTTTTTAGTCACGGGCAGGGAGGATGGGTTTCGACACAGAAGACAAAAACGATTATCTTCATAACAAGCCTTTAGAAGCCGAGTAAAGCCGCAAATTTCAAGTGGGGTCTCCCAGTACAGTTTCACGATCTAAAATAATGCAGAAACACAGTAGCTCTACAAACATTCCAACGAGTAGGAAACAACATACACTTCAAAACCAAATATACATATGTTGGTTATCTATAATAACCTCAAACACAAAAAATGAGTAAGGAAATGTCTTACCTTGTTTAATTTGGAGCAACATGATCTAGCATTAATGTAATCACATTCTAAATCGGACAATGTAATTATCTGAGGATCAAGATAAGGAATTACAAGACTTTTTTTTTTTTTAACTTTTTGTTTTATTTATTGTTTTTGAGAGAGAGCGTGCACGTGAGAGCATAGGCAGGGGAGGGACAGAGACAGAGAGGGAGACACAGACTCCTTAGCAGGCTCCAGGCTCCGAGCTGTCAGCACAGAGCCTGATGTGGGGCTCGAACTTGTGAACCGTGAGATCATGACCTGAGCCACCCTCGTGCCCCTACAAGACTTTTGTCTTTGTTATAGCTAAATGTTTTCAAGTTTCGGCAAAAAAAAAAAACCCAACTGTAGTGCAGAATTAGATTTGCCTTGAAAAAATTTTAGTTATTTCCTTAAAGTTCACTCATTAGACAACTCAATTTTCTCATTTATGTTCCTTCAACAAATTATTTGCACAAAAGAATCTTAGTATGCTCAATTCTCAAGTGACCCATACCAGAACATCCAATCTGACTTCCTCAAAAGTGAAAATGACCATAAGAATCGGAAAATAAGACCTATAAAAACAACTTAAATGTGAAAAACCTGAATAGACCCCACTATCGATACACTGTATCGATAGTGGGGTCACAGGTGAGCAGTGGTTATGGCTCCTCATAGAGGATTTGTTTTCCTAGTATTTTTCTCTCTTTCCCAAACTTTGCACAGTAAGCACACATTCTAGTAGAATTAAGCAAAAAACGAGTTTTAGCATAGAATATAAACTCACAAAAATGTGAGGACAGACACAGAAGGAAACAGCCTCAACTGAAGGATACAAGGCCTGAAAACTACTGTCAAATAAATTCTCCACCCCCCACCCCCTGCCCCCCAATAGCTGGGACAAAGCAGAAAGGAAACAGCAAAATGCTGAAGATCACTGTCGGCAGGCGACAGAAACACGGGGTTTATTACACGACATTCTCTACTGTAATGTTTGGAAATGTCCAATAACACAAGTGAAAGTAAGTGTTCTCACCCAAATTCTAAACATTTCCGTACGGATATTCCCCTATCACCTCAACACAATGAAAGTCAAACTCGTCACCGTCTCCACAAATTGTTCCACGTCCACGCGGGTTTCGTCTCTGTCGCCGACACAAGCATCACCTGTCCAGGCTCAAACCCCGGGGGGGTCATCGCTGCCTTCGTGTTCACACCCCACAAGCAGCCTTCACCGGCCTGCTCTGCCCAAGAATCCTGCCTTCCACCGGCCCACGGTTCGAACCCTATTTCAAACCCACACAGGCCCATCCCCCAATGGTTTCTTACCTTCCGGTCTTTCCTCTTTCCAACCCACTCTACAGACTCATCTTCCTAACACACCATTTGTTAATGTCAAGAACATTCCATGGCTCCCTACTGCCTCGAGGATAGAAGTGAAAGCTCAAGTTGTCCCCACCTTCACAGGCAAACCTTTCAAAGTCTGATCTAATCCAGCCTTTCCAACCTTGACCTTCTCCGGCCAAAATCAACCGTGTGCTCCAGATGCTCTATGCCTTGACCCCATCACCCAGGAATGCCATAAACATGCCTGTCTCTGCACCTTTGCTCTTGTCTGATTCTGAACACCCACCCCTCCCCTTCGGCACAGGCTTTCTTCGGGGTTCGAAGTCCAGGAAAACTCCCATCCCTACAGAACTTCTACCCTGACCGTTTCTACCTCCAGAAGGAAGCTCAGGCAACTATCCAAAATGACAGTAATGTGCTGAATCCCAGCGAAACACACCCTACACGCACCTTAATGTCTACCTAACACTTTCCTTTGTACACAATTTGCTATAAGCCAAGGCTATTTTAAATCGAGCCTAGCTTTCCAAACATCAAAACCAGAAACCCAGGTTTTATTTCTCTGTTAAGTCCCAGTTCTTTATGTCACAAGAGGGACATAGGTCACCAAAATTTAGGCCAGTAATTCTGCTTTTTCAGTCACTTCACCAAGCCTAATAAAACTGAAGGTTCTTGGGTGCCTGGCTGGCTCAGTCGGTGGAGCCTGCGACTCTCGATCCCGGGGTCATGAATTTGAGCCCCCTGTTGGGTGCAGAGATTACTTAAAAATAAAATCTTGAGGGCTGCTGGGGTGGCTCAGTCCGTTAAGCACCTGATTTCGGCTCAGTTTGTGTGTTCGAGCCTCGTGTCAGGCTCTGTGCTGACAGCTTGAGACTGGAGCCTGCTTTGGATTCTGTGTCTCCCTCTCCCTGCCCACCCCCCTCCGCACCACTTATGCTGTCTGAATAAACATTAAAAAAAAATTTTTTTTTAATAAAAAATAAAAATCTTTAAAGCAAAAACAAAACAACCTGAAGTTCTCGTTAGAATTCATCTGTTAAAGAAAAAACTGCAGCTGAACTGGGCTGGGGTGGGGCAGAGCCCAGTGGCCACGGGGCGGGCACTGTGCTGGGTGCCGAACGTGTGTTCTCACTACACACACACACACACACACACACACACACACACACGCCCCTTCCTGGGAAGTAAAGGTGCCGAACGCGTGTTCTCACTATACACACACACACACACACACACACACGCACACGCACGCACGCGCGCCCCTTCCTGGGAAGTAAACACTTCCCATTTCACCCAGAACAGAGGCAGGTGCAACACTGCGCACAGCGAGCCTCTGGCTGAGCACTGGGGTCCTCACTGCAAACTGTGTCCACTCCCTGCAGATCAGGCTGCCTGTCCCTAACAAAGTTCGAGGTCACACCGAAAACCCACGCCACGCCTATCCCCAAGCCAGGGTGCTCTGGAGAAAAGAAAGTTTGATTCGCTCAGAAAGCAACCCGAGGAGGCTTCCGACTCTCGATGGTGGCTCAGGCCACGATCTCACGGGTTGTGTGGGGTGGAGGCCCCATAGGGCTCTGCGCTGACAGCAAGGAGCCTGCTTGGGGTCCTCTCTCTCCCTCTCTGCCCCTCCCCCCGCTCGCTCTCTCAAGAAATAAACATTAAAACAAAAAGCAAAAGGAAAACATGACAAAGGAAGCAGCCCCCGTGATCCCCGAGGAAGGACAAGGGGCAGCCTAGCACGGATTCTTCCCCGCTGTTTAAGGACCTCTGACTGGCCCGGGGCTGGACGCTCCCTGCGGGCGGGTGCGGGTCCCCCATCCACGCAGGGGCCCCGCAAGCCCGGTCCGCACGACGCCCGCTTGCCGCCACGGCCCCCGCAGGGCTCCGCGGCGACCCGAGGGGACGCCCGCCGGCCCGCGCGCCCCCGGCAAGGGTAGGTAGGGAGGGGAAGGGCTCAGCGGCAGCGGCGAGGGGGACGGCGGGGGGGGGGGGGGGGTGCGAGAGCGGCAGCGGGGCCGGCCTCCCGCCCGGCTCCGCGCTCGGGGCCCGGGCCCCCCACTCCCGCGCACCTGCCCGGCCCCGCCTCAGCCCCGTCCCTCGGGCGCCGGGCCCGGCCGGCCTGCGCCCGCCTCAGCCAAGGATACGAAGTACACCGAGAGGAAGATGAGCGCGCAACAGTCGAGGAGAGAGAAGACGAACACCACCGCCTCCATCCTCCTCCGCCGCCGCTCCTTCCGTCAAACCAGCCCCGGCGCCCGGCGCGCCCGCCCGCCCCTGATAGGCCCTCGCCGGGGCCGCTGGGGCGCGTAGTCCCGGCGCCGCGGCATGCCGGGACTTGTAGTCCGCCGCCGCCGTCCCGACGCAGGCTGGGAAGTGTAGTTCGCGAGCCCCGACGTGGACGCGAGGCGAGGGCGGGGTTCCACCTTCATCCTGACCGGTCCGGAAACGGTGACCAGAAGTAATCAGCAAGCATTCACAGAACGCTTGCGTCCCCCGGGCACCCGACTTGGCCACGGGAAGGGGTTCTCCTCGCAAAGCGTAAGTCCGACAGCGACAACCCTGCTGGAGATTCACCCTCCTGATGCCGCGTTGTCAGCGGGCCTCACCGTTCCCTGCCTCAGCTGTTGCAGCGCCCACTCGCTCCGCTGCAGACGTTAGGATTTTTGAAGACGCAGTGTGTTGTCTTGTTCACTTAAGCAAGTATTCACGCACCCGCCCCCACTGCAGGCCGAGACCTGCTCTGACCCCAGGCACAAAAACCAGCCAGGCAGGCCGGGAGTCACAGGGAAAAGGCCATTTATTTCAAAGGCAAAGTCCATCAAACTCACACATCTGTTCAACCAATACTTTATTTTTATTTCATTTTTAAGTAGGCTGCACACGCAACCTGGGGCTTAAACTCACGATCTTGGGATCAAGAGTCACAAGCCCAAGCAACTCCCAGCCAGGTATCCCCCCACCAGTATTTTCTGGTGCCAGCTAATATGTGCCAGCTCCCGGGCCCTACGGATACATGAAGAATGACGGGGAAGGTCCTTATGTTCCGGTAGCTTCCATTACAATGGGGGAGACCGAGGGCAACAACAAAAATCTATTACTGACAGGCAGTTGTAAGTAACTGGAAGAAGACAGGGAGGTGAAACGTTGCAGACTGAACAAAGCCAGGCTGACCAGCTAACATCTAATTTGAACTCTGAACAAAAGCGTGTTTCAGAAGATGGGAATCAGGATTGCAAAGGCCCCATTGCTCATAGAAACTTGACGTCTTTAAGGAACAGGAAAAAAGGACCATGTGGCCGTACTACAATGAACAAGGGGGTAGAATTTTGACCTGCCATCAGAGGTGGCATGGAAAGGTCACACAGGCCTTGTGGACCACCCCCCCACACACACACACACACACAAGTTTCACCTTTATTCTCATATGATGATAAACCACAGGACAGTTTTAAGTATAAAAGTACCTTGGTCTGATTTACATTCTAAAAACATCCTTCCACAGGTGCCTGGGTGGCTCAGTCGGTTGAGCGTCCGACTTCAGCTCAGGTCATGATCTCACGGTCTGTGGGTTCGAATCCTGAGTCAGGCTCTGTGCTGACAGCTCGGAGCCTGCAGCCTGCTTCAGATTCTGTGCCTCCCTCTCTCTCTGCCCCAACCCACTCACATTCTGTCTCTGTCTCTCTCAAAAATAAAGAAACATCAAAAAAAAATTTTTTTTAATAAAAAATAAAATAAAAACATCCTTCTGTGTGGTGCACTATAGGTACGGAAGGGGTCAGGTTTGTCTGCAAGGAAACCACGTAGGAGAGAATGAATAAGGGAACCCATGTGACCGCAAACCAACAGGATTTCCTGGACGGGGCATAAATCCACAAGATCACCAATGGTTCGTAGGTTAATGCCAGACAGGGAACAGATGACAGACCAGCTAGGACTATACTCCCCCACACCTTGCACACACCACTGTCAGAGCGTTCATCACATCAACTGCTCCACGTGCCCAGCCAGCCATGCCCTAGATTACACTGACAGTAACAGATGTTATTAGTTTTTGTACACCCCCGTAGCTTCCATCCTGTGAACAGCTGGTGTTTAATAAATGTTTGCTAAATGAATGACCTATACGGACTCTAAGGAGAAATTTCATTAAAATTATTCCAGATTTTATTAAAAACGTAAACCTAATCTCACGTTCCTCTCAAGTTGGAGCAGAAAACAACAGGCTATCCCATATTCTTTATGTGCTGTTTAATTCTGAGTTAAAAAAAAAAAAAAAATCTGGGACCAGAACCAAGAGTGAGAGTTGCAAATTCTAATCAAGACAGTCTCTGCCTCATTCTACTTGAAAATTCAAAACATGGTTGCAATGGCAAAATTTGAGAGAACAATGTTGATCAGGATTCAAAAACAGTGTGTATGTGTGTGACAGAGAGAGAAAGAGAGAGAGAAACAGAGAGATCAAGACTTTGGGTTTAAAATATAGCTTGGGGCACCTGGGTGGCTCAGTCGATCTCAGGTCATGACTTCAGGGTTCATGGGTCCAAGCCTCACATCGGGTTCTGCACGGACAGTGCCAAGCCTGCTTGGGATTCTCTCTCTCAACCTCTCTCTCTGTCCCTCCCCTGCTCCTGCTCTCTCTCTCACTCGAAATAAACTTAAAAAAACTTTTTTAAATAAAATATGGGTTATGCTTTTAAAAGTACAAATTGAGGGGCCCTGGGTGGCTTAATCGATTAAGCGTCTGACCCTTGATTTCGGCTCAGGTCATGATAACACAGTTAGTTCGAGCCCTGTGTCGGGCTCCACACCATCAGCCTGCTTGGGATTCTCTCTCTCTCTCTCTCTCTCTCTCTCTCTCTCTCTCTCCCTCTCCTGCTTGAGCACTCATGCTCTGTCTCTTACAAAATAAATAAATAACCTTAAAAAAAGTTAAAAGGATAAACTGAACTGTTAAAGTTTCCAGTCTGGCTTGTAAGGAGCTAGCAAATTACCCGTAGGTCCTAACAAATAAAAAGCCAAATAAACTGAAAAATCAACATTTCTTACATCTATCAGAGGAGTGAGGTCACTGCTTCAAATACACGAGAGAGAGACAGGCTGTCGCAATCATGACTTGTCGGGGCAGAAATCTCCACTGGGGCAGGAAACCCTCAACAGTGACACAAAGTCGGAGGCTCAGTGGGACAAGGCTGAATAGAAAACTCGAGCAGCCACACTAGTGTGAATCTTACATCCTGGAGTTCTCTCAGGTTTTCCTAGTGAAGACTGAAGAAAAATCTTCCAACAGGGGAAGGCAAAAGTGGCCATCTGTAAATGCCAGAGCAGGATCATATTATTTAAACGCAGACATGGAGTCATCATAAATATGTACTGCAAACTCTAGGGCAACCACACACACACCAAAAAGTGATACTGATATGCTAAGAAAGAAGAGAAAAAGGAATCATATAAAATGCTCTATTAAAATCCCAAACGGCAGAAAAGGAATAGAAGACAAAAACACCAAGGCAATGAATAGAAAACAGTAACAAATAATGGTAGATGTGAATACAACTGTACCAATAATCACTCTAAATGTTAATGGTCTAAACGTACAAATTATGTGACAGAGATTATCATAGTGAATCAAAAAACAAGACCCAACTACATGCTGTCTAGAAGAAACTTTAAATATAAAGACACGTATAAATTAAAGGGATGGTGGCTATGAGAGTAAAACTTTAATATTCTCGCCAGAACAACAAAAAGGTAATTACGTGAGGCAAAGGAAGTATTCATTAATCTTACATGCAGCGAATAATTATGCTGTACACCTTCAACTTAGGCAATGTTATACGCAATTAGATCTCAATAAAGCTGGAGGAAAAAAAAGTAAAGGGATGCAGAAAGATATCCCGTGCTAACACTAATCAAAGAAGGTGGGATAGGGGCACCTGGGGGGCTCAGCCAGCTAGGCATCCAACTCTCAATTTCAGCTCAGGTCATGATCTCACCGTTTTTGAGTTCGAGCTCAGCATAGGGCTCCATGCTGACGGTGCAGAGTCTGCTCGGGATTCTCGGTCTCTTCCTCAGTCTCTGCCCTTCCCCTGCTGGCACACTCTCTCTCAAAATAATAAACATTAAAAATAGAAAGTAGGAGAAGTGATATTAATTTCAGACCAAGCACACTTCAAAGTGAGAGAGATTATCAGGGATGGGAGGAGCACTGCATAATGATAAAAGGCCAAGCCTCCGAGAAGACGCAACGATCCTTAATGTGTATGTGCCTAACAGAGCATCAAAATATGTGAGGCAGAATTTGGCAGAACTACGAGGAGAAATAAATGAATCCGCCATTAGACTTGGCGACCTCAACAGCTCTGTGACAGAAATGGACACACACAGCAGATGGAAGATCAGTAAGGACACAGCTGAACTCAACAACACCATCAATCATCGCTTCTCGGCCTTTTGGCTGAGATCAAGCGCAGCAACACCATCAATCCACAGGATGTAATTCACATCTATGGATGAATCAATGGATGACTCCACCCAACAGAATACATACTCTTCTCAAACTGAATGGATTCCTCACTTGCTGGGTGAGGATTCCAGATAAAAGATACATGGATATAAATCTTTGACACCTAGCATGTCTGGGGTTAGCTTTGTTCTAGTCCTATCTTGATCGATAGTTTGAATTAGTGTAGAATTACAGGTTGGAAATTTTCTGGAATAATTTTCGCAGCATTGCTCCCTTGTCTTCTAGCTTGTATTAGTGCCTAAGTTGAAATTTTTGTGCATTCTAAAGTTCCTGATCCTACGGATGTATTCTGTCCGTTCTTCCGGGAAGACTTAGGACCTTCCCTTTTCCCTGATGTTCTGAAGTGTCATGACGACACGTCTTCTTCACTGTGTTAGGCACTCAGTGGACTTGTGGATGCGAAACACATGCTTTCCAGTTCTCATACGTTTGCAGGGTTGCTAAGGTTTTGTAAAACTTCTGTTTTGTACCTTGTTGCTTCATAAAACAACTTTTATTAATACACTGGGACTTCCTAGACACAGGATTGTTCCTCTATTTCCATCCCTGTATATTTTGTTTGTTTTACTTTCTGTGGGAATTCCTCAACTCTACCTGACAAACCTTCTGATGAAGCTTATTTACTGTTTTCTCTTTAATTTATAAGAGATCCCTTTTGTCTTGTTTTTTTTTTTTTATACTATCCTCTTCTTGTTTCAGTGATACAGTATCTTCTCATTTCCATGAGGATATAAATTTTGGTGTATCGGACATATTCTGCTCTGAGCATTACCTCTGTTACCTCTAATTTCTGTTTCCACTAATTTGTTTTGGTCTGTGTTTCAATGTTGGAGATTAACTTTAATCCTTGATGGTCTGTCTGTTCATATGTTAAATTTACCAATGCAAATAAGGGGCACCTGGGCGGCTCAGTAGGTTAAGCCTCTGACTTAGGCTCAGGTCATGATCTCCCGGTTTGTGAGTTCGAGCCCCACGCTGGGCTCTGTGCTGACAGCTTGGAGCCCGGAGCCTGTTTCAGATTCTGTGTCTTCCTCTCTCTCTGTCCCTCCCCAACTTGTGCTCTCTCTCTCAAAAATAAATAAACATTAAAAAATTTTTAAAAATAAGATAAAAAATAAAAATGCAAAAAAGGTGGTTGGGAGCCCAGTGTGGATGGGCAGGGCTGGTTGACTAGTAGGTTTCACTGTGTGTCGATCAGTGGTCAGCTACTCGGTCAGTGGTTGACCCTCGCCTCCTCAAATGTGTGTCTGTTCCCTAGAGCCCTTCAGTTAGTCCAGAAAAGAATCCAAACTCTTGCTTGGAAGAGTATAAGCCAAACTTGCCAGATTTCTGAGAAGGAAAAATGGGGAAATGGAGCTGGGGTTTCATGTGAGGACACTCGCCTAATCTTGCTGTGTTCAGTTGTACATCTCTGCTGTCTGCTTAGCACAAAAGAAGAAAAAAATACATATGGACTAGAAAAGAGGAAATCAATTCAGTCCATATAGATTGTCTTTATAACCAGGTTGGAGGACACAAAATCAATACACAAAAATCAACTGCATTTTTCTATTATCTACTTAACAAATCAAAATTTTAAAATAGTACTACTTACAGTATCACCAAAAGGCATGAAATATTTAGGGATAAATCTGATCAAATATCTCCAGTATCTGTACGTGATAACTATTAAACACGGATGAAATATATCAAAGAAGACCTAAAATAGATATACCATGTTCATGGCTTAGAAGAGTCGAAGTTGTTAAAATGTCAATTCTTCCAAAATGGATCTACAGATTCGATACAAAACCAATCAAGATCACAGTAGGATTTCTTCAAAGGAAATGTCAAGCTTATTATAAAAATTATATGGTAAGACAAAGAACTTATAATAGCTAAGACAATTCTGAAAGAAAAAAATCAAAGTTGAAGGACACACACTGATTTCAACAGAAGGAACCCAATAGAATTTAAGTAAGGAGTTAGAATGAAAAATTCACTAGAAGGTGTGATCAGGCAGAAAAACAATCAGCAAACTTAAAGATACATTAACTGAAATTACATAGCCTAAGAGGAAGAAAGGAAAAATAAAGAACAATCGTCAGACCACATGAAATCTGCAGGACACTATCAAAGTACCAGTATGTGTGCAATGAGAGTGCCAGAAAAGGACAGAGAGAAAGGAATAGGAAGAACATTTGAAAACATAATGACCAATATGTACATGAACCTACACATCCAAGGAGTTCAATGAATCCTGAGTATGATAAACTCAAAGAGGTCCACACCAAGACACATTATAATCAAACTATCTAAAGTCAAAGATGGAATTCTGAAAGCGGCAAGAGAGATTACTCACATATCTTGGTAAGATTAAAGCTGATTTCTTATCAGAAATCCTGGAGAACAGAAAACACTGAGATAACATAATCGAAGTGCTGAAAAAAGAAAACAAATAAAAATTCTAAACCGAGAATTCCATATGCAGAAAATTGTCCTTAAAATTAAAGGAAAATGTAGGGGCACCTAGTGGTTCAGTCAGTTAAGAATCTGACTCTTGACTTCAGCTCAGGTCATTATCTCATGGTTCCTGGGAAGGAGCCCCTCCTTGGGCCCTATGCTGACAGCAAGGTGCCTGCATGGGATTCTCTCTTTTCTCCTCCCCCGTACCTCCCCCGCCTGCACTTTCTCTCTCTCTCTCTGGCTCTGCTCCTCCCCCACTCATGTACGCACTCTCTCAAAATAAACATTTTTTTAAAAAAGTAAAACAGGGGCGCCTGGGTGGTTCAGTTGGTTGAGTGTCTGACTTCAGCTCAGGTCACGATCTCATGGTTCATGGGTCTGAGCACCGCATTGGGCTCTGTGCTGACAGCTCAGAGCCTGCAGCCTGCTTCAGATTCTGTGGCTCCCTCTCTCTCTGCCCCACCCTACTCACACTCTGCCTGTCTCTCTCTCAAAAATAAATAAACATTAAAAAAAAATTTTTTTTAAGTAAAAATAAATTAAGTTAAAAAAAAGAAAAAAAGTAAAATGTAAAACTCCCAGAAGAAAACATACGGGGAAGCTTCATGACATTGGATTTGACAATGACTTCTTGTATATAACACCAAAAGCACAGACAACAAAAGCAAAAATGGATAGAACTATATCAAACTTAAAAAACTTCTGTGCATCATAAATTAAAAAAAAAAAAACCCACAAAAACTGTGCATCCATGGAAACTGCTGAGAGAGCAAAAAGGCAATCTACAGAGTGGGAGAATATTTGAAATCAAGTATCTGATAAGGAGTTAACAAGAATAAAGAATTCCTACAACTCAACAACAACAAAAATAACCCCATTTCAAAATTGGCAAGGATTCAAACATATTTTTCCAAATATATACAAACAGCTAACAAACAGATGAAAAGTGTGCTCAACATCATTAATTATCAGACTCAGGAAATCAAAACCATAATGAGATATCACCTCATACCCCTAAGGTTGGCCACTACCAAAAAAACAGAAACAAAAACAAAAAAAAAAAACACCCCACCAAAACCCAGAAAATAACAACTGTTGGTGACAATGTGAAGAAATTGGAACCCTTGTGTGCTGTTGATAGGAATTTAAATTGGTGCAGCCTCTATGAAAAACAGTATGGAGGTTCCTCAAAAACTTAAAAGTAGAATTACCATGTGATCCAGCAATCCCACTTCTGGGTATATATTCAAAAGAACTGAAAGCCAAGATCTTAAAGAAATATTTGCACACCCGTGTTCACTGCAGTGTTGTTCACGATAG
This sequence comes from Neofelis nebulosa, assembly GCF_028018385.1. Lineage (NCBI taxonomy): Eukaryota > Metazoa > Chordata > Mammalia > Carnivora > Felidae > Neofelis > Neofelis nebulosa. The sequence continues at coordinate 7,529,094 of NC_080796.1, read as the reverse complement.
CAGAGAAGAGGAAACAATCCAAATGTCCACTGGTGGATTAATGGATTTACAATGTGGTATGGGGCGTCTGGGTGGCTCAGTTGGTTAGGCATCTGACTTGGGCTCCGGTCACGATCTCACGGTCCGTGAGTTCAAGCCCCGTGTCGGGCTCTGTGCTGACAGCTCAGAGCCTGGAGCCTGCTTCGGATTCTGGGTCTCCCTCTCTCTCTGCCCCTCCCCTGCTTGTGCTCTGTCTCTCTCAAAAATAAATAAACATTAAAACATAATTTTTTTAATCACAATGAAATATCGTTTCATAAATGACTCTCACTAAAAAACAAAAAAGAGAGAAAACAAGTTTTGGGGAGGATTCAGAGAAACCAGAACCTCATGCAGTGCTGGTGGGAATGTAAAACAGTGCAGCTACTGTGGAGAACGGTTGTGTCACTGTTCAAAAAGGTACACATTGAATCAACAATGACCCACCAATCCCCATCAGGTATGTACCCAAAAGCACTAAAACGAGGTATTCACAGAAAAACCTGTACAGAAACGATCCAGCACATTATTCTTAAGAGCTAAAGAGAGGAACTAAACCTAATGTCAATCAACTGATGAACTGCTAAATCAAACGTGATCTGTCCACTCGGTGGGATATTATTCAACCATAAGGAGCGAAGGACCAACATTCACTGCAACCCGGATAAGCCTTGGAAACACTGCTAAGTGGAAGAAGCCAGACACAAAAGGTCACGTATCGTGCGGCTCCACTGAAATGAACGCCCAGGACAGGGAAATCCATAGAGACAGAGAGAAGCTCGGTGCTTTCCAGGGAGGGGAAAGGGAGGAATTGGGAGGGACACGGTGCGGGGCTTCTTTTGGGGTCGAGGAAACCGTTCTTGAGCTACGTAGTGGTAATGTTGCACATCACTGCAAACGCCCTAAAGCCACTGAATCTCACGGTGTAAGATAGTTACAACGGAGAATTTTAGGTTATATAAATTTTACCTCCATTTTGAAAATAACGGAATTATGCACTTGAAACAGATGGATTCATCATACGTGACTCCTCAATAGAGTTTTTTAAAAAACAGCAGGCGGGGGTGCCTGGGGGGGCTCAGTCGGTTGAGTGCCCGACTTCGGCTCAGGTCATGATCTCACGGTTTGTGGGTTTGAGCCCCGCGTGGGGCTCGGTGCTGACAGCTCGGAGCCCGGAGCCTGCCTGGGATTCTGTGTCTCCCCCTCTCTGTGCCCCTCCCCCGCTCATGCTCTCTGTCTCTCTCTCAAAAATGAATAAACATTTTTTTTTTTTAATTTAAAAAAAAAGAGAGAGCAGGTGCTGAGTTCTCCTTCAGGAAATGGGCTCTTCCTGGCCATTTGTCCCTCCATATTCATCTTGGACTCAACTTCGGAAACTCCTCCGAATAACCTACATTGGCTCAAATTCATGTTGATTCTGACCGACAGAAACTTCAAGTAACGGTGCTTTAAGCAAGAAGTCAGTCTACTTTTTCTCTCCGTTCCTGGAACAGGCAGAGGCGTTAGGACCTACGCTCACTCTCTCGACCAGAAACTTCCAACACAACCAGTCTCTGCCCTCCCAGAGGTCCTTAACTGTAACGTTCTCACAGTTTTCCCCTGGCCGCTTGGACAGAAGCAGGTTCCCTCTCACTGTGGACACCCGAGTACACTGTTAATTACTTCGGCCTGTTCATTCACTTTCCCGACAATCACCCATCCAACACCTTCTTCCAAAGGGACCATTCCAGGGGCTGTGAAAGCCTTGCTAGTTCTCATTATTTTTTTTTTAATGTTTATTTCTTGAGAGAGAGAGCGAGCTTTTGCGTGAGCATGAGCGTGAGCAGGGAAAGGGCAGAGAGACAGAGAGAGAATCCCAAGCAGGCTCCACGCTGTCAGCACAGAGCCCGACGTGGGGCTCGAACCCACGAACCGTGAGATCATGACCTGAGCCGAAATCAAGAATTAGACACTTAACTGGCTGAGCCACCCAGGCGCCCCTATTTCTTATCGTTCTAACTATACATTTATTGTTTGCCAGTCCGGGGCCTGCCCCTCTCCTTGGAACATTAAGCTCCAGGACCATAATCTGTTTGACAGTCACTGCAGCCTCACTATAGCACAGACTCAGCAGAGGGTAGATGACAAACATTTGTGGATTTAATACATAAAATGTCAGCTCAAATTATTTTCATTTTACTTAAAATTAGGGACATGAAGCGTGCGTGGGTGGCTCAGTCGGTTGAGTGCCCAACTTTAGCTCAAGGCATGATATCTCAGTTCGTGGTTTCAAGCCCCACGTCGGGCTCTGTGCTGACAGCTCAGAGCCTGGAGCCTGCTTTGGATTCTGTGTCTCCCTCTCATGCTCTGTCTCTCAAAAATAAATAAGTGTTAAAAAAATTAATTTTAAAAAACTTTTAAAATTAGAGTGAGGCAATCATCTCAAAGGAGGGAAAATTTTATAAGTTAAAAGAATTACTAGCCTTTATCAGATAAAAGAAATCAAGGTTTTTTTCCTTTTGTTTTTATTTTTTTAAGTCTATTTATTTTGAGAAACAAAGCACATGAGCAGGAGAGAACAGAGGGAGAGGGAGAGATTGAGAATCCCAAGCAGGCTCCGTGCTGTCAGCTCAGAGCCTGATGCAAGGCTCCAACTCATGAACCATGAGATCATGACCTGAGCTGAAGACGTGACGCTCAGCAGACTGAGCCCCCCAGGGACCTCCAAAGTTTTTTCCTTAACCTGAGAAAGCAAGGATACAGACTCAGTCTCTAGCTTCCAGCAAGCAGGCAACATCCCTCGGGAACCTGGGTGAGAATCCAATGCCATGCATACTCTCGCCTTTTCTCCTTGTTCCTATCATACATGGGGTGACCACGTAATTTACTGTACAAGCTGGAACTTTCTGAGATATAACGTGAGAAACCCAATATACAAATGAACAATACAGGCTATACATAAAAGCAAAACTCTGGGGGCACCTGGGTGGCTCAGACAGTTAAGCATCCACCTCTTGGTCATGATCTCACGGTTTGTGAGTTTGAGCCCCACATCAAGCTCTGTGCTGACAGCGTGGAGCCTTCTTGGGACTCTCTTTCTTCTTCTCTGTCTGTCTGCCCTTCTCTCACTTGCACTCTCTAAATAAATATAAATCATCTCTAAATAAATATCAATCAATCAATCAATGAATCAATCAAACAGAACTCTGCCTTACAACCTGCAGCATCCAACCCAGGAAGCCAGTAGTCTGGCTGATAGAATGCCAGACCATTAATCTAACAAATAATCCAGGAGGCCAAACAATAAATCCTATTAACAACTGGCCCCAAATGGCCAGGACTCCATTAATAACTGACAGTTTCCCTGGTTTTCGTCCCCACTCCCAACTTTAGGACCAACCAGAAAAAGCCGAGTCCACTCCCCTAATCACATAGGATGCCCTGCTTCTATACACCCTCCTACAGCTTCCCCAGGCCAACAGCCTCCAACCAGGGCACCCCAGAAGCCGTCCCTGTTTCAGCCACAAAGCTTCCCCACTCCTCCGCGTCCCTTTGAGTCTCTGCCAGAATGCAAGTGATGGTGGTGGCCTCCCCTGCTATTGCCAAGTTCTGAATAGTCTTTGCCTGTTCTCATTTGGGAGATTTTCATGTATTTCCACCAATTGCTACACTATTAATAACCATGCTGGATCAAGAGGTAAAAATCGGGACTATCCTAAGTCAGGATATAGATCACCCAAATTATAAAGCACAATTAGGCTGCCAGTGAGATACAAAGTTTGGGAGGAACAAGGCATGAAGCACAGAAGGTGAAATGTGCCAGTACCACTAGGTGGGGTTGGAGGACATTCCAATTACTGCAGGAAGTTCTTGAGATCGTATGCACTCAGGTTACTAGTCAGTCATCTTTTTGGTTTAGATGTATGATACTATTTAATCTGAACACTAGAATTGATGGAAGTTGTCTTCAGAGAAATAATTACTAGCAGGAAATCCACTGGAAAATGTTCAAGCATACCGTTATCAATACCTAGCATTAACTTATTTTCAATTACTGCCTGCTGCGCCTGATGTAGTAAAATGGTGAAAAACATAATGCTTGCCCTTAAGAAGTAGGCATTGTGGAAAAGTACTTCAGGTCTGTAGGGGTCACATAATTTGCGAATTTTCCCAGTGCAATATTTTTTTTTAATTTTTTAAATGTTTATTTATATTTGAGAGAGACAGAGCATGAGTGGGGGAAGGGCACAGAGAAAGGGAGACAGAATCCGAAGCAGGCCCCAGGCACTGAGCTGTCAGCACAGAGCCCGATGCGGGGTTCAAACTCACAAACTGTTAGATCATGACCTGAGCCGTCGGATTCTTAGCCGACTGAGCCACCCAGGCACCCCTTTCCCAGTGCAATATTAAAATAAGGGGCTACTGGGGTGCCTGGGTGGCTTGGTCAGTTAAGCCTCCGACTTCGGCTCAGGTCATGATCTCACGGTCCGTGGGTTCGAGCCCCGCGTCGGGCTCTGTGCTGACAGCTCAGAGCCTGGAGCCTGTTTCAGATTCTGTGTCTCCCTCTCTCTGTGACCCTCCCCCGTTCATGCTCTGTCTCTCTCTGTCTCAAAAATAAATAAACGTTAAAAAAAATTAAAAAATAAAAAAATAAAATAAAATAAGAGGCTACTTGTTCAAAAAGTTTTAAGAATTCCAAGGTGGAAACACTGTGTATCAATTGTATTTCCAAGAAAAGAAGAAAGAAATCCTTTCATTAAGAACAATGAGAAATACTATATTTCTTAAAAGTAATACCTTCCTTTGACAGCCATTCAAAAATTTTTAAAAAGCCTAAAATTCTAGTGTTTAGGGTATTAAATTTCTTAATTAAATTAGGGTTGATAAAAAGACAGTCAAAAAAATAATTATCAAAGATGGTGCATTTCATATCATATGTTTTAAATGTTTAATGCTTTTAACAATGAAATACTGTGAATACTATTAAACAAAATACATTTTTTAAGTTTATTTATTTTTATTTTTTTTAATATGAACTTTATTGTCAAATTGGTTTCCACACAGTTTATTTATTTTGAGAGAGAGAGAGAGCGAGCGAGTGGGGAAGGGGCAGAGAGAGGGGGAGAGAGAGAATCCCAAGCAGGCTCCACACTGTGAGCGTGGAGCCCAATACAGGGCTTGACTCATGAACCATGAGATCATGACATGAGCCAAAATGAAGAGTCAGACGCTTAACCAACAGAGCCACCCAGGTGCCCCAGCAAAATATTTAAGTGTATGTATTTGAGACAGAGAGTGTGTGAGCACGAGAGAGTGAGGGAGGGCAGGGAGGGAAAGAGAATTCTAAGCAGGCTCCACACTGTCAACGCAGAGCCTGAACCGTGAGATCGTGACCTAAACTGAAATCAAGAGTCAGACACTTAACCGACAGAGCCACCCAGGCACCCCTAAGCAAAATAGTTTTTTTAAATGTTTATTTATTTTTGAGAGAGACAGAGCACGAGGAGGGAAGGGGCGGAGAGAGAAGGAGACCACAGACCCCGAAGCAGGCTCCAGGCTCTAACTTATCAGCACAGAGCCAGATGCAGGGCTCGAACCCATGAGCTGTGAGATCATAACCTGAGCCGAAGTCGGACACTTAACCGACTGGGCCACCCAGGCACCCCTAAGCAAAACATTTTTAAAAAAAAACACACATATAGGGGCACCTGTGCATGCACAGGTCATGCACCCATGAAGCCAGCCCTAAATGTAGAATAGTATTCTATGACAAATTATAGACTACAAACCATGCTGCTTTGTATGCAGTGTGATGCTGCTGGGCCCTTTAGCCTGCTTTTTTCTGTGTGATACATTTCACATGCACAAAATTAAATTACGTTTAAAAAGTTACTGGGTGTTGACTGTATTTGTGTTATTTACTGTATGAAATCTTCCCTAAGGTATAATCGTAATTCTTTTGCTTTTCCCCACAAGACTCAAGGGCAGGGCAGGGACCGGAACTGGGAGGCACTCTAAATTTTTGTTCAGTGAGAGGAGGGTTCCCTGGGTGGAGATTGTAACGAAGGGAAGTATCTGGAAAGGCTGAAAGGGAGATGGTTAGTTAGGAATCTACAAGTCATAGACTGGCCAGGAATGGCATGATAGACCAGCGGAAATGTCGGTGAGAGCAAAGAGCTGCGTGTGATCAACGTGTCTATTAGCATTACCTTCCAGGACAACCGGAAGCCTCGGAGCAGCAGGAATCTCTTGTTTCTTCGTAGCTGAACCCAGTGCCTGGGACATAGGTGCTCAGTACCGACGCGTAAACGCAGGCAATGCTGCTTAGCTGCAAGCAGGGTGCACACACAGTGAAGAAGTGAGGAATGAAGGCGGAGCCAAGTCAACCAAAGTTTTGAATACCGGCGTGAGCATCTATATGGATAAGGACCACTGAAAAGGGCAGCCACGTGATCTGCACTTCCGAGGGAAAAATTACCCTGCGGTACCTTGAGTAAGAAGAGTCATGTGTTCACATCTCACAGCCTTCTGATTCCATCTCCCCCCGACCCCAGCCTCAACACGCGATTAAGCAAGCGAGCAAACGGAAACGAAAGCCGGTAACTGAGCGTGCGTGTGTGTGAACACTAACTGTCCGTTTGTGTCTCCTTAACTGCATAAAACTTTACGGGCAAATACGGACGTTTACCAAAATTCTGGGCAGCTTCTAGGTCAAGCTGTAGTCCTGCACTGGACTGCTGGACAAACCGGAGGCGGAAAATCGGGCAAGGCAGCCAGGTTTCCGAAGGCGGCGGACGCCGCCCACCCCCTCCCCCGCGCACACCCGCCGGGCCCGCAGGGGCCTCCCTGCGGGTTCATCCCGCCTTCACCGTCCCAGGCGCCCCAGGTTCGGGGTTTGCTAAGGTTGCAGCCAGGACCAAGGCGCCCTCGCGCAAGCTGCGGTCCGACCCAGACGAGCGAGCGGGAAGACGCAAGACGCTCGCCGGAAGCCCCAGCAGCCGCCACGCGCCCGTGTCCGCGCAGCGGGGAACAATAAAGTTGAGCGTGTTCAAAAGGGGTCCTTGGCATCCAGGGCCCGCCGGACAAGCCTGCAGGATAGGCCGCCCGGAAAGTCCCCGGTGTAGGCAGGTCTCCTCTCCTCGGTGGCGTTCTCCTCACTCGCGGTGGAACAGCGAAGGTACAGCGCCGGGGACACGGCCCGGGCGGCGGGCGGGCGGGAGAAGGCGGAGCGGCCTGCCCGGCGATCGCCGAGGGCAGCCCGGTGAGGATCCCGGTGCCCGTGGAGCCCAGCGTCCTGGCTGCGGCCTCCCGGACGCGCGATGAAGCCCCGGCCCGCGAGGTTCGTGGACAACAGGCTGAAGCAGCGAGTCGTGCAGGTGGGTATCGTGCGCGGCCCCTTCTCGGCGGCTCCCGGGCCAGCCTGGGCCAGCCGTCCGCCGCGGCCCGGGTCCTGGACGGGGTGCGGGCAGCCCTCCCGCCGCGGCGGGGCTGCCGGCGAACGGGGACGGGGCAGACCCTGAGGAGCCGGGGACCGGGCGGGTGTAGAACCCGAGGAGCTGGGGACCGGACGGGTGTAGACCCTGAGGAGCCGGGGACCAGGCGGGTGCGGACCCTGAGGAGCCAGGACAGGGGCGGGTGTTTGGAGTGGGTTTGCATCTGGTTTTCTTGTTTTAAGTTTGAATTCACCTATTTTGAGAGAGAGCGGGAGAGGGAGAGAATCCCACCAGGCTCTGCACTGTCAGCGCAGAGCCTAATGCGAGGCTGGATCCCACGAACCGTGAGATCGTGACCCCAGCCAAAGTCAGTCGCTTAGCGGCCTGAGTCCCCCAGGTGCCCTGCCTAGGGTTTGTCACTTTTGTAGCCCTGGGTAGACAGTCTGTGTGCTGAATGCCTTGCAGGCGCACAGTCTGCAAACACTTTTTTAGGAGGAGAGGGCCCGTTCCTTCACTTTGCACTTGGGGGGGGGGGGGGATGTATACTTTGTTTTTCTTTAATTTCCGAGCGCTGCCTCCTCCTTTGCGGATCAGTTTCTTCCACTAAATTCTAAATGTTGGAAGTGGCTTGAGTCCCTGTGCTGTTTCTCTGTCCTCTTACCTACTTCCTGGGGGATTTCATCCAATCTAAAACCCAAAAACACTACCTATTCACTAAAAATACTATAAACACGAAGTCCAATACAAACACAGTTATAAATTAAATGAAGACATATTCACTTTATTATTTTATTTGTTATTGAGAGACAGCACGAGCATGGGAGGGGCAGAGAGGGAGACACAGAATCCGAAGCAGCTCCAGGTTCTGAGCTGTGAGCACAGAACCCGACGCAGGGCTCGAACTCACGAACCGTGAGATCATGATCTGAGCTGAAGTCGAGGCTCAACTGACTGAGCCCCCCAGGCGCCCCAAGACCTTCACTTTAAATACTACCTATAGAGGTGCCTGGGGGGCTCAGTCGGTTGAGCCTCGACTTCAGCTCAGATCATGATCTCACGGTTCGTGAGTTCGAGCCCTGCGTGGGGCTCTGTGCTCACAGCTCAGCTTGGGATCTGTGTCTCCCTCTCTTGCTGGCCCTCCTGCATATGTGCACTCTCTCGCTCTCTGTCAAAGATAAATAACCATTAAAAAAAATTTTTTTTTTAGAAAATACTATCTATATATTCCTAGAGTTATGTCTCCAGTGTGGATTTTATCTTGAACACCCAGCTGCCCACTAAACATTTTCTCCTGAGTGTCTGACCGGTGCCTCCACCAACATATCCACACTGAATTTTTTTGTGTTCCCTCCAAACCTGTCCTTTCTTAATGTTCTCTGTATCAGTAAATGACACATTGTCAGGGCCAAAAATCTTAACAACCATTATTACTCCTTTGTTTCACGTTCTTTTTTTTTTTTTTTTTTTTTTTTTAATTTTAGAAGGAGAGAAAAGAGTGCGTGAGCAGGGGGCAAGATGCAAAGAAGGAGAGAGAGAGAATATTAAGCAGGCTCCGTGCTCAGCCCTAGCCTGACCTGGGACTCCATCCCATGACCCTGGGATCATGACCTGAGCCGAAATCAAGAGTTGGACAGTCAACAGACTGAGCCACTCAGGTGTCCCTGTTTAGCTTCTATAACCAATTAATTAGCAATTTATTTGTATACTCCAAAGCCAGCCACTCCTTTCCATCTCCACCTCCAACCATCTGTGCCCAAACCACCATCTCTCTGTCTCTCTTCTTTTTTTAGCGTTTATTTTATTTAGTCTGAGAGGGAGAGAGCAGAAGAGGGGCAGAGAGAGGGAGAGAGAGAGAATCCCGTGCAGGTTCCACCGTCCACACAGAGCCTGACGTGGGGCTCGAGCTCACAGTTCCATGAGATCACGACCTGAGCCGAGATCAGGAGTCAGAGGCTTGGCCAACTGAGCCACCCAGGTGCCTTAAAACTGCCATCTCTTCATTAGACTATGACAGTAGCCCCCTAGGTGAGCCCTGTGATTCTGGTTTTATATAAGGTCTGTCCTTCGTTAGGGCCGCCAGGGAGGTCCCTTTAAAGAGAGCTTGCAGGGCCGCACTCACGGAGCTCCGGTGGACTCCCAGAGTGGCTGAAGAAAACCCCTCCTACAGAGCCTGCCACGTTCTGGCCCCCGTCTCCTCCTTGCCCTTGTGTCCCTTGCTGTCCTGCCTGCTTCCACTGTCCTGACCACACTGACCTTCGCTCTGGGAGCTCTCAGCTGGCTTTGGATGTTCACCACCTGCTGCATCACTTTATTCAGGAGGTGTCTCAGCGGTGACTCCTGATGGCTGGATCCAGCGGCCCTTCTCAGTCTTCACCACTTCACATTCTCAGTTTTCGCCTATTGCTATTACTTGGGTTCGTTATAAAAACACTAGGTTCTTGGGGCGCCTGGGGGGCTCCGTCGGTTAAGCGGCCGACTTCGGCTCAGGTCACGATCTCGCGGTCCGTGAGTTCGAGCCCCGCGTCGGGCTCTGTGCTGACAGCTCAGAGCCTGGAGCCTGTTTCAGATTCTGTGTCTCCCTCTCTCTGTGACCCTCCCCCGTTCATGCTCTGTCTCTCTCTGTCTCAAAAATAAATAAACGTTAAAAAAAATTAAAAAACCAAAACACTAGGTTCTTGCGGTTTAAAATAGAAGGGACAGAGGGTGTAAAAGAAAATGACTTGCTTTCATCTTCATGTCTGTAGAGGTCAGCATGGAGAGTTTATACATACGCCTAGATTTTATTCACACGGATGGGCCCATCCACGTTGCTTCTGCTTGCTCTGTTCACTTAGCGGTAGACTATAGTCCTCTCCCCACACGTAGTACGTTTGTCTCCTATTAACAAGGGTGTTAGTTACATGTTGCTGCATAACCACCCCCAAAGTTAGCTGTTATTTCTGTTGCCGTCAAGGAACTGTTTGCTTGTGGAGATGAGATGTACACAAATATGTGTAATCCAACATTAATTGTAGCAAGTGACTGCACGCGATAGGAGTCCAGAGAAGGGGAAGGTTCGCGGGAACGGTCCTGCTTTGTGTGTCGAGTCTCTCGTCACTGGAGGCATTTGTGCCAAGACCATTAGGGGTTCTTGGGAAGAAGCTGCAGTATGAAGGCAGGCATCCCTTGACGGGATAACCAGCAAGCCTGGACACGTGGAAGCTGACAGACATTCTGGTTTGAAATCTGGCCCTGTAATTTACGCGCTCCCAAGTAATTAGCCTTTTTTTTTTTTTTTAAACTTTTTTAACGTTTTTTTTTTTTGATTTATTTTTGAGACAGAGACACAGCATGAACGGGGGAGGGGCAGAGAGAGAGGGAAACACAGAATCGGAAGCAGGCTCCAGGCTCTGAGCCATCAGCCCAGAGCCTGACGCGGGGCTCAAACTCGCGGACCGCAAGATCGTGACCTGAGCTGAAGTCGGATGCTCAACCGACTGAGCCACCCAGGCGCCCCTCAAGTAATTAGCCTTTTAAAGTCTCTTAAACTGGGGCGCCTGGGTGGCGCAGTCGGTTAAGCGTCCGACTTCAGCCAGGTCACGATCTCACGGTCCGTGAGTTCGAGCCCCGCGTCGGGCTCTGGGCTGATGGCTCGGAGCCTGGAGCCTGTTTCCGATTCTGTGTCTCCCTCTCTCTCTGCCCCTCCCCCGTTCATGCTCTGTCTCTCTCTGTCCCAAAAATAAATAAAAAATGTTGAAAAAAAAAAAAAAAAAAAAAAAAAGTCTCTTAAACTTTCCCATCTATAAATTGGGAAGACGGACATCCACCTCATAGGATTGTGAGTGCTGCCGAAAGACTATGTGATGCAGCAGGTGCATGGTGCGCCAAGTTTCTTGGGAGTTTTTCGTGGTGCCTCCAGGCCAAAAGTAATACCTGCTAGGTCTGTTTATTAGGTAGCTACATTCAAGCCACTTAGTGACTATATAGTCCAAATAAGTGAGTAGCTTTTTGAAAACATAACATGTAAAAATGGAAGGAAAATGAACCTAGTTGTGTTTCATTCTTAACTGATCACGCGAATGGGATTTGTATGCCTGTTGGATCAGATTGACCCTGCCATTCCCATTTCCTGTTCCACATTCATTTAATATTGAAACCATGAATTTTCTCAGGCTGGAAGTCCCTGCAGTGTTGGACGGGTGGCAAACGTTATATGTTCCCTTAAATTCAAAACAGCCTTCGATGCCCTTGTGAGTTTAGTGCTTTGTTCTGGGGTATTTGGGAATTTAGGAGACAGTAGGCACTCACTACCTTACAGCTATTCTAGTTGTTGCTGTTGTGTCATCGTAGCGATTAATAATGTTAATTAAATTCTCTGGTTCCAGACTTGACAATTATTTAGTAATTTGTATTTATGTTTTTGATACGCTTAATAATGAATTTACATCATAGCATAACATGTTTGAGTAGCTCAATCTCTGATTAAAATCTGAGTTTGAAAGATTGAGTGTTGAATATTTGTTGTATTTTCTGTTTCAGTACCTCACCAGTAACAGATGTGGCAAATATGTGGACACTGGAGTTTTAGCATCTGATTTACAAAGAATGTACAGGTAAAGAGATGTCGTCTCCAGATTCTTGCCTTTCTTTCCTACCATTTTGAGTTTCCGTCTCGCCCAAATTTTCAGTTGATATTATCGCTGCTGGCGTTGTTCACCAGTCCATAGGTTCAGAATTCAATTATACAAAGATTTAGCAGGTACCTGTTATGTGCAACGTGCTGTCCTCGTTACTAAGGGCAATGGCTGCTGCTTCTCTTTCAGTACCTTCCAGACTGGTCAGCAGTACGGCCTCTTCTCGTATCTCATTAAAGGATTAAAACCAGTAGGCATGGTCTGCCTGAGCTTCCTGGCTACTTTGAAACATCTCTAGGCTTCCTACTAAAGATTCCAGTTTTTCTCGTGTCTCAAATCCCACCCCTCCTGATGGGTCACTCCGTTAATTATTACCACTTTGTATATTTCAAAGTCTCCTGTTTTTTCTTCTCAGTATATTAGTTTGCTAGGATTGCCATAAAAAAGTATCAGAGGCTGGGGAGCTTAAACAACAGAAGTTTAAGTCCTCACAGTTGTGAATGCTAGAAGTTAATGGTCACTGTCTCTCCTTGCATTGCAGATGGCTATCTTCTCCCTGTGTCCTAACATGGTCTTTCCTTTGTGTATGTGTCTGTATTCTAATCTCTTCTTGTGTTACTATTTTTCTAAGATTTTATTTTTAGGGGCGCCTGGGTGGCTCAGTCGGTTAAACGTCCGACTTCGGCCCAGGTCATGATCTCACACTTTGCGAGTTCGAGCCCCACGTCGGGCTCTGCACTGCCAGCTGGAAGCCTGGAGCCTGCTTTGGATTCTGTGTCTCCCTCTCTCTCTGTCCCTCCCCAGCTCATGCTCACAGTTTGTCTCTGTCAAAAATAAATAAACTTAAAAAAATAAAAATTTTAAAAACAAAAGGAAAAAAAAATATTTTATTTTTAAGTAATCTCCATACCCAAAGTGGGGCTCAGACTCATAACCCTGAGATCCAGAGTCAGGCGCCCCTCTTATTCTGGGGTGCCTGGGTGGCTCAGTCAGTTAAGTGCCCAACTCTTGATTTTGGCTCAGATCATGATCTCATGGTTCATGGGATTGAGCCCCGCGTCAGTCTCTGTGCTGGTACTTTGGGGCCTGCTCGGGATTCTTTCTCCTCTTCTCTCTCTTCCCCTCTCCAGAAATACTCTCTCAAAATAGATCCAGCTTGCACTTACTCTCTCAAAATAGAATAGAATAGGATAGAATAAGATAAAAGTCATGTACCCCTCTTATCCTGATTACAATACCAGTCGTATTGGATTAATTTGCTTCAGTGCTCTGTCCTGTGGGCCCACTAGGATGGCTGCCCTGCCCTTTGGAACCGAGGAGACCGTGCGGCTCCCCGGGCCCGTGCCCCCTGGGCCGATGGTGGTGGTGGAAACCCTGCCAACCTCTGAGCTTCTTTCTGAGGCGTTCATCCCTTCTCTTGAAGGATAACACATGTCTACAGCTGGATGGCCCCTCTCCTGTAGAATCCCAGAAGTCCAGCCACCTTCCTTCATTTCATCCTCCCTGTCTCCTCCAGTACAAGCTACCGGGGTTTCTGATGCTGTAACCCCGTCTCTAACCAAAAAAAACTACAGTAGGAAAAATGTAAACTCAGAAGTTACTAAAAAATAAGCTTACGGTCGGTGTGAATTCAGTGACAGTTATATATTCATGCAAATTAATGGGATCAATTTAGATTGGTTTTAATGGGAAAATGTTGGTGGAGACCATTGTACTAAGCTTCTTGTTCTGTTTTTCAGTATAGACTATGGTCGAAGAAAAAGAAATGCTTTTCGGATTCAGGTAGAAAAAGGTGAGTCTTTTAGTGTTAGAGCTGAATTATTAATGAAGTTAAAGAATTGTTTTAGCTCATGACTATTTCTTTTTGTTTCAGTATTTAGCGTAATTACTAGTGAGAAAGAACCTAAGGATCTAACAGAATTAGAAGATGAGCATCTGGCCAAAAGAGCAAGACAAGGTGAAGAGGAAAACGAGTAAGGATTACAGAAAAGGGGGTGACTTGAAAACCATGAGCCTGATCCCATACATTGCCAGTTGTGAAATTTTCCGTGGCTTTTCCTTGCCAGCGAGGCTGTGCAGAATACCTGATCTCTCCAGACCTTTGCTTTGGGCACACTGAGTGCTCACTATTGCCCAGAGAGGTTGGATTCATTCTTTGTGCCTTTGTATGAGTGGTTTTCTGTAGCTGGAGGGTTCATTCCCATTAGGAACTACCACTCAGCTTTCAAGAGGCCACATTAGTGCCTTTGTGGGGCCTTGGCTTCCTGAGTATTTCCTTAGCTCCTGGTTGCAGATGTTTGTTATGATGCTTATCATACGGCTTGAGGTTGTTTGTATTGAGAGTTTTTATCATGGATCGATTTTACATTTGTTAAATACTTTTTATGCACTTAATGAAAGATTCTGTTATGGTTGTCTCCCTTTGTTCTGTTGGTGAATTACATTAATTTTTGAGTGCTAAGCCAGTCTTGTATCCTGGGATACACCCAACTTGGTCCAGGTATATTATCCTTTTTTATATATTGTTAAATCATTTTGCTAATCATTTTTGGAGATGGTTATGTTTGTATTCATAATGATCTGAATTTTTTTTCTTTTTTGCAGTGTCTTTGTCAGGTTTTGGTGTTAGGGTTATGCTGGCTTCATATTGTTTGGGAAATGTTTTTTGTCTCTATTTGACAAAAAAATTAGTATAATGTTACTGTTACTTTTTTCTTAAATAGTTTGTTAGAATTCATCTCAGCCTAGAGGCTTCTTTTTGGAAAGGATTTAGATAACAGTTTTGTTAGACAAAGAACTCTTCCTATTTTTCTTCTTCTATCAGCATTGGTAAGTTGTACTTTTAAAGAAAGTTGCCCATTTCATCTGAAGTGTGGAATTTGTTGGCTTAAAGTTTTCAAGATATCCTCTCGTTTTTCCTTTTTTTTTATTTTTTTTTTCAATGTTTATTTATTTTTGAGAGACAGAGCGTGAGTATGGAAGGGACAGAGAGAGGGAGACACAGAATCTGAAGCAGACTCCAGGCTCTGAGCTGTCAGCACAGAGCCCGATGCAGGGCTCGAACCCGCGAACCATGAGATCATAACCTGAGCCGAAGTCGGACTCTTAACCGACTGAGCCACCCAGGCGCCCCTCGTTTTTCTTTTAATGTTTATAGGATCTGTGGTGATCGCTCCTTTTCATCTTATAGCCGCATCGCTGCCTTTTCGTTTGGATTTACCATTATTTTCTTAACTAGTTCCACACTCGTGGACAGTTGGTTGTTTCCAGTTTTGCACTATCGTACACACAGCAAATAATCCTGCAGCACATATATCTTTGTATATATATATATATTTTTTTTTTTTTAATGTTAAATTCTTGAAGTGGTATTGCTGGGGTCAAAGATGTCTTTTTCAGATTTCTAGTACATTTGGAGTTCTTTTCCCAAAAAAGTTGCCTCAGTTTATATTCCCAGCAACTTTGTATAAAGAGTGTAAAGAGTTTATATTCCCAGCAACTTTGTATAAAGACTTCAGGATGCCTGGGTGACTCTGTTGGTTGAGCGTCTGACTCTTGATTTAGGCTCAGGTCATGATCTCGCGGTTTGTGGGTTCAAGTCCTGCTGACAGTGTGGAGCCTGCTTGGGATTTTCTCTTCCTCCCTGTGTGCACCTCCCTTTGCTGTCTTTCTCTCTAAATAAATAAATAAATAAACTTAAAAAAAAAAATGGAGTGCGTTTCTCTGCACCTTTGCAATCCTAGTTACACTGTTATGTAATCTTTGCCAGCTTCCTAGGCAAAACTTGATGTTTCTATTTGTAGTTTTTTGATAACTAGTGAGATTAAAACTATTTGACTGTTTCATGTTTCCTTTGTTAGTTGCTTGCTTATGGGTTTTGTCTGTCATATGAGAGCCGACTCTTGGTTTGGGCTCAGGTCATGATCTTGCGGTTCTGTGAGTTCGAGTCCCACTTTGGACTCTGCTCTGGTACTTGGGATTCTGTGTGCGTGTGCGCGTGTATGTCTCAAAAATAAATAAACAAACTTTAAAAAATAAAAAAGTGTCTTTTGGTTAGAGAAGTTCTGGATCTTTACCTAGTCAGATATGTCAGTCTTTTCCTGTATGGTTTGTGCTGAAATACTCAGAAAGACGTCTCACAACAATATGTGGAATCCTTGTTTCTTTATAGCATTCCATTTAACTCTTTAATCCACTTTGTAGGGTATAAATTGTAAGGCAAAATTATTTCTTTTCCAAATAGTTGAATAATCCACCTTCTTTACGTTGATTAGAAACGCCCAAAAGTATATTAATAGAATTTAATGAATAGCAAAATAATTCATGTCTTAATTATAAAGATGGTTCATGTCATGCACGTAAACCTTTTTACTTAGGAAGAGTCCTTTTTTTATTAATTATTTTCTAAAGAAACACCATTGAACAGTAGCAGGGTCCATCAACTCTGGGTTATAATGAGCTGAGCCTGCACTACAGTTTGTAGTTAATAGGATTTATCCCTGTTTCTCATGCATCATATGAAAATCTCTCCTACCTTCATTTCTCATGGGCAGACTTGGGAAAGCTACCCTGGTCACACAGATGGGTCATGTTGAATTTGTGAATTTGTTACTCGATTACTTACTGATGGCTTGCTGGAATATTTCCTTTTGTTGGCATCTGATGTTCCTAATGAGACCTTTGGGTCTGATAGGACTCTGCGCTTCACTTTTATTTATTGCGTGCATTAAAATAACCACAGTTTTTAAGCATTTATGTGTATTCTAAGGACTTTGTCAGCTTGTTTAATCCTCTAATGACTCAGACGTGAACTTTACATGTTATCTTCTCTTTATAGATAAGGAAGCTGATGCTCAGAGAGGTTAAGTAGAAGCTAGTAACCAGTAACCAGAATTCTCAGATCGCAAAGCCTGGGCTCTTAAGCACCATAATACTTTGCCTTAGTAAATTTTTTGTTTGGGGTAGTAATTTTTTTTAGGATGTGTGAGCAAAGCCTTTAAAATGTTTCTTTTCCTCTTCTTACTGAGGTATACTGAAAGCTCTTCAGATCATGATTCAGATATGGAAGATTACCCAGATCCACAGGTAAGCCAAACATTTAATGGACCCACTTTTATTTTTTTTAGTCATTATGAACCCTCCTTAAAAAAAAAAAAAAGTGTGGAATAGAATAAGAGATTTAAACATCATCATCAAGGGGTGCCTGGTAGATCAGTCCGTTAAGCGTCCCTAATTCGGCTCAGGTCATGATCTTGCGGTTTGTGAGTTTGAGCCCTGTATCGGGCTCTGTGCTGACAGCTCGGAGCCTGGAGCCTGCTTTAGATTCTGTGTCTCCCTCTCTGCTCCTCCCCTGCTCACCCTCTGTCTCTCTCTCTCTCTCAAAAATAAATAAAACATTTAAAAAAAAATTTTAAACATCTTCATCAATACTTCTGTGGACAGTGTTGAGGAATCCTTGGGAAGGCCATCCTTTCAGTATTTGTGTTTATGGCCTGTTTTATAGGAAGAAGAAGGGAAGAGAATGGCCTGAAATAAGGGTACACAGGAATAGAAAGGGGAATTAATAGTAAAAATTGAGAAAAGGGTACATTTTCTGCTAAAGGGCTGCGGTTGCCAATAAGTAAGGTTGCATTTAAGAGACATATTTAAGTGATGCCAGATAATTTATAACTTACTCTCTTTTGTTCCCATTGGTAATTCCATTTTTTTGATATATTGACAAAATCAGGATGATAATGACATGTGATCTGGTTTTGAGTTGATGAGATAATAGTGGCTCTTCTTGGCCAGCTCATTGTCAAGCCCAGTTCTGTTATATATTTTAATAGTTCATTATTTATTTTGAGAGAGAGAGAGTGAGCAGGGCAGGGGTGGAGAGAGAAAATCCCAAGCAGGTTCCACGCTCAGCGAGGAGCCAGATGCAGGGCGCAAGCTGACAACCACGAGATCATGACTTGAGCCAGTATCATGTGTCAGAGGCTGAATCGACTGAACCACCCAGGGGCCCCCAATTCTGTTATATTTTTAATTTTTTTTTTTTTAACGTTTATTTATTTTTGAGACAGCATGAGCAGGGGAGGGGCAGAGAGAGAGGGAGACACAGAATCTGAAACAGGCTCCAGGCTCTGAGCTGGAGAGCTCTCAGCACAGAGCCCGACGCAGGGCCTGAACTCACGGACCGTGAGATCATGACCTGAGCTGAAGTCGGACGCTCAACCGACCAAGCCACCCAGGCGCCCCTATGTTATATTTTTAAAAAGCGAGCACGCTTCCTCGGTTTTCTTTAACTTTCATTTATTAAGTGGCGGTGAAGCGGGGGCACATCTGTTTGAACAGGAAATGTTGGTGAAGCATCTGTCAGCACCCGTGTTTTTTGACTGGAAGTGCTGTGAGGGAAGCTGCTGGTGGCTGCTCGTGCGCGTAGCCCGTGTCCGTGAGCGCCAGCGCGGTGACGTAGGCGATGTCGTGTTTCTGCCAGGCGGCAAATCACATGAACAGCTCCCTGCTCTCCTTATATCGGAAAGGACATCCTGACTCTGCTTCACGGACTCCCGAGATGGATCACAGAGAAGCCACCGTCTCGGCCCCACGGACACCTTCCGGAACAGACTCCATTCCTTCGAAGACCCCTGCCAGGGGTTCAGAGGGAGGGTGGTTTATTGATAGAACTCCCAGTGGAAAGATGGACCTGGCAGACGAGAAGAGCAATCACAAGAAGCCAGGATCCGAGAGAGAGGTATTTTTGTAGTGATGTGTTCACGGCCCCATTACCGCCACCTCTTCTTTCCAAGTGCAGGCCTTCTGATGGAGATGACCTTCCTCCAGATTAGTCTCCACACGCAGATGTCTTTTTACGAGTTAAGTCGGGTGGTTCTTTCGCGTATTAAGAATGACTCCATTCAGTCTAGAATCAGAGTCCTCACAAGTAATGGCCGGGAAAGCCCTGTGTGCGTGGCTGTCCTGCTGGCACTTCAGTCATCTGCTGCCCGCCTCAGTCACCGTGGCCTGGCGCTGTTTCCAGAACACCCACTCGCTCTCACCTGGGGCGTTTGCACTCATGCTTCTGTCTGAAACTCCCCCAGATTCCTGTGACTCACACCATCTTGTTTCCCTGTAATCTTCGCAGAGTCACATATTGACGTGTTAAATAGCACGTTGTGGGATGTTCTTTCCTGCCTCATCTCCTTTTGGTCAAGCCCTTGTGACCACTTAGAACTTACTGTAGAATTGTTTAGTTGGGTTTCTTCTTTGTCTTCTGTCTTCAGCTTCGGAGAGCAGGACCTTTGTTTTGCTTCATAGTGTCTCCCTGGCTAAAATGCACCCAGCACGTCGTTGTCAGGCAGTTGGTCGAATTTGTGCCTGATGAACTATCCGAGGTGCATTTACCAGCGCAAGTTAAAGAATAGGTACCTCGTGTGCGTGTTATGCTTGGAAGGCTGGTTGTTGTCAGAGGAAGGGAAATCAGCTCGTGAACAGCTGTGTGGTTCGTGTTGAGCCTCGGGTAATGCCTTCAGGGAGCCTGTACAAATGGGCACACCGTGAAAATGTACTAAATAAGGGACACCCTTTTTTTTTAACCTTTGTAAGTTGCAGTATACTGTACATAAAAGTGAAGCTGGATGAATTATCACAAAGTGAATACACTGGGCACCATCCTTAACTGATTTTTTTTTTTTTTTTTTTTTTTGAGAGAGAGAGCGAGAGAGGCACGCGAACGAGTGCAAGAGGGGCAGAGAGAGACAGAGAGACAGAATCCCACGCAGGTTTCCATTGTCAGCACGGAGCCCAACATGGGGCTCCCATCTCACCAACTGTGAGATCATGTCCTGAACCAAGATCAAGGGTGGGACGTTTAACCCACTGAGCCATCCAGGTGCCCCCTTAACTGATTCTAATGCCTGGCATTAGATCCCCTAGGAGATCCCCTAGGAGAGGGGATTTACAGTGATCTGTCCCACGATAGGCCCTGAGTATGCCCCCGGGGCTCACTGTCCAGTGTGGTAAGTGCTAGCCACCCATGGCTCTTGAGCACTTGAAATGTGGCTAGTGAAAATGAGGAACTGAATTATTCATTTAAATTTGTAAAATAATACTTCAGTTATTAGAAAACTTCTAATATGGGGCGCCTAGGTGGCTCAGTCAGTTAAGTGTCCGACTTCAGCTCAGGTCATGATCTCACGGTTCGTGAGTTCGAGCCCCACATCGGGCTCTGTGTTGACAGCTCGGAGCCTGGAGCCTGCTTCAGATTCTTGTCTCCCTCTCTCTCTCTGCCCCTCCCCCCCTCATGCTCTATCTCTGTCTCTCACAGGTAAATAAACATTTTTAAAAAATTAAAAAACAAAAAACTTCTAAGTATGTTTGGAACAACTTGGGCATGTGAATGTACTCTTTCAGCTGTAAGTTTTATGAAGTCTAAATGCAAATTAAATATTTCCCACTAAAATTTAGTGTACGAGTTGAGATGTGCTATTAGCATAAAATACATGTTAGACTTTGGAGACTTACTATGAAAGATAATGTAAGACCTCTCAATTTTTTATACTGACTGTATGTTGAAACGATAATATTTTGAGTATATTTTGTTAAGTCACGTACTAAATTTCACTTGTTGATTTCCCTCTTTTTTAAACGTGGCTACTAGAACATATTTAAAATTTTGTATGTGGCATTGTGTTTCTCTTGGACGACACCACTGTAAGTGGTTTTTGAGAACCACTTACTTGATGTGGCAAAACCGTTCTCCTTTTGAATTTTCACTAGACCTTTTTCAGACCTCTTTGTGTTAATCATGTTTTTAGAGGACATTATTGCAAGGTTAAGGAAATAGCTTGAGTCTTAAGTTGAATTATACTTTTTTATGGCTTTCGAAGCAGCTCTGTAGTCATATTTAATTTAGCGGTTCATCAGGCATCACATGAAGACCAACTGGTGAAAAGCTCAGTGAGAAATTAAAGGTGAACATGAGCATCTCACCTCCCGTGAAAGAAACAAGGAGAGTTGCTCAAACACAGGGCAGATTATGGCAGGCTATAATACAGTTGCAAATTCAGCGTTCTGGGAATATGGGCATGAGATTAACTCTAACGAGAAGAATCGTGTGTCAGGGCATAAACTGAGCTTTACAGCTGTGGAAGAGAAGGATGCTCTCCAGCAGCTACCATCCTGGAGCAGAGAGGTTGGGAATAGCCAAAGTAGGTGCAAGTGCCAGGGCAGAAATGGGGTATTTTAGGGCCACCTGGGTGGCTCAGTCGGTTAAGCATCCAACCGTTGATTTCAGCTCACATCATGATCTCTCTGTTCATGAGTTCAAGCCCTGCGTCAAGCTCTGTGCTGACATCGTGGAGCCTGCTTGGGATTCTCTGTCTCCCTTTCCCTCTGCCCCTCCCTTACTTATACACACATTCTCTCTCTCTCTCTCTCTCCCTCAAAATAAATAAGAATACACTTAAAAGAAATGGGGTATTTTAAATAATGACCATCTTTTTGTTTTTGTTAAAAAAAAAAAACAAAAAAAAACCCCAGGCGTCCCTGGTTTTTGTTTTTTATTTACTTAAGTAATTTCTCCACCCAAACTCATGACCCCTAGATCAAGAGTTGAATGTTCTTCCGAATGAGCCAGCCAGGTGCGCCTAAATAACAGCCCTCTTTAAGAAAACATTGCCATTGTAATTTCAAGCATGGCATATTTAAATTTGTTTTCTTTCCAGGATTCCAAAGACGCTTCTCTGCTGGAGAGTAATGAAAAAAGGAAAGGCAGGCTGAAGCGCAAGGGAAACAAGAGGAAGAAAGACCTTCAGGAAGTAGACGGAGAAATACAAGCCGTCCTGCAGAGGAAAGGTGAGCCACGGGTCTGGGGGGGGGGCTGAGCATGCGTGAAAGAGGCTTCGCTAGTCCCAGCTGTCGTTCTGGGGGGCCTGCTGTGTGCGGTTCATGAGAAAACACTTCGGTGTCTCGTGGTCTCAGTTTATTTAAACATTATTAAATGCAGCGCTGAGTTACTACTGAATCACTAATCTTTTCGTCTCCTCGTTTGATTGCCAGCTAAAGCCAAGGGGCTGGAATTACAGATCTCCAAGGTGAAATTTGAAGATGTTGGAGGCAGCGATACGACATTAAAAGTTAGTTCACATTCAGAATTTTACTCAGATGGTATATTGCCAATCAGTTATTCACGGAAAGCAGCCTGGAAGGGGGGGGTGGTGGTGAAACTTGGCCTGTACCCCGCAGGGTGCTGAGGGATAAAAGAAACAGTACCTTCCGCTTTTCCACCACTAATTATGGTGTACGTAAGGTTCGTGCTTTGTAAGTAATACTGTTGTACGCGAAAAATTCTAAGAGAATACTGTGCAAAATTATATGCCAACAAACTGGGCAATCTGGAAGAAATGGAGATTCCTAGAAACTCAAGTGCACTACCCAAACTGTAAGTAACCCTGTTAGTTATTGTCCAGTGTCTACTCTGCCAGTTACCGTGGTGGTTACTTTCCATCATCAGTGCGAGGTAGCTGTTACCACAGCTGAGGACACGGAGGCTTAGGCAGGTTCCTGTGGAGTCCCACCGTGGGTCCCAGAAGCCAGGGCTCAAACTCATGAGTCTGCTGCTTTGCAGAACAGGTTTCCTTCCACTTGGATTCCTTCTCTCTCGGGCCGCGAAAGACCTCTTTCCTGTTTATTCCCTGCTAGGAAGTCTGCAAGATGCTCATCCACATGCGTCACCCGGAGGTGTACCGCCACCTGGGCGCCACCCCGCCGCGTGGGGTTCTCCTTCACGGGCCGCCGGGCTGCGGGAAGACCTTGCTCGCGCACGCCATTGCAGGGGTGAGCTTTGCTGACACGCAGTTGCTTCTGTTGCTTTTGTTCTGTTTGTCTTTATTTTCCTCTTTGGTCAACTTGAACCAGACTTGACGTATTCCCAGGAGGACTGATCCTCTCTTCATTTTTCACCTCTTTCACGCAGCTCTTTGTGAGATGCTATTTTTTTGATACATCCAATTATTTATATGGCAAAGGTTGGGTGGGAAGCAAAATAATATGTCTGTAAATACCCTTTTTTTAACACACAGTGTATATTTTAGTTCCCTTTTCCCCTTTAAGCCAGTGATTCTCAAAAGCAGTAAATAAGGAAACCAAGGACTATATTGTTTTTCACAGCTACATATACTGAAAATCTCCATTCAGAGTCATGTTCTTATACTTTTTAGTGTTAAAATAACGTTTCTGAAATGGTAATAATACTTAGTTGGCAAGATAAAGTTAGCAATCTTATTTTCATCCCATGAGTTGTTTTTGGAAACTGTTGGGTGGTAAATGCAAAATGTCCCAGTGACTTCAGTTTGAAGAATAGCGTGTCATAGTAGCTACTAATAGGTTAGGATCTGCGGGATCGGCGCTCTTACGGGACAACAGGTTTGCCTCACTTGCTCCTCTGTTGAACAAAGTGTCCTGTGACAGGTGCATGCCAGATGCTGGAAAACAGCGATAAGTACAGAAAATCCAGGTTTACATTCAAGGAGCTTTTCAGTCTAATAGGAGAGGCCGACATTAAGCAGCTATCATACAAGTAAACACTGTGCACGGTCACAGCAGAAATGAGTGGGAGACAGGAAGTGTGGGATGCTAGCTGGTCCCAGGTTGCCCGTGGTTGAGGAAGTGATTTTCAGAATAGCCTGAGGATGAGTAGGGCTCAGGCAGGCTTGTTGCCCTCCGTGCTGGTGGGGCTGCAGCGGCTGCTCCTCCTTTATGACAGGAACCTGTCCTCTGCCGACTAGCTGGCTCCTCCTCGGGATGCCGGGGTGAGAAGTGCCTGTAGCGTGAGCGGGAAGGACTGTCACAACCCCTGCCCTTTCCTATTAAATTGTTCTGGCTCGGGGTGTCTGGGTGACTCGGTCAGTTGAGCGTCCAACTTCAGCTCGGGTCATGCGTCGGGCTCTGTGCCAACGGCTCGGCGCCTGGAGCCTGCTTCGGGTTCTGTGTGTCCTTCTCTCTCTGCACCTCCCCTGCTCACGCTCTGTCTCTCTCTCAAAAATAAACATTAAAAAAAAGTTTTTTAAGGAAAAAAAATTGTTCTGGCTCAGCTATAGGTCGGGGGTAAACACGTCTGAAGATTCAAGACCCTTTATTCAGAAGACATAACGACAATTTCATGGTGACTCTTGTGAAGTAAAAACGGGTGGAAGTATCTAGTCGCTGTGTTTGAATTAAACTGTAGATTTTTAAATAATGGTTTTCATCGGACCGACACAAAAGATGAAGTTCCTCAGAAAAGAGGTCATTTTAAAAATTAAATTTTGAGGGACGCCTGGGTAGGGCTCAGTCAGTTGAGCATCCGACTTCGGCTCAGGTCAGGATCTCACAGTTCGAGTTCGAACCCCCCGTCGGGCTCTGTGCTGATGGTGCAGAGACTGTTTGGGATTCTCTCTCTCTCTTTCTCCCTTTCTCTGTCCACCCCCTCCCCCATGCCCTTTCTCTCTCTCTCAAAAATAAAGAAACTTTAAAAAAAAATTCACTTTTGAGAGAGGGACTGAATAAGGAAAAGGGAGGGGGAAGATAAATTTTCAAAATGTGGTCATTCTTTCCTGTGTTTGTCCCCAGGAACTGGACCTCCCAATTCTGAAAGTAGCTGCCACGGAGATTGTATCCGGAGTGTCTGGGGAGTCTGAGCAGAAGCTGAGAGAATTGTTCGAGCAGGCAGTGGTGAGTCAGCTGGTGACCCACGTTGGGCTGTCTGCTCGTGCGGCGTTACGACGGAGAGCCTGTCCATCCAGGGCCAGTGTCCGTCAGCCTGGTCGCCTGCCATCCTCTTGTAAACTTGGTGATTTGTTATCTGTGATGACTAAATATTTAAAATAGATCCACTGATACAGACTGTTGGATAACATCGTCTGTTCAGTCTGAAATCAAGTGTAACTGTAATTGGTGAGAAGTTCTGGGCTGTCACACCCAGTGGGCGTTTGCTGAAAATAGATACCCTGGGGCACCTGGGTGGCTCACTAGGTTAAGCTTCTGACTTCGGCTCAGGTCATGATCTCCCAGTTCATGGGTTCCAGCCCTACGTCAGGATCTCTGCTATCAGCTCAGAGCCTGCTTGGATCCTCTGCCCCTCCCCCACTAGCGTGTGTGCATGCGATCTCTCTCTCTCTCTCAAAAAGAAATATTTTTTAAAAAATTCTTTTATGTTATTTACTTTTGAGAGAAACAGAGAATGTGAACGGAGAATGGGCAGAGAGAGATAGAAAGAGAATCCCAAGCAGGCTCTGCACTGTCAGCACAGAACCTGATGTGGGGCTCAAACTCGTGAATCTTGAGTTCAAGACCTGAGCTGAAATCAAGAGTCAGACACTTAACCAACTGAGCCACCCAGACACCCCACAAAAATAAACAAACGTTAAAAAAAAAAGAAAATACCTTATCCTTGTGAGATTTTCTGTCACTTTCACTTTGCACAAATTAAGTTACCAAACAACTTGTAAGTAGCATGAAAATTTTTAACATTTAGGATTATCACATTCTAAAAACAACCATAGAAATGCCAGGATAAACTCTTCTCCTTTTGCCTAATTGAACTTGTACAAAGAAAATCTTGTTAACCAGAGAAATTACGAGACTGGATTTTATCCTAATTGTAATTCATTTCTGAATTACTATTAAATTCACTATTTAATTACTATTAAATTACTATTAATTACTATTAAATTACTATTTAATGCACTATTAAAATGTGGGTGTTTAGGAACATCTGGGGAAGACATTTACATTCTATTAGAATTTTATCCTGAGGATACGTGATAGTTACAGGCCTGTGCTTGCCAGTCAGAGTCATGGTCTCCAGTCGTCGTGCCTCCATGCACTGACCGCCTGGTCGTGGACGGAAGAGGTTTAACCACTGTAACCCTTAGTTTCCTTGCCGGGAAGCTGGGTTAATAACATTACTCAAGGGGTCCCTGGCTGGCACAGTCAGCTAAGTGTCCAACTCTTGATTTTGGCTCAGGTCACAAAGTCATGGACTTATGGTCTTGGGATCTAGCTCCTCCTTGGGCTCTGCAGTGACTCTTTGAGGTTCTCTCTCTCTTAGCCCCTCGCCTGCTTGCACTTGCACTCCTCTCTCTTTCTCAAAATAAATACGCTTTAAAGAAAATAATAATGCTCAAATCTCATGGCAGTTTGGGTCGTATTAAATGGGAGGATCCTTACAAACCCTCAGTGGCCTGCCCAGCTCATGGCAGATGCCCTGTAGATGCTGTGACATTGTGCACACTTGAGAGTCACTAGTTGTCACTGTAGTTAAAACTAAGAAAAAGTGAAAAGATCAACTTTATGTCATTATTTGCACCCAGAATATGTAAGGGTTGTTGAACGTGGCCAGTATAGAAGCTGGTAAGAAATTAGAAGAGAACTTGTATTTTAGCAATACTTGAGAAAATAATTTTTTTCTTTCTAAGTTTTTATTTAAATTCCAGTTTATGATGGCCTTTTGTGGTATTTTTATTTCCAGTCAAATGCACCCTGTGTCCTCTTCATTGATGAAATTGATGCCATTACCCCCAAAAGAGATGTTGCTTCAAAAGATATGGAACGAAGGATTGTGACCCAGCTCCTAACCTGCATGGACGGTCAGTTTAAAAAATTACGTTCATTTTAAGATGATAAATTGTGTTTCTTTTACCAGTGTAAGTAACGTGTGAGGACATGAGCCATTCAGGTAGAGTAAAGCTGAGAGTAAAAAATCCTTTTCATAAAGAATTAGATCATTAATTTTTTGGAGCGCATCTGACGGTTATTTTAATGCATTTATACACAGAAATATACTGGCATTGTTTTCCTTCTTACAATGCTGAGATTGCACCATACACCTTGTTATATATAACCTGTTGTTTGAATCTTTTTTGTTTATTTGTTTATTTTGAGAGAGAGAGAGAGCATGCAGGCGCATGAGTGGGGGAGGGGCAGACGGGGGGTGGGTGGGGAGAGAAAGAGAGAATCCCCAGCAGGTTCACGAGCCGTGAGATCATGACCTGAGCTGAAATCAAGAGTTGGACACTCAACCGACTGAGCCCCCCAGGCGCCCCTGGTTGTTTGTATGTTAACAGTACATGTGGGAAATGTTGCTGTTTCAATGCCTTTGTGTTTGCTGCTTGACTGCTGCAGGGTTCTCTTCAGGACAGAGTTCTCCTGCTGCTCGTCCTCTTGGCTGCGGGCGTTAAAACCCACATGCCTCAGCAGTGGGATCAGCTTTGTTCCCATCCCGGTCGCAGCCCAGGGGCGTTCAGCGCGCGCGGAGCGTCATCACGTGAACATGCGTGTGCAGCTCATGATGCTGCCTGAAGTATTAGGTGCCACCTCCCTTCCTATACTGTCTTTTGCTTGTGCAGTAGTGACCTCATAGCCTGAACCTCTTCCTTGAGCTTTTATGCAGTTTTCATCAAGTATGTAAGAGCCTTCCTGTGTCACTGAAACCTCCCACCTTGTGTCTCTCTTCTCACCCTGAGGTTTACCAAAGGCATAGTTGCTGTCAAGTAAACACGTTTGTATTCTGTTCCACCCTGCACCTCACCCATAACTCCACGTCCGCCGCTGCCATCGTACTGAGGCGCATCGTGGAATGATCGTGGGGCATCCCAGCGCTGACCTCTCCAAACCTTTGTTCTTTAGTTTCCTAGTCTACAGACCTACCTCTTGCAGGTGTGGTGGGGCCTGGCCAAGGGCCACTGTGCCCTGGTGCCTGGCAGGCAGTGAGTGCCAGGTCAGCTCAGTAGTTCTCAACAGTGTTCGATGTGGCCAACCCCCTCGTCCTGGTTGTCGTAGGCACAGGTGGCTGAGCATGACCGTTGTCTTTCTGGCGGCCCCTTGGCTCTCTGGCCCGTCCTCACCGGTCCTCTTCCATGCCTACCTGCTTCCCCCCCATCCTCTATACAGAGGTGCTCTGTAAGGTTTCCCACTCGGTCTTCTCCTTGCCTTCTGCCCATCTCCCAGCCGTCTCCTGTGTCTCTTCATGAGACACAAATTTCATCTGTAACCTTGATATCTAAGAAGCCTCCAACACCTGTTCCCGGCTGCCTGCGAGATCCGTCACAGTTGGTGTGTCCCAGGCCGGACCCTCTCCCCCCATCACCCCTCTGCCTTTCCCTCCCATTTCTGCACTCACCCAGCAGTACCCCCTCCCTCCTTATCGTCCAGAGGAGGACCTCATGTCTCTCCCTTCTCCGTGCCCTCCACTGTTGTCTGCAGCTGCCCTGCAATTGGGTGTTTCCTGTTTCTTCCCCACCTTCTCTCCTCTCGCCTGATGGCTGTGATCAGACCGCAATAAGCTCTTCCCTGTATTCCTCTTTACTCTGTTCAAATTACCATTAGAATTGTCTTCCTGAAACACAAACCTTATCAGAAAAACCCTTTCCTGGCTTCCTGTTGGCTAAGGGATATTCTACAAGTTTCTCGTGTCTTGGATGTCAGAGTACTTACTTAGCGTCTTACTCCCTTGTTACCCATGAGGAGTGTGACCTCAGACTCCCCGCCGGCCCACCTGGGTTCAGTTGAAGGCAGTAATCCGAAGGAAGGGTACACGTGGGGCCGTGTGGTCCGTCATTCCTAGAACTGTCTAGATTGGGCCAGAGCAGCGCAGAGGGTAGCACACCCCGTCTCCACGCCACACGTCTGCTGTGAGACCGCCACTCCTCATTCCTGCCAGACTCGGCTGCTGGGCTGCTCCCCAGGCTGAGCACGCCACACGTGTTCGTGCCTCCGTGCTGTCGCTCACACTGTGTCGTCACGTGGATTTCGTCAACGTGTGTCCGCTTATTAGCGTCCTTCCTCATCCTTCAAGGCTTTCCCCAAACATTACCTCTCTGTGAATCTCCCTCGGTCCTCCATCAGAATCCGTGCTCTCTTCCGTCGGATTCCTGTGTTGCTTTGTTTATACCTGTTACTGTGTCACGGAATTTGTCCCGTGGCTTTCTCCGTAGGTTGTGAACTTCTTGAGGACAAAGCGTGTCTGTTTTCTTTACAGCTTTCGCGTATTAGACAATTAGTAAATGATAGCTTTATGTCCATACTGCTGGCAAAATGTGAACTACTCTCTAGCCACTTAAGCCACTTCTGTAAACGTGATCGTCCTCCGTCCCTGGGGCCTTATCCACCATTCATCCTGTGTCTGCTTCTTACTAGATCTGAATACCATGGCTGCCACCGCTCAGGTCCTAGTCATTGGAGCCACTAACCGCCCGGACTCATTAGACCCTGCTTTGAGACGTGCAGGAAGGTTCGACCGAGAAATATGCCTGGGTATCCCAGATGAAGCATCCAGGGAAAGGTACACTCTTCGTATGTCACGGGTCATCTGAACTGAATGTTTTGAAAACAAGAGGTGACAAAAACCACGTAGCCTTTTTTTTTCTCTTTGTTCTTGTGCTAGTAGCCTTGACCTGGACGGGAAAAGGCCCTCTTTAAATTAGTACTTAAGAAACTGACATGCTCGTCAATAACAGGGCCATTGTTTCAGGCTGTTTTCCCAGTAGTGATGGTGGATGTATGTGTGTATACCCCTTGGTCTGGTCCTACTGACGGTGGCTGGTATCATGGAGTCTGCAGATCAACGTAGGGACAGTGTGGGCAGCTGGGGAACAGAGCGTGCTCACTGGCCCACTTGTCAGTTGCATTGACCACTAACCTGCCTAAGACCACAGGTTTCCTGACAAGGCAGCTGGAGAGTTGTAAGTGAAAGCTGTCTCTGTATTTTGCAGGACCAGCCTTTCCTAGTAATGGGGGTTGAATGTCCGGAGAGCAAAGAAATCGCTGCCAGTGTCTCAATAAGCAAGGAAGGTGTGGGAGGCACCGTTGAGGCAGCGCATAGAGGTCTGATAAAGGGTTTTTCTGTGACGCCGTGTCTGTCGTGGCTTTGGGCTTAAGTTTGTGACACTAAAATTGGTGTATGTGGTTCGAGGAGTAGGTGGCATGTAGCGAGAAGAAACAGTCACAGGACGGTGACGGAGGGAAGGGGTGACAGGCAGGAGGCTTCGCGGAAGTAAACGTGGTTGTAAGGCACGTGGTGGGAGAGAAGGTTAGAGAGAGTGAGACAGGAGCGCATCGACCTTCCTTCTTCCCCGTATGTGATGTGCTTCAGCTTCTGATTGTTTGGCAGTTCCTTCCTCGGTTACCGTATTCGGTCCGGCTCATGTGCTCCTCGTACTGCCACACGTATGATGTTTAAACAGTCACGCAGCTACTCAGGCTTGTTTAGTGTGTTTAACCTGCCGCAAAATGATAGTTAACGTCTGAGTTGTTCCTATTTACGCCACAAACATGTATTGAGTGTATGGGGTGTGCTGGTACGTTCTGGAAGGCGTTGTGAGGAATACGAAGAGTGGCGAGTCCTTGCTTTGCAGAGGCCTGTGTCCTTTATCGAGCCCTTTTCATCCTGTGCCCACCTTCTGTAGAGAGAGGGACACGTGGGGCCCGTCTTCGCTGCTAGACAGGACCCTTTGTTCATCCACCCAGCACTCCCTCATCGACAGAGTCAAAGGGCTTCTGCTGAGGGCCACGGTTTGAAAAATATAAGCCTATAGAAAAGTGAAAAGAATAGTACGATGAGTATGTGCACACCCTTCAGCTGGGGCACCACTCACTCGCACATCCGCACTCCCTTCCAGTCTCAGCAGAAAACCTACATATATTTGTGTGCGTGTGTGTGTGTGTACCTTTTTTTTTTTTTTTTCCAAGCCATTTGAAGACGGAGGACAACAGGATGACGCTTCAGCCATAAGTACTTCCCCGGGTGACTGTCACTCCATTTCACACCATTTCAGGAAATTTAACACTGATGCGATAATACTAACATACGGTCTGTTCTGATTTTCCCAGTTGCCCCTAAAATGTCCATTTTAATTGCTTTCTCCTTGATCTGTGTAGTTTTATGTTTCATGTGGCATCCATTCTGGGATCAAACCTGCCGTTTAGTCAATGTGACCCTTTAACCTTACCCTGCCTCTTCAGGGAGGAAGTGCTTTCATGACATTGACATTTCCCAGGTGCCTCATAGTTTAAACTTGCCTGACCGTCTCTTCCTGATGGGACTCAGCGTAGGCATTTTGGGCAAAATACCGCCTGGGTGGTGAGGTGTCCTCAGCGTCCTCTCGGGAGGCTCCGAGTGTTCCTTTGTGTCATTATTGGTCCTGTTAAGTCCGGTCACCCAGTTGGGAAGTTTGTCAAGAGTTTTCTCCTCTAAAGGTACCTTTTTCCTTTATTCTTAACGTAATCCAGACATTTCTGGCACTAAAGGGTATTTATGGCCTCCTGTTGTCGGTTTGTCCAAATTCCACGTGAGACTCCGCGTGAGGTCTGTTGGCGTTCACGTCGGTGTTTCGTGTAGGCTGGGTGGCCTGGCTCGGTCACGGCGGCCAGCGCAGGGGTTGTGTCTCAGAACGAAGGGGGTGTTAGGTGTTCGCTGTGTTTAAGGCCAGGTGGGTAGAATGGGGTCAAAGCCTGAAAGATGATAGCTCTTGAATATAATCATGAGTGAGGATTTTTTAAGTGAGTATATTTTGAAAAAATGTTTATTCTGGTAAAAATAAACACATAAAATTTACCACGCTGACCATTTTTAGCAGTATGGTTTGGGAATATTAATTTGTATTTACTTTGGAACAAATTTCTAGTACTTTTCCATTTTGCAATTGAATCCTGCAAAACTAACATTGGACACGGCGGTTGGCATTTCAGTCGCTTGTGAGTGATCAGAAGAACGCTGAATACAAAAAGAAACGGGGTCTTAGGGAGGATATATCGGGCAAGGCAGACCTGGTCTGGGGGGTTCTGAAAGGCTTCCCCGAGGAAGCTGAGACTTTAAGGACAATAGCAACTAACTGGTCACGTGACGCTGAGAGCGTCCCTGGTAGGAGTAGCCTGCGCAGAGAGGCCCTGAGGCGACTGAGCCCAGTGAGTCCAGGAACCTAGGAGAAGAACACTATGGCTGTGGACGAGCGACAGCGGAAAGGCTGGCAAGGGATGCAGAAGGCAGTTCACACCCAGTTGGTAGATTCTGGACCTCGCTGGCAGTGTGGGCGGGAATGAAAGCAATTACTGTAAGCAAGACAGTGATGGAAACAGGCTGTTTATGTGGAAGGAGATCATCGTAGCTGCGGCATGAAGAATGAAGGGAAAAAGAGCAAGAGCAGGTTCTGGTGGACCCGCGATGGGGCTGCTACGATGTCTGGACGAGACGGTGACGGGCTTAAGGAGACGGGCAAGAGGTGGAGATAAGGGGAGCGGAGCCTGGTGGGAGCATCTGGGGTGATCAGTCGTCTAGCCAGTAGGCCCAGTGGGTTGCGTTTCTTGGCAGAAGGTACATGTGGAAAGTGGGAGCGGTTATTGAGCAGGAAGGAATAGTCCCATTTCTATCTGTTTTTGTTTTTGGAGAGAGAGGGGGTGCGAATGAGCGAGGGGCCAGGAGAGAGGGAATCTCACAAGGGGCAGAGAGAGAGAGAGAAGTAGGGCTCACCCAGGGCCGGGCCTGTGCCCACGAACCGTGAGATCATGACCTGAGCCGAAGTCCAAAGCTTAACCAACTGAGCCACCCGGGCGCCCTTCAGGCTTCTGACTTGAGCCTCTGTGCTGCTGGTTTTCTCTGAGGGGACCTGGGGAGGGACGGAGGAAGTAGCGGCGGGTGCCCCACGTCCCTCCGCCTTTTCCCAGATTCCTAACTCATCCCAGCTTTTGTTTGGTTGCTCGTAACAAAGACATAATAGTAACGTGCCTTGCTTTATCTTTACGATGGGAACAGTACCCCCGCTTTAAAAGGCTTCTCGTAAGGATCGCATCAATACACCCAGCACAGCTTCTGACTCGTAGAAATTTTAAGGTTGCTCTTGGTGTTTTCTTGGACTTTGAAAGTATCCTGTTACGGAACGTTCCAACGTACCCAAGAGCAGTCTGATATGATTCTTCTAGTTTCTGTTACTGCAGAACAAGCCACTGCAAAATTTAGTGGCTTTCAGCAACAGTCATTTTATTGTCTCTCACAAGCCCTGTGGGTAGAGAATTTAGAAAGGCCTCAGCTGGTCGGTTCTGTGCCCGGCCCGGCTCCCGTGTGGTTGTAGAGTGGCAGCTGGAGCTTGGAGCAGCCAGGCTGGGCGCGTCTGCACACCTGCCTGTCTCACCTGGCTCGGCCGCGTCTCCGCATGTCTGTCCCCCTCCTCCCCTCTCCGTGTGGCTCCCTTCACGGGACAGTTTGGGCTTTTCAGAGCCGGGCGGTCTCATAGCGTCTGTCCCACTGCTCTGTGCTGTTGACCAGCCGCTGAGGTCAGCCCAGACTCCAGAAGAGGAGAGCCGAGAGCGTACAGACATGCCTTTCAAACCCTCACGATGGGGGCGCCTGGGTGGCGCAGTCGGTTGGGCGTCCGACTTCAGCCAGGTCACGATCTCGCAGTCCGTGAGTTCGAGCCCCGCGTCAGGCTCTGGGCTGATGGCTCGGAGCCTGGAGCCTGTTTCCGATTCTGTGTCTCCCTCTCTCTCTGCCCCTCCCCCGTTCATGCTCTGTCTCTCTCTGTCCCAAAAATAAATACATGTTGAAAAAAAAAAAAAAAAAAAAAAAAAAAAAAAACCCTCACGATGGTGAAGCCCGGGTCGTATGACCCAGCCACAAACAATCCTCACCGTTTCAGTCCTGTTCTGTCTGTCCCCCATGCTTTTTCCTGGAGTGTCTAAAGCAAAAATCGGGCACCGTATTGTTTCCACAATAATACTTCAGAATCTAACGGGTGAAGACTTTTTATTTAACCTACGTGCTCACTAATAATTCTTTGATACATCCGATGTCCGAACCACATCCATAGGTTTGCAGTATAAAACCATTACGGATTTTCAGTGTAACCACATGTAGCGTTTTCCTGTCTCATCTGCACAGGGATTGTTCGCTGCCAGCCCAAGTCACATGTTAGGATCACACACCTCTACCTTTCTTTACCTTTGTAACTTTTCTGGAATCCACGATTGCCACGTTTTTGTCATTTACTAACCTTCTTGCAACTTTTTTCACATTCTGTGTTTCCTCCAAGTGCCTGTGCGTGGGTGTGGGTCTGTCCCTTACCTTATGTGACGGTGAGAGGCAGTAGGAAATAGCGGATGTGAAGTCGGAACAGCAGTGTCTGGTGTGAATTCTGTTGTCTCCTGTTGCTGCTGTCCTCAAATGGGAGTCCTCTCTGAGGTTCTGTTCTAACAGCACGGCTGATAGGACATCTGCAATGTAAGCTGTTTTGTTGAAGCTTGGCCCCCCCTGTAAAGCAGATGACCAGCTAACTTTTTACTTAGAAACCTCCAAGGGTCAATTGCTGAAGATGCGTCTTGTTGAGTCGATTCAGATCTTTCAGGAGAAGGTGTTGAGACCGTACCATGGGCTGTGGGTCTAGCTGCCGGTCTTCCAACACAGGCAGGTCGGAAGGATGCTGAGGAACTGTATATCCTGTTTTCCTGGTGGAGCGCGTGCCCGGATCTTCCCTCTCCTGCTGGCAGGCGGCATGGGGAGGATGTGGGGTCTTAGCACGTCTCACGCACGACTCCCAGCACTTGGGTTTTGGGCTCTGCTGTGGCCCAGTTTCCATGGTCCAGCACTTTGAGGCCTCCCGTTCCTGGTCTTTGGAGTTCGCCAGACAGATACACTTCCTTCTCGTTAGCGCACCTCTCTGAAAAAGGTTGATTCTGACTTTGTGCCCTCTCCTGGACATTTACCATTCTCTACTTCTGTTCTTGATAAACGTGGTTGGAGAGTACAGGCAGTCAGATATCTCTTGGCCTGTGCTGGTATGGATAAATGATTGACTAAACGGGTGAGAAGAGGCACGTCTCTGGTGCAGAAGAATTCCAAATAATATGTGTGTGGACGCACCGCCCTGAAGGAGGTGGACTCCCACTGCCTACCCCTAAAATGCGAGCTGGGCACGTTGACTTATTTGCAGAGTGCGGTACGGAAAAGGGCGAAGGATTAAAACCCCACGGTGGAAACCCTTCCAGACACGGCGTAAGGCCCGGTGGTCAGTGTTCGCATCCCGGTGGTAAGGGGGCCGACAGTGTGTACCTTGATGGGACCAGTGGGGACAATGCTTCACCTCTGTCATCTTCTTCCCCCAGATACATTGACTTAGTCTAATCACCATAAAAATATCAGACTAGTCCCCCATTGAGGGGTAATCTACAAAGTTCTGGGTCACTAATTCTCAAAACTGTCCTAATAGGAGAGGGGTATGTGGTACATAGAACTCCCTGTACTGTCTTCGCAGTAATTCTGTAAATCTTAAACTTCCAAAACAAAAGGTGTATTTTTTAAAGAATTTGTTAAAACTCATCCTATTTATAGCCAAATATAGCATTAATCTGGATCATTTATTCTGGGAACCCTTAACAGAATCTTTTTAAGGATTTACCGACCTTAGAGCATCAGCTAGAGCTGACACAGAGCCCTTTCTCTTGAGAGGCCTTTCTCTTCTTTGCTAGGAAGACGTGTAAACCTCAGAACCCCCCAAACACCTGTTCTTTCAGTATCCGAGCAGCATAAGTACCTCTCCCTGTGTAATTTTTTTTTTTAACATTTATTTATTTTTGAGACAGAGACAGAGCATGAGCGGGGGAGGGGCAGAGAGAGAGGGAGACACAGAATCTGAAGCGGGCTCCGGGCTCTGAGCTGTCAGCACAGTGTCTGATGTGGGGCTTGAACTCACGAACAACAAGATCATAACCTGAGCCAGAGTCGGACACTCAACCGACCGAACCACCCAGGCGCCCCTACCTCTCTGTATAGAGCAGCACTCAAGCCTGTAGCCTAAGCCCAGTGCTGACAGCTGGTTAAAGTCCTTGTAAGAATACAGGCGGATCATGGGGGTGCCTGGGCGGCTCAGTCGGTAAGCGTCTGACTTCAGCTCAGGTCATGATCTCGCGGTCTGTGGGTTCGAGCCCCACGTCGGGCTCTGTGCTGACAGTTCAGAGCCTGGAGCCTGCTTCAGATTCTGTCTCCCTGTCTCTCTGCTCCTCCCCCACTCACGCTCTGTCTCTCTCTCTCTCTCTCTCTCAAAAATAAATAAACATTGAAAAAAATTTAAAAAAAAAAAAAAAAAAGGCAGAACCTTGTATTGCAAGTTCCCTGCAGTTCCCTCCCAGAACGGGGGCAGGGGTGGGGGTGTCCAGGCAGTCTCCTAGTTAACGTTCACTGTGGAGTTTGTGCCTCTTGGTGTTTTTTTTTTTTTCCGGCAGAGGAAACGTTGCTGAAACATCTACCATCTTGAAACTGGAGCTCTCTTACTGGTTATTTTCTCCTCCTCTGGAGTTCCCAGAGTACGATGAATGGAAGTGTCCACACTTTTTCAGAAATACAAGTTGTAACTGGGAAACGGGTGACACTTACTTTGTGTGAGCTATTTTTCATAACATTGGAAGTTGCTTAGTATCCTTGTACAATGCAGTGAATAAGGTCTGAGTCTTCAGGAAATGGTTCTGTCATGGAGCCTTTTGTGGGTTGCTGGTGTGTCAAGTACCTGAGTAATTTTTCATTGGTCGGTAATGTTCACCTGCTTCCCTCTGGTTCACTGACGTGATCTCAGATGACTTTTCTGTAACTCACTGTCCATTGGCTTGGCACTTGAAAATACTCCTCTCTGCTACAAATTTGAAAATTGCAAAGCGTATTTCCTTGTCTGACTTAATTTGGAATATCACAGTGTGTGAATGGTAATAATAATGAACACTTGGGCCCTCGCCGTAGGTCGGCCACTGTTCTGAAGGCCGTGTGTGTGTGTGCGCGTGAGTGTTCACCCTGCCTGCGGAGCGCTCCTGTAGCTCACGCGTGAGGAAACTGAGGCGCGCGAGGACAGTCACTGTGTGATAGAGCTGGCTTCAGAGCCTCCGCCCTAACCGTTGTTCCCGCTTTCACACTTTCTTCAGTGGGTCTTACACAGATTGTTAAGGGACTCCTTCATAACAATGACCTGGAGGCCCACGGGTCACTGGCCCGTGCCACGCTGTGGTTCAGGCGAGTGGACTCTGCATATGCACGATCCCGTGAAGTTGGAGAAGTAACTGTCCTAATATAAAATTGGATGCAGGGGGTGTATCACCACAGCTTTTTGTGATGGATGGAATTCATGGTTTACTCGGAGTCTGGTGGCTTTTATTTCCGGCAGGTGTCCATTTCATCTTTTCTCTTGACCTCAGATGTGTTCGGTGACTTGTTTTTTCTGGTGCGTAAGGAGGCTGAAGTTCTTCCCCGTCTTTCCTACAGAATACTTCGAACTTTGTGCAGAAAACTAAGACTTCCGGAAACTTTTCATTTCCACCACTTGGCACACCTCACTCCAGGCTTTGTTGGCGCTGACCTGATGGCGCTCTGCCGAGAGGCAGCCATGTGTGCGGTCAGTAGGGTCCTGATGAAGCTGCCCGAGCCGCGGGCCGACCCTGAGATGGAAGCTTTGCTCTCCAGAGGAGGCCGGGGAGACGGAATCGGAACGAAGCCCGCTTCTGAAACACAGGAGCTTTCCCCGCAGGTGCCGAACCTGTCCTTCGTGTCGGCCGCCCAGCAAGCGTCGGTATGGTTGAGGTTTATGATTTATGTTTTATTGGCATTTTATCCACAGAATAATTATCAGTTACACCCAGAATGTCTGTAGCTTGAAAAGTACAAGTTGTTTTACTTTTTTAGCTGATCCCAAATAAATTCCTTTTACAATATTATGAGGCTCCGGACCAGGGGTTGGCAAGCTGTGGCCTCCCCACCGCCTGCCTGTCTTGTAAATTGAAGTCATAGCCGCACTCCTGTATTTACATGTGGCCTCCCTGCCACCACACTTCATAGCGGTGCCCCCACAGGGGTCCCTGGCGTGAGGCTGTGCGGCCCACAGGCTTGCGGTGCACACCCTCCAGACCTGGCCAGAGAGAGCTGGTCGGCTGCTGGAGGAGCGCCGGGCACCCGGTTGTATTCCCTGGTCACCTTCTGGTCAGGTGCGCCGGGACGATCCTCTGGCGCCCGGTGTCCGTGAGCCGGCGCCGCGCGGCTCTGGAGGACAGTACGTGCGTGAGGGGACTCGTGCGTCCAAGGTCAACGCTGCAGCTGTGAGCTCTAGGAGTTCATACTTTGTGCGCAGGCTTCATACGGCCCTGTCATCGAAGGAACGAAGCGTAAGCGACCATGGCCTGCCCGGGCCACACAGCTGCTTCCCAGAGCAGGTCCCGGTCCGTGGTTGTCAGATGTCTTTTTCCTCCTCACTCACTTGGAGCCACAGTCCATCTGTTAAAAAGAATAGTAAGCATATTCCTGATATGAGACACACAGAAGTTAGGACTTGACAGACTGACTCCGGGTTACTTTTCTCCCACCTTTATAGTGTCCTCAGAACAAGGAGTCTGTTTGCCTCCGAAGCTCAAGGCTCCACGTAGTGCCCTTCGAGGAACCTTGTTTTCAATTCTACTGCCACCAGAGTAACTTTGTTTGAATTTCATCAAGATTCAGCTGCTTCGTGGTTATTTGTAAATGAAAACTGGAAGAAATAGTTGCAGAAATGACCGTTACCAGCCGCCCATGTTTGCCACAGCTGGCCCTCGTTAGCACACGGACGTCCTTGTCCTGCATTTGGTTCTAGTCGGTGGACCTTTCCTCGGCCAAATCTTCATCCACACAGAGTAAAAGAAATGGCTTCTGTCGGTGGAGAAAATTATTAAAATCCACAGTAGTTCATTATAGCTTAAAGAAATATTGCGGTAATAATTTTTAAAAGCACAAAAATAAGTTTTCCGATATATATGCAGTTTTTCACTTTTCCCTTCGATCGCTCCCTTTAAGGATGAATTGCAAAGGCTGCTGGTGTTGCTGCGAAACCAGGACCCCCTCTCAGAGGAGCGGCTGCAAGGGCTGCGCATTGAACTGAATGACTTCATTGTTGCTCTGTCCTCCGTCCAGCCCTCGGCCAAAAGGGAGGGCTTTGTCACTGTCCCCAATGTGACTTGGGCAGACATCGGTGCCCTGGAAGATGTCAGAGAGGAGCTCACCATGGCCATCCTGGTAGGTGTGTCCGCCGTGGAACGGCGCTGGCCCGTGTGACAGGTGCAGGTGGGCTGGACTGTACGTTTTCTCTCATGTGTTCTGCTGTACTATCGTTCAGCCTCCAGCAACCTGTTTTGTTCTTTCGAAGTCTGTTTTAGGCTCATTCTGTGGTTATGCTTGAATTCTGTGGCAGTGAATTAAAAAAAAAAAAAAAAGTTGGGTTTCAACCAAGAGCCGACCATTTGAGAAATATTCTCTCAACTCGCTCCCACTCCTGTGGGTCAGAGAAGTTTCATAAAAGTCTGGATCGATTTTCGTTCACTCTTACTTTTCCACTTTACTGATCTTTAATGAGGAACGATCTACGTAGAGATGTGTAGCTGCTGGGAGAGGAGCAGGTGCAGGGCCCGGGCATGCCTGGCTCCTGACCACGGACAGCACGGCCTCTCCTCCATCTCTAGGACACCTTCTGAAAGCTTCATAGCCTGGAAGTTTAGGTAGTTTTTTTTTAAAAACCTTGATCTTAAGATGCTGAAGGTGTTGTGTCTTTATGTCTGAAGTGCTTTCAGAACTTACGTTTAGGTGTGATTTCCTCATGAGCAGGGACTTGATTTATCACCACGTACCCCGTGCTTGGCGCGGAGGTAAGCGCCCGGCCGGCACTGTTCTTACCTCTGGACCCTATGGTCACGGTGGCAGCTTGCATCTGGAGAGAACGTGGACGCGCGGTGTGAATGGACATTCGTAATGGATCAACTTTGGTGTTGTTTTTTACAGGCACCGGTACGTAACCCCGATCAGTTCAGAGCCCTCGGATTGGTGACCCCAGCTGGAGTCCTCCTGGCGGGCCCGCCCGGCTGCGGGAAAACGCTGCTGGCCAAGGTGCGCTGAGTGCAGCTGCGGGTTTTCTCCCCTGCTGTCTCGTCGGGTCCTGGGAATTTAGCCTACGTGTTAGAGTGGGCTAGTTTTACATAATTTTTCTCACAAGGTCATTTTAGTAAGACTGACAGTTTTCAGGAATGTGTCCCGCTTTTATTTTAATTACAGAAGGTACATCATTGGACATTTGTGAAATGAAAAAATTTTTTAATTTTTATTTAATGTTTATTTATGAGAGAGAGAGAGAGGGAGAGAGAGAGAGAGCGCAAACAGGGGAGGGGCTGAGAGGGAGGGAGACACAGAATCCCAAGCAGGATCCAG
Source organism: Neofelis nebulosa (assembly GCF_028018385.1). Taxonomy (NCBI): domain Eukaryota; kingdom Metazoa; phylum Chordata; class Mammalia; order Carnivora; family Felidae; genus Neofelis; species Neofelis nebulosa. The sequence continues at coordinate 7,488,847 of NC_080796.1, read as the reverse complement.
GCTCTGAGCTATCGGCACAGAGCCCGACTTGGGGCTCAAGCCCACAAACCGCGAGATCATGACCTGAACCGAAGTCAGACGCTTAACCGACTGAACCACCCAGACACCCCCATGAAAGAAAAAATTTTTTACGTGAGCCATGGCCCCATCAATTTTAATATAGCAAGTATCATATTCCCTGTAACTCTGGCTTTTTAGTGAGTACTATCGCATAGTTGTAGTAGCTGACCTTGTTTCCTGCTTTGCTGTAGTTATTTATAACCTAAGTATTTTCTTCGCTGTTCCCTACAATTGTTATTTTAAAAAATTGTTTTTTTCGGGTCACCTGGGTGGCTCAGTTGGTTGAGTGTCTGATTCTTGGGTTTAGCTCAGGTCATGATCTCACAGCTTTGTGAGATCGAGCCCCACATCAGGCTCTGCACTGTCAATGCAGAGCCTGCTTGGGATTCTGTCTCTCCCTGTCTCTGCTTCTCCCCTTCCTGGGTTGTCTCTCAAAATACATAAACTTTAAAAGAAAGAAAGCGAAAGCCAATAAGTATAGTTTTTAAAGCCCACTGGTAATTTTTAAAATGCCACTTAAGAAGCGTAAGAAACCATTTTTGCCTCCCAGACCGTCAAAGGTTAAAAGCAATGTTAATGGCTGTCACTGTAGAATCTGCACAGACGGTCTAGAAGGCACTTTGGTAAGGAAGCAGATGTGATCTGGTAAGGGGTCATTTTGATCCAGTGGAACAGGTCGAAAGCTTTAAAAACATTCCTTTTATTGAAAAATTACTTAGGGGGCGCCTGGGTGGCGCAGTCGGTGAAGCGTCCGACTTCAGCCAGGTCACGATCTCGCGGTCCGTGAGTTCGAGCCCCGCGTCAGGCTCTGGGCTGATGGCTCGGAGCCTGGAGCCTGTTTCCGATTCTGTGTTTCCCTCTCTCTCTGCCCCTCCCCCGTTCATGCTCTGTCTCTCTCTGTCCCAAAAATAAATAAAACAAAAACAAACAAAAAAAAAAACGTTGAAAAAGAAAAATTACTTAGAAGTGCGTTCTAATAAAATGGTTGAGATACAAAAATTTAAGTACAGGACTATTCAATGTAGTGTTGTTTCAGTGGGGGTCATTTCCGTAAAGTACAGAATACCTTTACGATAGAATTCTACACAGACGTTGAAAATACAGACGTGAGCATATATTGATATGGGAAGATGTTTAATATTGCTGTGTGAGAAAAGCACTTTTAAAAAGCTCGTATTTGTCAGAATTCATGTAAAAGTTATGGTACACGTTATCTTGATATCTGCATCACAGAAGAACATCGAGAAGAGCTGACAAGAAAATGAAGCAGTGGCTCGTAGTAGGTGGAGGGGAGAGGATTTAATGTGTCTCCCTTCTGCTTCAACAATTTTCTAAAAGTTTGTTTTTTTTTGTTTTTTTTTTTTTTTTTAATTTTTTTTTTTTTTTTTCAACGTTTTTTATTTATTTTTGGGACAGAGAGAGACAGAGCATGAACGGGGGAGGGGCAGAGAGAGAGGGAGACACAGAATCGGAAACAGGCTCCAGGCTCCGAGCCATCAGCCCAGAGCCTGACGCGGGGCTCGAACTCACGGACCGCGAGATCGTGACCTGGCTGAAGTCGGACGCTTAACCGACTGCGCCACCCAGGCGCCCCTAAAAGTTTGTTTTGAGAGAGAGCGTGAATGGGGGAGGGGCAGAAAGAGAGGGGGAGAGAGAGAATCCCAAGCAGGCTCCATGCCACCAATGCTGAGCCCGTCATGGGGCTCGATCCCACGAATTGTGAGATCACAACCTAAGCCAAAATCAAGAGTCCGCGCTCAACCGACTGAGCCCCCCAGGCGCCCTGTGTTAGCTGTCGTTTTTAACATCTGTATGATGTTCCACCTATAACTTACTTAGCCTTTGTCAACTTTTTAAATTATTTGAATTACTCTTAAATTAGGAAATTAAAAGTAAAGACTTTTTAGGAAGTACTACAACAGCCAAATAATTTGTGAGTGCTCCGTAAATGATCAGATACCCACAGTGCCATTTGCTCACATATGTATTCATGTGGACATGTGTAATACATACGTGAAGTTTTCCTAACTTATTTGTACTGATATTACTGAGTTTCCTTGCTTAACGCTTCCAGTACTCTTGCGAGGCATTGCTGTGAGGGGGGTGGGAACACCAGCAGAGGTAGTTCTCTGTTTTCTTGACAGCAGTTTGGGAAGAATGTAGCCCAAAAGAAGGTCCTGCACGTGAACATGTCAGTTCACCAGGTGGACGCGGTTCCCTGGCCCCGGTGCCTTGTATCGTTTGTTTTTTAATGAGTTACGTTTGCCTTTGAGTAGCCCTGCTCCTGGCAGAAAGGAGACAGGTTATTTGAAATCCATGGATATTGTTAGATCCCAGAGCAGATTATCCTCCTGCCCCTGCTCCTGCCTCCCCTCACTGTCAGCAGTTTGGCACCTGTCTGTGCAGTCAGCTTTCTGGCACCTTGCTCGTCCGGAGCAGGGAGTCTTACCCGGGACTCCACCGGTGGGCCTCAAGCCCACTGGATGCGGGTGGTGTTTTTTCCAGGGAGAGGGCTCACCACTTTCTTCAGATGCTCCAAGAGGTTCATGCCCGGAGGAACAGAATAGTAGAAATAGTAGAAAATGCCCTCGAATGGCAGAAGCGAGATGTTACCTTGGGAAAGTTGTGGATCCGCATCCTGGACAGAACCTGGTTAGAAGATGAGGGTTTGGGCTGGTCTTCCTGCTTTGGTTCACTCACCATCGCAGTGAGTTTCCTAAGCGCGAGGACATAGGACGTCCGTGACCAGCAGAAAGTGCAGGTGTGTGATTCCCAGAGCCAGCACGCTGTGGGTTGATGACTAATAAACGTCATCTGTCACCTGGGACACTGGCGCGGACGCAGGCAGCTGCTGATGCCGCAGGTGAGGCTCATGGTGACGTCCGGGAAGAAAACGTACGGTAGGGTCACCGTGTCCCACGTAGGAGACGGGGAAGATCTCCGGCAATTTCAGGAAATGCCGGCAGTCACAGTGGGTTAAATCTCACTTACGTGGCCCGTGGAAGCCTGGAAGCTGATGCGGAGGAGTCAGACTTGAGTCGATGTGCGTGACTCGCCGTCACGCGCGGTGTCGGGTGGCCGGGAGGAGGAAGCTGAGTGGTGCGGGCAGCCCACGCACATCCCTCTGCCAGCGGTGGCCGTGGTGCTTGGCGCCAGCCGCGTAGCGGCCTTGACCGCCTGTTTGGCCCTGAAGCGGGGAGGGACCCCGAGAAAGCCAGTGGCCGGACTGAGGGGAACTGTCGTGTCCCAGACTACAGGCTGGTGAGCTGTGGTAAATATTTCAAGTTGTACTCAGGGGTAAAGGCGAGTCCTAGGGAGACGATGTGATTGGCGTTCTTACAAGGGGACTCTGGTGAGTGGTAGAGGAGAGCGAGAGTGGAAGGGGACCGGTGAGGGTCGTCTCGTCCAGTCTCAGTTTGGTTTCTTTGCACATCCAGGTGGTCTGCGTGAGGGGTGGGTGGCGGAGGAGCAGAAAGCGTCGGACGCGGACATTTTGGCCTCAGGCTGACGGGACTTGGAGACGGATTGGATGATGTGACAAGGGTCAAGGGGGCCACCAGGCTCTGGGGCTAAAAGCTGTCGGAGTTGGGGACGTGGGGGTGCGGAGGGAGCTGGGACAGATCCAGGCGTCCTGCTTTGGAAATGATGGATTTGAGACATCAGGTCCGGAAGGAGATGCCGAGCTTCCTGTCGGGTGTGGCTCTGGAGCTCCGAGGCCAGGCTCCGGGGAGAGAAGGGACTCTGTTCCCTGATCCTTGGTGACTTATTCACATTTCTTCTCGGCACTCAGGTGACCTCTCTCGGGTTCTTTTACACGTACGACCGTGTTGGCTTTGAGCCGTGCAGTTTAATCGTTACTAAAAGTAATCTGTAAGCGCTGACCCGTGGCCAAGACTAATACTGAGGTTTTTGAATTTTGGTTTATGAGTGAACGATTGCTTTCATTGGGCAAGGCACGCCTTGCTGCACAGACTGGGATTTCACTGGAACTGCAAGCCGGGCTACAGACACGTGTGTGTAAGCGTGTTTGTATAAGCAACACCTTCACACAGATGGTCCACATCACCCTGTCTGGTTTCTCGTCTGAGTGATTTTTTTTTTTTTTTTTTTAATTTTTTTTCTTAACATTTATTTATTTTTGAGACAGAGAGAGACAGAGCATGAACGGGGGAGGGTCAGAGAGAGGGAGACACAGAATCTGAAACAGGCTCCAGGCTCTGAGCTGTCAGCACAGAGCCCGACGCGGGGCTCGAACTCACGGACCGCGAGATCGTGACCTGAGCCGAAGTCGGCCGCTTAACCGACTGAGCCACCCAGGCGCCCCTCGTCTGAGTGATTCTTAGAAAGTTGTAGATGTTTCTTTGATTTTTTTTTAACCCATTTCTCCTTTTCCTTTTCATCTCCTTCCTCTGATGAGAGAAACAGTATAAACTGCAAAAAGTCCTGTGTTGTCACAAATTACTGTTTACTGTAAATTTTTCTGATTTGTATCTTGGTTTTTTTCTCACTAGGCGGTTGCAAATGAGTCCGGACTGAACTTTATATCTGTCAAGGGCCCCGAATTGCTAAATATGGTAAGTTGTGGCGTTAGCCTTGGTCGTAGATGAGAAGTAACGGCTGCTCCAGTTACGAGCAGAGCGTCCCTGCGTCCTGGAAACACGGGACGTTTTGGTGAAGTCTCCACCTCAGGAGTGAAGACATTGCTTTGCTCTGTTGTACGAAGTGTGTTAAGTGCTCTCTTAACTAAGTCTCTTCAGCTCTGAGCCTCCATTTTCCCTCCTGCAAAATGGAAATAATCAAAAAGTTGACATTTTAGGGGCTCCTGGATGGCTCATTCAGTCAAGCATTTGACTTCGGCTCAGGTTATGATCTCACGGTTTGTGGGTTTGAGCCCCGAGTCAGGCTCTGTGCTGACAGTGTGGAGCCTGCTTCTCTCTCTGCCCTGCCTGCCCGCCCCCCAACCCCCCAAATAAACTTTTTTTTAAAGTTGACATTTTATTTTATTTTTAAAAATTTTTTAAAGATCATTTATTTATTTATTTATTTTGAGAGAGAGCACAGGGAGGGGCAGAGAGAGAATCCTGACAGGATTCGCACTATCACAGTGTGGGCCTTGAACTCATGAACCACAAGATCATGACCTGAGCCAAAATCGAGTCAGTTGCTTAACTGACTCAGCCACCCAGGTGACATTTTAAAGTGTGTACTCTGAAAAAATAAATAAATAAATAAATAAATAAATAAATAAATAAATAAAGCGTATACTCTGTGCCGTGTATTCGTCAAGCACTCTACATATACAGCCGACCCTTGAACGACACGGGCTTGAGCTGCGCAGGCCCACCTATGTACGGAGACTTCTCAATAAGTACAGTCCTGTAAGTGCATTTTCCTTATGATTTTCCTACTGATATTTTCTTCTCTTTAGCTGACCTGACGGTAAGAATTCACAGTTTGATACATAGAACACACAGCCGACAAAAGTCAGTTGACTTCGTGTCGTAAGGCTTCCCAAGGTCAACAGCAGGCTATCACAAGTTGAGTTTTAGGGGAGTAAAAAGTTACAGGTGGATCTTCAACAGCAGGATGGGTGGTCAGCCCCCAACCCCTGCCTTGTTCACGGTGACAGTCCCGTGAGATGCGGGTTATTGTTTCCTCTGATTCCTGATTTGCAAACGAGGAAACTCAAGTCTGGAGGTGTCACACACCTTGGCCAAAGTCCAGTGGCCCTGGGGGAGGAGAGCTGAGGTTTGAGCCTGGGCTACGTGACTCCCAGCGTGCTTGCCTCATCCTGATGTCCGGTAGCTCACACGACTTGTCTCAAAAAGTAAAAGTGCTCTGGGGGGAGATGCTACAATACTATACAGTAACTCCTCTCTGCCTTCAGTTTATATATCTCAGATTTTAGAGATTTTGAATATTGTATTATCCCTTCGTCCTTATGAGAAGTAAAAACACCGTTCCGTTCTGTAATGCGTTCAAAGAAGTAAAAGTAGTATCGTTTGGGGGCTCCTGGCTGATTCAGTCAGTAGAAAATGTGACTCATCTCAAGGTTGTGAGTTCGAGCCCCACATTGAGTGCGGAACATACTTAAAAAAAAAAAAAAAGTATTGTTTGTTTCAAAAGGCTTTTTAAATGTATCCCCCTTACCAGTTTGTATATGTTCCTATTGTATGTGTTACTTTCCTCCTAAAATAAGGATTTGTTTTTAAGCATTTCCTGCGGGCTTTCTCCGTACGTCTTTACTTTGAAGGGAGAGGATTGTTGCGGGTGGAAGCCGGGAAGGACAGTTCTGCCTGACAGTGAGGGGCTCTCATCCCCAGCCAGAGCTGGGTGTTGTGTCCGGAATACCAGAGCCGACAGAGGCTGTAAGCAAGGGCACAACCTTGCTTCACATTCTGAGGATCTGTTCCAGGCACGTGAGAAATTAGGAAGAGTAACGTATCTGTCACCCAGCGAAGCCCCTGCAGATCTTCCCTAACCACGTCCCCTGTTCTCTCTCCCACAGAATTTACCGTAATCCTGAATTTGGTCTTTGTTCTGTGTACTTTCTGCTTTTATTACATATGCATATGTATCCCTAAACGACATGTAGCATTACTGTCCGTGTTTCAAAAATGTTTAATGAGGCAGTTGGAAATTTGAACACTCCCTGGATACTCGATGCTAAGACAGTAATTTTTTTTTTTTTAATTTTTTTTTTTTTTTAACGTTTATTTATTTTTGAGACAGAGCGTGAACAGGGGAGGGGCAGAGAGAGAGGGAGACACAGAATCTGAAACAGGCTCCAGGCTCTGAGCTGTCAGCACAGAGCCTGACGCGGGGCTCGAACTCACAGACCGTGAGATCATGACCTGAGCCGAAGTCGGACGCTTAACCGACTGAGCCACCCAGGCGCCCCAAGACAGTAATTTTTAAGGGACTGGTGAAACAGGTGACGGGGATGGGAGCACACTTACCTGAAGGAGCACAGACTAACTTGTGGAAGTATGTGGTCACCAGACCTCGAGCGGTCTGGACACCAGCAGGGTGTCTGAGAACCGACTCAGTTCAGCTCAGTTCTGATGCTACCAGGACACGACATCCGATTCCTCAGGCTGAGGACTCGGTCCTACAGGAGTGTCCCCCACCCCCTATGGCAGACACCAGTCACAGGCCCCAGGCTGTCACCTGTGCTTCTGACACACCGACTACAGATTAGAGGCTCCAACCAACTCCTCCTCAGTTTTGATTAATTTGCCAGAGCAGCTGGCAGAACTCTGAGAAACACTTGTGTTTACCAGGTTGTTGAAGGACATGATAAAGAAGAAGAATCAAGAGCAAAATGAAGAGGTACATAGGGCACAGTCCCAACCTGGAGTCTCATGGGCCTTGGGGCCTGGCTCCATGGTTCCCCAGGTCTGGAAGGACCAAAAACTGCCCTTGAGTTTCTGTGGAGCCATGATTGGCTGAGTCATTGACCTTTGTCTATTCAGTCTCCGGCCCCCTCCCCTGCCTGGAGGTGTGTGTGTGGGGGGGGGGGGGGACACTGAAAGTTACACCCTGTAACCATGGGGTTGGCCCTCCTGGCAGCCAGCCCCACCCTCTAGTGGACCTCCACGCGCTTTTGTGGCTCTGACAGTTTTCAGAAACTTTTGGGGAAAACCAGATATGTCTGAGAAGTACATTTGGTCATCTGAGTGATCAAATGTATATTTCTTGTAAATCATTAGATCGCAGTAATACTTATCTCTGTTGACGTGTTTACCTCTAGTTCATCAGTTTTCCGTGTGGCATGCCGCTGAATGAACAGAACCACACTTCTAAAAAAATCAGTTTCTTTCTTTCTTGATGTTCAGATCGAACATTACATACATACATCCTTACTTTCATCAGTGAGCTATTTCCCGTGAGGGTATGTTCTCCGAAGGAGAATTGCTGTATCTTCACTCCTGGAAGAGAAAGTTTTGCCAGCTTTTCCCCAAGATGGTCGTTGCTGTTACGCCTCCACCAGCGGTGAGTGGGGGTTCCCGCTGTCCCACATCCGCACCATTCCTGCCAATCCGAGGACTGAGCCTTGTTCTCATTGTGTTCTGACTTTTTTCCTAGGGAAAGGTGGGGAGGAGGTCTGTGGCAGAGCCTGGAATGACCGGGAGAGATGAGGTGATGTAATGAGGAAGATAAACTTCTTGGGATTAGATAATGAGTTTGCTGTAGGACGATTCAGAATCAAGGAGTCCAGAGACTTCCAGCAGACACAGGGATGTGAGCCCGGAGTTCAGGAGATTCGGGGTGGCACTGGAAACCCTGGGGACAAACAGTGGGGTCCCTGACCCCAGTAAAACACTGCTGGGGATAGGGAAGGAGGAGACTGGTCTTGTAAGGGTGGAGGACGCCCAAGACTTTCTGAGCCTGAACATCCAGGAGGCTGTTTCTTCAACCTTGTCAGTAACCACAGCGTACGAGAAACCGAAAGTAGGGCTTTGGGTTTGGCAATTAGAAGGTCATTGGTGACTTCAGGGAGGGTGTTTTCAATAAGGGTGTTTGCAACAGCCAGGTTATCACGGTTGAAAACGGAAAGGCAGATAAGAAGTTAGAAATGATAGCTATAGGATCCTTATTTGAAATATTTCATAAAGGCCAAGATAGTGGGATTTTCTTCTGTTTGCTTATTTTTAAACACTGTCACCTTTGTTAAGATTGATTTTTATTCTGTCCTTTTGAAATTGTAGGTTTATCTTCCCCTAAATTAAGTTTCCCTTTGGCCATTTGGTTTGCTCTAGCCACAGTGCATTTGCCAGCTGTGTTGATCGTTCCGTCGACCCCTGTCTGATACTTGACCTCTCCCAGCTCACTGTTACTTTTTCTTTTAAAATATCTACTATTTTGGTCCAGCCTTTCAAATATAATTTTTGCTGACTTGGATTCTTTAGGAAATTGAGCCAGTCTACTGTATTTATATACCACACAAGATGTTATGATCAAGGCCACGACTTCTGCTTCCCAAGGACTATCTAGACCAGCCGGGAGTCTCAGTAGCAGGAGACTCTGTGAGGGCAGAGTGGGGAGAGCAACAGGAAGAAAGTCGGGGACCTTCTCGAATACCAGGAGAAGTGGAGGCAGGTTGGAAGACAGATCAAGTAAGGGAAGCACCTTGAGCAAAAGTACCAAGAAAAGACAGGACAGATGAGAAGACAGAAAACCCTCCCGTCACTGTCGTCCATGGCGTGTGCTTTCTGCCTGCATTACTTTATCACGGCCGTGTGGTCACGAGAGCGTAACAAACACTGGCGGTGGGGTCGGCACTGGAAACAGTTTGCAGACTCTGTCCTATTTAGCAGTTTTATTAGGAGAAAACATGCTTGGTTCACTAGTTTGAAATTTTACGAGAACAGTCTCTTAGGCCTCATGAACAGTGAGACCATATTCTTACATGTAGCTCTCTGCATTAACTTGTCCTAATGTTATAGGACGTTATGAATTACTGTGTTTCTTGACTGATCTTACTGTTTTATGTTTTGACTTAGATTTTACGGTATGGTATGTCCAGTGAAACCTGTTGAAGGCCTCACTGGCTCACTTCGCCTTCTCTGATGCCAAGTGACAAAGTAGATCTTTCATTAGCAACTTGACCCACGTGGAAATGATGGTCGAGCAGGAAATGGCAGTAAAGTAGTGTTGGATTAATGACAATTACTGCTGGGTGTTTTATATGCATACAGAGTAGGAGGTCAGTTCTTTTTTTTTTTTTTTTAATGTTTATTGATTTATTTTGAAAGAGAGCAAGCAGGGGAGGGGAGAGAGAGAGAGAGAGAGAGAGAGAGAGAGAGAGAGAGAGAGAGAGAGAGAGAGAGAATCCCAAGCAGACTCCGTGCTGTCAGCACAGAGCCTGACGTGGATCTCGATCTCACAGACCTTGAGATCATGACCTGAGCCGAGATCAACAGTTAGTCACTCAAACCTCCTGAGCCACCCAGGTGCCCCTCAGGAGATTAGTTCCAAAATCACAGTGTAGAATTATGGGATTGTGTCTGACCTAGAGAAGACCTTACATTTTTTTTTTTTTTTTAATTTTTTTTTTTCAACGTTTTTTATTTATTTTTGGGACAGAGAGAGACAGAGCATGAACGGGGAAGGGGCAGAGACAGAGGGAGACACAGAATCGGAAACAGGCTCCAGGCTCCGAGCCATCAGCCCATAGCCTGACGCGGGGCTCGAACTCACGGACCACGAGATCGTGACCTGGCTGAAGTCGGACGCTTAACCGACTGCGCCACCCAGGCGCCCCAAGAAGACCTTACATTTACTTTGTCTTTGTTTTAGAAACGAGGTAATCTATAGGCTTCAATAATAGCTGACTTTATTAAGTTGAACCATATACACTTGGCTGTGTTTCTGCATCAAAAATGGTTATATATCAGCAGTTCCATGCGGATCAACCTAGTACTTTGTGGACTCTGATATTTAAATGTCTTTTAAAACTAGTTTTACTGTAATTTGGCCCAAAGCCCCAAAGTTGAACAGTCTCTGCATTTTATTTCTGTGTGTGTTCAGTACGTTGGTGAGAGTGAGCGTGCAGTACGACAGGTGTTCCAGCGAGCCAAGAACTCCGCACCCTGTGTCATATTCTTCGACGAAGTGGACGCCCTGTGCCCTCGAAGGTCAGACCGAGAGGTAGGCGTATGCACCGTAAGCCTTTTGTAAGTTCTTATGAAGTCATTTCCTGAGAATACTGAGGTTCTTTAAGTGAAGAAACCTGGTAATTTGGAGTGAGGGCCTAGGCGTAACAGTTGTGTCGTTATCAGCCCTCGTATCCGTTTGTCTGTGTCATTTTGGTGGCACACTTGTGACTCACAGGGGTGAGCAGCTGGGGGTTGCAGTGATGGTGGCTGTGAATAGCCCGCCTCGTAATCTTGATCCTCATCAGGTGAATGGGCTCTTGAGGCCCAAGAAAATGTGCCTCGCGGTTCCACGCACCCAGGATGGGGTCAGGCGGTGCACTTTCTGACGCTGTACAGTTCGTGCCTGGGGAGGACGGGAAGTGGGCCTGCACTGCATTCCGCCTGCACGAGTCTGCAGCGTCGCTGGTCACGGGAATGTCAGCACAGCCGGGGCCTGGAAGCAGTCGTTATCAGAAGGACCTTGTCCCAGAGTCCACTGCTGTAAAGAGCACGTGGCCTTCTGGAAACCAGTATGCAGACTGTCTAGTGGGTACATTTGTGACACGATGACTAAGGAAGTGATTATGTTTCTCTTGTGATTCATCTTCAGATAGTTCTCTTGTGTGTGCCCTTAGGCTGTAAAACATTTATTAAATTCATTTCACTTAGAATCTCCAGAAACATTCCAAAGTCTCAAGAACAAAACTTGACTAATGTGAGTGTGATTCATGTCGCAGTGATTCTGTTTCCTCATCCAGTAGTCATCAGTAGCATCCCAGAAAATCCTTCTGGTCTTATCTCTGGGGGTGAGGTCAGTGGCCACGCAGAGGTCCTTCCCAGGTCACCCCGCCGGCTGGCAGATCCTGGAATCTGGTGGGGGATCCAGAGCAAAGCACTGCCCTTTCTGTCCGGCTGGTCAAGGCATGTTGTGCTCTGGAGTTGACTCCTATTTATCTCCTTGTCTTTGGTTCTGAATAAACCCTTCATTTGTCAACAGCCCCTATGTTGGTTTGCAGCCGCCTGTTAACGGCTGGTGATTTTGACTTTGGACAGATGCAGTGAGTGGGTTGCGGCTGGTCGGCCATTGCCACAGAGAGGTCTGTGGCCACACGAACCGTGCTCTGACGTCTGGGTTCTCGCTCGTTCTTGGATGTTTACTAACACGTGTTTCCATTTTCCAGTACCTGTGTTCTTCTCTTTGGACGTTTTCACCTGAAGGGGATTCTGAAGGAGAGAAATAGGGAGAAAAATGGGAATACATATTTCTTTTTTTTTTTTTTTTTTTTTTTTTAATTTTTTTTTCAACGTTTTTTATTTATTTTTGGGACAGAGAGAGACAGAGCATGAATGGGGGAGGGGCAGAGAGAGGGAGACACAGAATCGGAAACAGGCTCCAGGCTCCGAGCCATCAGCCCAGAGCCTGACGCGGGGCTCGAACTCACGGACCGTGAGATCGCGACCTGGCTGAAGTCGGACGCTTAACCAACTGCGCCACCCAGGCGCCCCTACATATTTCTTTTTTTAGCGCGTGAGTTATGCTTGGACACACGCTTGTGACAAAACTCAAATTAAGTACACACGTTAGTAGATCAAGAGTCCTTCTTCCCATTTCCCTCTGTTACTCTCCTTGGAGGTTATCACTCAGTTTCGTATGTAGTATTTGTTATTCTACAACTTTTCTCCATAAACTTAAAAACATGTATGGTTTAGAGTTTTATATGAGTGTGGTCATGCATCTTGATGATTTTCCCATGTGCTTAATGACTTAATTTTTAAACGATTGCATAAATGTTCTACATTCTGGAAACAGAAGGATTTCTTTAATAATTCTGTTTTAGACATTCACATTGTTTCTAATTGTTTTTCTTACAAACAGAACTGAAATAACATTCTAATCACATGCTTTTGTGCACATGTATGTGGACCTATACATACTATGTTTTGGAGCTGACATTAAATCATCCTTCACAAAAAAATACCGGATACATATGCCTGCCAACAGTATTGTCAGCAATGGCTAATACCCATCTTTTCATCTTTCGTCAGTTTTATTGTCAAACGTGACATTAAATCTTAGTATTCACGTCCCTGATTATCAGTGAGGTTGATTGTCTTCAGTGAATTTGTATTTCATCTTCTAGAAATTGCCTGATCAGATACTTTGATCCTTTTGCTATTAAAACTTCTTTTTTATCTATAGGAGCTTTTACGTGTGCTAGAAATTAATCCATTGTCTGATTGTGTGTGTTGGCACGTTTTTCCCAGTCTTCTCACTTACCTTTAATTTTTTTTATTACGTACAATGTTATAATTTTGTTAGAGTAAAACCTGCCTTTCACATTCCTGTGCTGATTCTGAGGATTTTGTCTGGTTTAGGTAGGACCGTGTCTGGGGCTGCTTTACTGTTCTGAGTCAGGATTGTCACTATGTGCATCTCCTGACATATTAGCTTTGTGTCCTCAAGGAGTGGTGACATGCACCGTTTCTTTTCTGGAGAAATTGTTACCACCTCTGTGTTGAGGAAACGCAGTAATCCCACCGCCCCCCCTCCCCCCGCCACACATACACAGCACTGCTTTTCTCATTTCTTCCATCGGGCGTTTAAAACCTTTCTGTGTCAGAGTGAGCTCCCCTGTGTCCACCACCGCCCTGGACCTTTCCCTTGGGTATTGCCGTAGATCTGCTTGTGTGCCTCTGGGAAGAAGCCTCGTGTCCCAGTCCAAAGTTCTGGAACATCTCACATCCCAGGGGCTCTCGTGACTGAGTCTACATTTGCCGAGTAGGAGATCTGTTGCGACTCTGGATGTAGAGTTCTCTCTTGTCCAGCAAGAGACAGGGACACAGGATTGAAAATGCGAGAGAGGCTAATGTCCTGGAGGAGAGGAGAGCCCCGAGTAAGGGTCCTTGCTCCGTTTTTGTTTGGATCAGAAGGCTTACAAGCGTGATGGACTGGACGTGCACAAAGAGACAGCGGAGTCTTGAACATTAACTCATGGGCGTGGGGGAAAGGGGTTTTGGAGATATGCTGTGTTAGGGTTTGTGTCAATACAAAACAAAATCCTGGCTCTGTGGAAGGTTGTTTACAGCAGACAGGAGGCCCCACCTCTGTTTACCTAAACTGGCCTGGGGGACCGAAAGGAGAAAGGAGCATGCTACCTCAGGGACAGCAAGGCACCTTTGTTTTGCTAATTAGCTCCGCTCTGGGCAACTTCACCCTGCCGGTGGTCTTAAGTCCTGTTTACCTGTTTACCTATTTTGGTTCTTCCTTCCTGTGAAAGCAGCTTTCTCCTATTGTACTAAGTTGGGGGGCATTTCCGCCCTGAATACCTAATCTTGTTTACCTCATCTTGGATGTTTTCATCTTGAGATTTCCTATTCCTATACCTTTGTCCTTATACTGGGGGCCTTTGCCCTGTTTACCTAATCTCGTTTACCCAAACTTGGGTGTGTTCACCCTCTGACTTTCTAATTCTTTATGCCTTGTTAACCCATGGTGCAAGCTCAGGGAATTCCTAAACTTATTCCCCACAGCCATTAGATCTTTTCTTTTTTTTTTTTTTTTTTAAGTTTATTTATTTTGAGAGAGAATGCATGTGTGCTCGAGGAGGGGGGCGGAGAGGGAGGGAGAGAGAATCCCAAGCAACCTCCACACTGTCAGCGCAGAGCCCAGTGTAGGGCTCCATGACTTGAGCCGAAACCAACAGACGCTCAACTGACTGAGCCCCCCAGGTGCCCCGTAGCCATTGGATCTTTGAATAACTTGGAGGCGTGAGATTTAGATCAGCCAGGCCTGCCCTTGTCTGGCTGTGAGGCCTGGACACGTGGCCTCTCCGAGCCTCAGCTTCCTCGTGGATAACACGATTCCGGGGACTTCCTGCCCCTGCGTTGCACAGTGCTGGGATGTAGTGACCACTCAGAAAATAATGGCCGTTACCTCTTGACAGAAGCTTTCTTGAAGTTAGCTAGTACGTTACTTTGTATGGAAAAGAATGACGATGCGGTTTTCTTTTTATTGGAAACTGATGGAGGTGTGTTCATTCCCTTTCAGACGGGGGCGAGCGTGCGCGTGGTGAACCAGCTGCTCACCGAGATGGACGGGCTGGAAGCGCGGCAGCAGGTTTTTATCATGGCGGCCACCAACCGACCAGGTAGGGGGTGCTCCCCATGACTGTCAGCGCTCCACGACACCGGGATTTACATTCATGCCACTAGAGGAGGGTTAAGTTTAGGAAATCCCTTTGTTGGCTCATAAGTTGAAATAAAACCTTAGGAAGCTTTTATGCAAATGATAGTGAAAAAGAGTTTTATTGCTTAGATTTGGGGGATTTTTCTGTGTTGGTCCTCGGAAGGTTGTCGTGTCAGAAAACCCAGTGTCCGCTTTTGACCACACAGATGTTATCAGAATTTGTGTCCTGCGGTTTCTCCCAAGCTTATAGGAAACAAGGACCAGGCTCTTCACTGCATGTGAAGGTTGAAGATAGAGTCACAAGGTTTTATACTGGGACCACATCACCATCCCTGCAGTAGCTGTTACTTAAAGTTGTTACGAGCTTCAGCGGAGCCGAGGGGCTTAGAAAAGGCCCATAATGTCAGCACCCGGCTCTTACTGAGGGTCCCAGAGTCTCTTCCTGTTGCTAACTACCCTGCCGTCCTCGTGAGCCACTGTGTCGTAGCCACCCCGCGTGGACACTGGTGTTAACTGTCTGCCACCGTCAAGCTCACAGAATTTGTCTTTCGGGTCTTGTAAGTTACTTTGAAAGGTAAAACCTCCGTGAAATATATACGATTTCATTTTAAAATGGAAAACGCAAATATATGAAGGTTTGTACTTTGACGGCAGTAAAGTACCGTCTCTGGAATCCGGCGGACCTGGGTTTGAGTCCTGGCTACAACTCTTGTTCTCTTACCGGTTCTGTTTCCACCCCCACCCGTGTGACACCGGCCGAGCACCTGTGTCACCCGTGTGACACTGATCACACGGAGCTGGTGTCAGAGCCTGCGAGGCTGCCACCAGGACCCTCGCGCTGCTGACCGGCCAGCCACAGGTGAACCCTCAGGTTCAGTAATTCGCCACAACAGTTAAAGGAATGCAGGAAAGCACCGTACAGTTGACCCTTAAACAACACGGGTTTGAATTACGTGGGTCCACTTACACGCGGCTTTTTCTCGTGAACACGGTGCAGTCCTGTAAACGTATTTTCCTTATGGCCTCTGTAAGGTTTTTGTTCTCTGCTGTACTTTATGGTAAGAATACAGCATATAACACAGAGAACGTGCATAACGTGTTAATATTTACGTTACCGGTAAGGCTTCCAGTCAACAGTAGCCACTAGTAGTGTTTTGGGGAATCAGAAGTTACACAAGACTTTTGAGCGCGCGGGGCTGGGGAAAGGGGGCAGTCGGTGCCCCTAACGCCCACGCTGTTCAAGGCTCACTGTACTTGAGTTAGTTGCTGTTTGTTGTGAAGGATGCACACGAGGCCAGGTGTGGGGGGCAGTGCAGACGTCGGGGGCCCTCTCCCCTTGGAGCCAGGGCACACGCCAGCCTGGGAGACCGGTGTGCTCGTCCGCAGGACGCTCCCAAGCTCTGCCGCCCAGAGCTTCCCTTGGGGTTTTATGCCTTAGTCACTGTTGGTCGATGGCCGCACGATTGAACCCGTCTCCCCAGAGATGTGGCTCCCACTTCTACCCTCTAACCACGGGCTTGGTCTTTCTGACAACTGGCCCATCCTGAAGTTACTATCTTGGGCCGACCTTGAGTTGGTCATTAGCGTAGCAAAGACTCCCGTCCCTGGGGAATGGCAAGGCTATTTGAAGCTTTCTGACAGGAACCGGGGACAAAGAGCAGAAGCCTTCTTGGTTACACCACCTCCGCTCTGGGCACACGTTACTTCCAGGATAATGACGCCAGTTGGCAGGATGGTCGTAAAGGGCAGTGTGTCTCCCACGGCGTGTGGCAAGGAGCTGTTCAGTAACTACTGCCTCTTGCCAAGAGCACGTTTGGTGACAGCCAGGGCGGCGGTCTCGAGGTCCTACACTCACAGCTGTCCCCGGGGGAATCTGGAAAACCTCACAGATCTCTGTGCAGAATCACACCCTGCGTTTTCTGGTAGACGCAGAGTTTTTCTGAGAGATTTCGAGAAGACACCGTAGTCTGCGATAAGCCATCCTGTCTTCACCTGGCACTCGCCGTTTTCGTGTTTGGTGATCGTAAACACATATCTTTAGCTTAGTCTTCTGTGGACTAGAACGTAACAGGTCCCCCCGTGTCCCTGGGTTTTATGTGAATCCTCGCCTCAAACAGTGCAGGTGCGTGTCCTTTCCCGGTCTCTGTTCACCTCTGAATTCTCTGAATTCTCGACAGCTCTCCGGATTCTTAGCTGCGAAAGCCCGGGCTGAGTACAGTAGCCTGTGCTGACTTTAGCCATGGTGAGGGAGACAGGAACACGGTGGGCACCTGTGTCTTGTCCCTTCCGGTGTCCCTGAGCCTGTTTCCTCCGCTCTGCCCCTCCCCCGTCCCCTTATCCGCGGAAGAGATCCCGCTGCCTTGCTGCCTACAGAAATCCAAGAGCGGCCCCGTGGGTCATCCGTGTCACCCGTGCGCGTGCCTGTGGCGGTTCTCTTCCCTAGTGCGCTGCCCTGCAGCATTCTGTTTGTGACTTGTTTTCTCCCCGCTTCCAGAAATCTCTTCCCACCTGATGGCTTTGGCCACAGGACAAACTACCACCATACTCAGCGGCTTCAAATCACCATTTTTGCTCTGACCCACAATTTTGTGGGTCGGGGACTCCGGAAGGGCTTGTCCAGAGGTTCCTCTCCGATCCCGGTGCCATCAGCTGGAGTGGCAGGGCCAGAGGACCGTCTCCGCGGTGACTCTTCGGCAGCTCCGTCCCCTCCTCACGGAGCATCCCCTCTCCAGGCCTCTCCTGGTGGCGTGGGCTCCCGCTGGCGGGATCCCGCATCCTCGTTCTCACGCGACCGCAGGGTTCCAGGAGCCGAGGGTGAGGCTGCCATTCCTGCTAGAGGCGGCGCCCGGGGGACAGCAGTGGGGAGGCTGAGGTTCCGGGGCAGGGACGCAGGGCACGAACACCTCCGGCCGCTCTGACTCTTCGCACACAGGCTTCTTTCCTGACGCGCTCTGTGATCGCACAAGGTGTAGCTCCGCCTTTCCGTTTGGTGTTGAAGACCCACCGGTCAGCGTGAGACTCTTTAATTTCTCAGCACGTCTTCTCTTCTCATCAAATATTTATGGAGTTTTTACCGTGTGCCTGGTCCTGCTTGGCTTTGGGAATTCAAAGGCTAAGAGTTTGGAAAAATGCTTTGTGTGTACTGTGATTTGGGGCTGGGGAACTTGGGTACGTAAGAGACAGACTGGCTAAGAGGGTAGAGAATGACTTGGCGAGGGCCGGGGGGTGGGGGGGTGCGGGCTGACTTAGAGATGATGGTCCAGGAAGGCTGTTGCAGAGGTGCTATGTGAGCACATGTACCCAGGGCGTAAGGGGCGAGAGCACCTGGCTGCTGGGGCCCAGACACACCAGCCGCTGCCGCTGGCAACGCACAAAATCGAAGGCAGAGAAAGGAGTCCTGGTGACAGAGGAAAGGAATTTATTTCCGTGAGGCCAACACCAGGGATGAGGAGGGAGCACGGGGCAGGCCGACTCCCCCAAGCCGCCCTCCGGGTGGGATGTGTGTGACGTTCCTCAGGCCCTCCTGGCTGCCCAAGGACTGGGGACAGGATAGAAGACACACGGTTGACTGATAGAGTCTCCATCAGTTTATAAATATCTCAGTAACATTACAAGGAAAAGGCAATTTTATCAATAGCCTAATCTCCAGGAACTCCCTACTGTCTTAGTGATAATACTCTGCTGGAGGGAAAAACAATCTTAGCTTGACAAGAGCTAGGTCTCCAGTATCCTTGAGTCTTCCTTAGCATATGGAAGTCCCACTGGAAACTTCCCCTGGGCTGCCCCCAACTCCACAGTAGAGAAGCTGTCACCTGCACTACCCCAGTGCAGCTCTTCCTCCCCATGGGTCCTGTCCCATGCTTTACTAAAATCACCCTTTTGGTACCAAAGACGTCTTCAAGAATTCTTACTTGGCCATCAGCTCGGATCCCCCACCACCACTCCAAAACCCCATCAGGGAGATGGGAGGCTAGCATCCCAAAAGACTGTCTCCAAAGTGCTGAGCAAAGGTCCAGGTTCAGAAAGGAAAGTGTGGGACAAAGTTGGTGGGCACTGAAAGGTTGGTCATCGTCTTGGGGTCAGTCGTGGGTGGGGTCTTGCTGGGACAGGACAGTCCCCGTTGCTTCAAGGGGTAGTTTCGGTTCCCTCTGGGGATGCTTTGCCTGCTGGGTGTTTCCCTGAATTCAGAAATTTGGAAATAAGAACTTAATCAGAAAGTACAGACTGAGGGGCATCTGGGTGGCTCAGTCAGTTGAGGGTCCGACTCTTGATTTTGGCTCGGGTCATGATCCCGGAGTCATGGGATCGAGGAGCCCACTTGGGATTCTCTCTCTCTTTGTCCCTCCTCTGCTTACATGCACGTGCTTTTCCTCTCTCTCTCTCTCTCTCTCTCTCTCTCTCTCTCTCTCTCTCTCTCTGCATTCCTGTGGGTCACTTGAACATTTCTTAGAATTTCATTTTGATTTACCTGTTATTTTTGAGTGTATCTCTTTGTAGAGTGTTTTTTGTGGATGAGACGGTTGTAGAACTGCATACACGTAGCTTCTCACTGTTTACTGATGTCAGCATTTCTTTTGCCAGTTCCAGCAAGGAGTGCATGCACTGCCTACCTTGGAGTTCCTGCGCCAGCCCCATTCGGGACTGTCCTCCGTGTCCCTTCTCCACTGTCTCAGAACCTCCTCAGACAGCGTTCTTATTTTTGCCTCAGCTGTGGAATGAAATTTTTTTGAAGTTTGTTTGTTTGTTTGTTTATTTATTTATTTTGAGAGAGACAGAGACAGTGTGAGTGGGGGGAGGGGCAGAGAGAGAGCGGGAGAGAGAGAATCCCAAGCAGGCTCCGAGCTGTTAATGCAGAGCCCGGTGTAGGGCTGGAATTGATGACCCGTGAGGTCGTGACCTGAGCCGAAACCAAAGTCAGACGCTTAACTGACTGAGCCCCCCAGGCGCCCCCTGTCAAATAAAATTTTAAAACTTAAGTGGAAAAGGAGGCTTTGTTGTATTTCCAAATTTTTGCTCTTCCCCTCGATCTTTCTTTTCTGATGTTCTTAATTTTTTTCTGACATTCCTTTTTGTTTCAGAAACTCCCTTTAGTTGTTCTTTTAGGTGTGTTTAGCTTGCGGCGAATTTTCTTGGTTTTCATTTATCCAAGAATGCCTTGATTTCCGGTTCTTTCTTTCTTGAAGCCTATATGGAGTTCTGGGTTGACAGAACTCTTTTCTTTCAATACCTGTAAATTGGGCCACTTCATGCCAGCCCTCGTGGTTTCTTCCTTCCTTCCTTCCTTCCTTCCTTCCTTCCTTCCTTCCTTCCTTCCCTCCTTCCTTCCTTCCTTCTTTCTTTCTTTCTTTCTTTCTCTCTTTCTCTCTCTCTCTTTCTTTCTTATTTCTTTTTTTAGTGTTTATTTTTGAGAGAGAGTGGGAGACACAGAATCCAAAGCAGGCTCCAGGCTCCGAGCTGTCAGCACAGAGCCCGACGCAGGGCTCGAACTGACAAACCGTGAGATCGAGACTTGAGCCAAAGTCAGACGCTTAACTGATTGAGCCACCCAGGCACCCCCACCCTCATGGTTTCTGGACACAAACCTGCTTTCGTGTGAATGCCCTAACAGTACAGGTAGGGCGTCACTTCCCTCTGCTTGGAAGACTTTTTCTCTCTTTTTTTAAGGTTATTCATTTAGAGAGGGAAAGTATGAGCGGGCAAGGGGCGGAGAGAATCCCAAGCAGGCTTCATGCTGTCAGCACGGAACCTGGCGAGGGGCTCGATCACACAGATGGTGAGATCGTGACCTGAGCCGAAATGAAGAGTTGGATGGTTAAGCCAGCTGAGCCCCCCCAGACGCCCGTCTCCTATTTTCCATTTCTGTCATCACTTTTTCCCCTAACCTGTGAGGTGCTGCTTTCTACAAAACAAGGGAAAGAATTGTTCTGTCCCCATCCCCCCCCCACCTCGCTGCTCTCAAGACCTGTGATGTCCCTTATGTGATGTGTGGCACACCAGAGTCCACCCCCTGTCCCGGAAATACTCCGCTTCCCTGGGCTCAGCCCCAGGAGATGAAGGTCCCTGGACAGAGTCCACCAAGACCACCGATGCCCTGATTGTCATCTCCTGTGCACGTGCGCACGTTCCTTCTCCTGGTACCGGCTCCTGTAAAGGACATTCTCAGAGAGGAACTGTCTGTTCGCGCTGAATCCTCTGTGCCGCTGGTTAAAAACACTCCTGCAGACAGGTATACCCAGATAGCCACACCAACCGGGTAGGGTCTCTACTGCTCAGCGGGGGTCTGTTTCCTACAGTAGCAACACGGTATCCAGAAAGAGTTTCTGCTGTCTGTGCAGCTCTGTTGAAAAATTAAATCTGTAAATTATGACACAAAGAAGTGTAAACTTCTGCACAAGGATTAGGTCTGCCCTTTTATGTTTGAGAGAAAGTTCCTAGTTCAGTCTCTATCCATTGTGATAAGCCCTTAGTAGTTTTTTTGTCAGGCGACTTGATGGCTGGCAACAAAGAAGAGATTTATTCCATTACACACAGTAAGATATTCAGCCACTTAAAGTTCCAAGTAAAACCTTCCCTTTTGTGTCCAGTCTGAATGGCCCTGGATCGTTGTTAAATTCTCCTTGAGTTGGTGCCATGTTCCGACCTGTGTATCTCGCCCTTTGGCACAAGGCTTCCCTTGTAAAAGTAACCTAGGCCCTGGCATCATTTCTGCTGATTCTCAGGAACCCGCAAATAATAAAACTCAGTATTTGTTTTGTGAATTGTAAGAAGAGACCTACTCCTGTTCCGTGAAGGTCGTCTGATCTTGCGGTAATTTTCATAGACATAGTATTGATGGTCTTGTTAGTCCAGTTTCTAAGAAAATGGCTTTATTGAGATCTATAATATGCCATAAATTTTACCCATTTTAAGTACACGATTCAGTGGTTTTGAGGATATTAACAGACTTGTACAGCCATCCCGACAGCCTGATTTGAGAACATTTCTGTCACCCTCAAGAGGATCTGTGCGTGTTAGCTGCCCCACCCCATCCGTCCCCACCTGCAGCACTGTCCTCCCTAGGCCTCCGCTTCTGTGTGTAAGTGGAGTCACACATGTGGGCTGCGGGGTGTGCCCTCTCCCGCTAGACGTCCTGTGTTCAAGGCACATCCGTGTGGCGGTGTCAGTACTCCGTTCCTCGTACTGCCGGATGACGTTCTGTCGTGTGGACGTACAACGTTTCACCCATTCTCCAGCTGATGGACATTTGGGTCGTGTCCACTTTAGGGCTGTTGTGAACCTCCGCATACAAGGTTTCGTGTGGCCGTATATCATAATTTCTCAGGAGGTAGATACCTAGGAGTGGGGTCTGTGGGCCACATGGTGACCCTGTGTTTAACACTTCAGGAAGCAGCCAGACTTTTCCAGAGAGGCCCAGCGTTTTCTGTTCCTGCCGATAATTATAACAAAGCCAAGTGTGGGAGTTCGGATTTCTCCACACCCTCAACACTTGTTACAAACCTTTCTAGTTGATTACAGCCATTCCAGTGGGTGTGAGGTAGTATCTTACTGTAGTGTCTTCTTTCGAGAAATACCTGTTTGAATCCTTCACCCATTTTTTTTAGTTGGGTCATGCCTTGTCATTGAGCAGTAAGAATGATTAATTCTAGGGGCGCCAGGGTGGCTCAGTCGGTTAGGTGGCCGACTCCGGCTCAGGTCATGATCTCACGGTTTGTGAGTTCCAGCCCCGAGTTGGGCTCTGTGCTGACAGCTCAGAGCCTAGAGCCTGGAGCCTGCTTCCGACTCTGTGTGTGTGTCTCTCTCTCTGCCCCTTCTCCACTCGTGCTCGGTCTCTCTCTCCCTCAACAATAAACAAATACTAAAAAAAAAAAAATTTTTTTAAGAATGACTAATTCCAGATACAAATCCACAGCCAGGTGTATGATTTGCATGTATTTTCTCCCAGCCTATGGCTGTCTTTTCACTTTCTCGATGGTGTAATTTGAAGAACAAAAGTTTTAAATTTTGGTAAAGTCCAATTTATAGATTTTTAATCACATGCAATTTGTGTCCTGTCTCAAAAACTCATTGCCTGATTCAGGGTCACAAAGATTAACCTCCGTGTGTGGTGACGGTTTTACACTTCCAGTGCTCACACTTCGATCTTAGATTCATTTTGGGTTAATGTTTGTGTGCTCTGAGGAAGGGGTCCCGATTCACCCTTTCGCACGTGGACGTCCACTGGCCTCGGCACATTTGTGGCATCTTCTCCCCATTGAATTGTTGGGGCACCTCTTGAAAATTGGGGGTCCGTTTGCAGCAAGGTGGAGTTTTTCCTGAAGTTGGAAGTCACTACCTTTAGCTCTTAAACGTCGGCTTGTTTTGGTACTCGGTGGGAGAGCGGTGCTTCCTCACCAGCGGATGGAAGGGAGGGCTCTTCACGCATCCTCCTTGTTTGCGAGTGAGCGGATTTTGTCTTTGCAGCGGTGGGATTTGGGCTTTCTTCACTGCGGACGTGAGAATTATCTTGACTCTGAAGACTCCCATCTGTGCCACATCGAGGTGGGGAGCCACTTAGCAAGCTGTAGCAGTACTCCCAGGGCAAGAAGTTCGTGTTCTCAGCAGCTGATGGCTGGGGTGTGGATGTGTCATCAGTTGACAGGACCTGTTAATGGATTGGCTGTGGACGTGAGTGAGTGGAGCCCGGCCGCGCCTCCAGGTCTCGGCCGGAAAGACTGGAAGGATGAGCTGGCCTCAACCAAGGCAGGAGAGAGCATGGTTGCCCCGTTCGGGGAGGACATGGGAGAAGATCGGGGCGTGTGTGAAGTGTGTCACGTCCAAGATGGCTCTCTGTCACAGGGGGGTGCCGGTGTGCGCCTGCTTCTCGCTTTCTACAACGCCCATTCCTTGCGCTCTTTCCCTTTAGAGGACGATAAGAGTGCTTTTCCCTTTATCGTCCTCTAAAGTGTAAGAAGCTGATTGGTACCTACGAGCTCTAGACGCACAGCACTGGATTTTCTTTGAGAGATGGTGTAATGCATCGAATTTTGGAAAAGTTTTTGATAGAGCATAGTTTGCCGTCCCATAGTAAGATCTGTATAAAGTGCTTGGTGGGGGTCCTGGCTGGCTCAGTCTGAGGGCCTGCGACTCGATCTCGAGGTCATGAGTTCAAGCCCCGTATTGGGTATAGAGATTACTTAAAAAATAATAAAATCTTTAAAAACAATAATAAAGTGCTCAGGGTGCTTTTTACTCGAAATTAAATAAGTAATTCCTTAAAATAAACTGATAAATAAATTTGTAATAAACTAAATATGGTGCTTGTCAGTTAGAGATATTAAATGATTATAAAATTCCTAAACTAAGTGCCTTCTAATTATGATTGGGATTGTTTACATCAGGCTTCATTTTTGAGCATGCAGCTCTGACTTTTAATATCTACTTGTATATTCAAGTTAAAAGATGTTTCCACCACTTGGTATTGGCATAGACACAGACTTACAGATCATTGAAACATGATAGGACCTACCTATAAAATACCTATAAAAATATTCCCCCACGTATCTGGATGATTAGTTTTTTGGGGTTTGTTGTTGTTGTTGTTGTTGTTTCCTGCTGCAAAAAGCTTTCCTGTTTCCATTTGGTCCGTGGCTTGGGAGCAGGCTCCAGGGTGTTGCAAAGCTGCCTGGTGGCCACAGAGAGAGGCTCGGGCACCAGCCCTGGCACCCGGGGGCTGCCGGAGGGGCCCCTCACGGGCTGCTGGGCTCCGGAGACCCCGAGTCATGCTGGGGGGTGAGCCTTTCCAAGAGGTGCCGGCCTCGCCCAGCCTGGTGGCGGGATGGGGGGGCAGCCGGCCTGCGGAGGTGAGTCGGGGGGTCACCCATCTTCCTGATGAGTTTCACTTCCGTCTAGGAAGTGCTTCTCCTGGAAGTCACGGCGCTGGGGGTCTGCGCGGGCCAGACCCAGGGCGTGTAGATCCAAATGGGCCTGGTCCAGACCAGGGCGGCTTCCATGGCATCCAGGCTCTCACCCCCTCATCCTGGCACGTCTTCCGCACGTCTCGGAAGAGGGCGCGGCTGCTGTGCTGGTTTTGCACCTTCAAGAGATGCTCAGCACCCTCCCGCTTCTCCTTAGCCAACTCATGGGAGAAGCGGTCCACACCCTCCAGAGCCACATCCTCCCGGTGGAAATAGGAGCCCAGAGAGAGGGAGGGGTAGGAGGCCCACAGGTGCTCGTGGACCAGGACGTTGACGGCGGCCTCCACCTCGGTGGGATAATTCTGACAAACCTGGGAGCTCATGGTGGATTGGTAACAAGGAGCTGAGTTCAGAATAGGGTGTCGTCCGGTCCCGGAGGCAGAAGGTCTGGATAATTGGGTTTTTATCGAACATGAAGGCCATGCAGTAGAGAAAGAATAGCGTTTTAAACAAATAGTGCTGGGACAGTGAGATATGTGGGAAAAATAACCTTTAACCTGTTAGAAGCCACATGAAAAATTAACCCAAAATGAATCAAAGACCAATGAAAAGTCACATTTGTAAAACTCCTGGAAGGAGACAGAGGAGAAGTGTTTTCTACCTTGGACTAAGCAAAGATCTTTTAGGTATGACATCAGAAGCACAGTGTTTTAGAGCAAAAGGATAAATTGAACTGCTCTTCACAAGGACAAGCCGCGCAGACACGGAGGCAACATTTACAGAATGTGTCTCTGATGAAGGAACTATGTCTGCAGCATGCGATGGATTCTCAAAACTTAGCAAAAGAAAAACATGAAAGATTGGCTAAGGACTGCACAGACGTTCACTGCAGTAGGGATCCCGGTGGCAGATAAATATGGGAATGTGCTCGGCATCTGGTCGTCAGGGAGATGCAGGTGAAGGCCGCCGTGAGAGACTACTACAAACCCTACATTAACCAGGGCACCGGGGCGGGGGGTGGGAGGGTGCTCGGTGTGTTGAGCATCTGACTCTTCATTTTGGCTCAAGTCATGATCTCACGGTCATGGGACTGAGCCCCACATCGGGCTCTGTGCTGGGCAGGAGCCTACTCGGGAATATCTTCCTCTGTCCCTGCCCCACTCGTGCTCGCTCTCTGAAATAAAAAAAAGAACTAAAATTAGAAAGATTGTACAAGCAATTGTAGGGGATGTAACATGGCACAGCTAGTTTGGAAAACGCTCTGTCGGATTCTTTAAGACCAGCACATCCTACAGTGTGATGTTGCCACACACGAAAGGGACTCACCAGAGAGAACGAGAAACTCACGCAAACACATGTCCACGTGTGCTTCTGGTGGGCCAGAACTGGAAACCACATGTTCATCAGCTGAAGAATGAATACTTCTTTCTGTCCTGAAATCGAGGCGTATCCATACAGTGGAATACTGCCCGCAACACAGACAGGATAAGTACTGACACACACAGGAACTTAGGTGAATGCGGATAATTGTGTTAAGTAGAAGAAAGCAGAGCACACAGAATGTGCTTGCACTTTCTTGGGGTCAGGGAAGAGCAGGAGAGAAAGGTCACAGTGGGGTCCTGTGTACGTTTTTAAACTGCAAAGGTCTCCTGACACCTGAATGTGTGGGGCCCTTTGCCCTGTAGAGTAAGATGGCACCCAGGCACGTGGGGCAGTGCTCCATCACGATGCCGCGAGTGTTGTGCAGTAATCTTTCTTTCCCCATTTCTGAGTAGTTTATCCTCGCATCTTGAAAGTCCAGCTTCTTTATGGAAGAATAAATTAATGGTTAAGTCTCAATACGCACATTAGAAAACACGAGTCCCATCGTTTCTAGGTGTGTCTGTACACGAACAAAGGTCTTCTTATTGTGAGCTTTGGGAAGCTTCTCTGGAATGATTGAGGGACCATTAGAAGCGATTAGGCTTAAGAAATGGGCTCTTTGTTCCTAATGAACTTCAGTGTCAGGCAGTTTGGGGTTTGCTCTTTGCTACTGTTACCAAGAATATGGTGGCCACAAAGGAGGGTGGAACTTTCTTCTGGGGGACTCAGGGAAGGCTTCCTGGAGAAGACCTTGTTTGAAAATTCCAGTAGTGTAAATGAGGAAGAAAGTGTTTCAGAGGAAGGAACCACTGAGAGCAAAGAGGAGGAGGCTTGAGGCTTCAGGTTGTTTCAGGAACAGCAAGAGGTCTGGTCAGTGGGGTGTGGGAGTCAAGGAGAATATGAGAGAGGGCACCAGAAAGGGCGCGGTCAGGTCTTGAGGGCCTGCCTGCCGTGGTGACAGATGTGGGCTAGTTCTGCAGGCACCACACAGGGTCCCAGAGTGGGGAAGTGGACACACGGGACCAGTGAGGAGCCCCCCTCAGCCCTGACTGAGGGCAGGGTCAGGAGAAGGCGCCCATTCAGAGGGGAGAGAGAGGCCTGGAGCCAAGCGGGTTTGGCCAGGAGGGTGGGTGGGCTTTTCTTAAGGATATACTTTGATGAGCAGGAGTTTTTAATAAGTCTAGTTTATCAGTTTTTTCTTTTCAAAAAAAGTGCTCTTCCCACCTCTCACGTTAATTGTATTACTTAAAAAGATTCTGTTTTATGAAGTCTTGACTCTCCGTTCTTCTCCAGATATCATTGACCCTGCAATCCTGCGCCCAGGACGCCTGGACAAAACACTTTTTGTGGGTTTGCCGCCCCCAGCGGATCGCCTGGCCATCCTGAAAACCATCACCCAAGTGAGTACAGGAAATGGCGTATTTTGGGTGTGTTTGTCTCATTGCAGATACAGACTAGCATCTGTCGCTTTCAATATTTGCTCGGCTGTGTCTCCCAAAGACAGATTTTGATCATTGAAGAGACTGTGCATTCTTTGTTATTTGCTTAAAATGACAGGGATATTTGTTAAGTTTTGAGTTAAATGCTCAACTGATATAATTGAGATTTTACTCTGATCATATTGTTTTGTTCTTTTATTTTTTTAATTTTTTTATATAAAATTGTTTTTAATGTTTTTTTTTTTTTATTTTTTTTAAATGTTTATTCTTGAGAGAGAGACAGAGACAGAATGTGAGTGGGGGAGCGTCAGAGAGAGAGGGAGACACAGAATCCAAAGCAGGCTCCAGGCTCAGAGCTGTCAGCATAGAGCCCGACACGGGGCTCAAACTCAAACTGTGAGATGATGACCTGAGCCGAGGTCAGATGCTTAACTGACTGAACCACCCAGGCGCCCCCCCCTTTTTTTTTTCGTGTTTTGTTTTGTTCTTTGAGATCTTTGATTGTTACTTTACAGAAATTTTCTTTAGAGGGATTTGAAATGGAATAGAAACTTTTGGACAATAAATACAGGCCCATTATAAATATCCAGAGAAAAACTGAGTTTTGAAACCACAGTGTTGAGTCTGTCCTCCATGCTGATGTGTACCGTCTTTTTTTTCTTCTTTTTTTTTTTTTTTAACGTTTATTTATTTTTGAGAGAGAGATAGAGTGTGAGCGGGGGAGGGGCAAAGGGAGAGGGAGACACAGAATCCGAGCTGTCAGCACAGAGCCTGACTCAAGGCTCAAACTCACAAACCATGAGATCATGACATGAGCCGAATTTGGACGCTTAACTGACTGAGCCACCCAGGTGTCCCTCTTTTCTTCTTTTTAAGTAAACTCTACATCTACAGTTAAGCGACCGACATCGGCTCAGGTCATGATCTCTCAGTTCATGAGTTCGAGCCCCGCATGTGCTGGGGCTCAGAGCCTGGACCCTGCTTCCGATTCTTTGTCTTCCTCTCTCTCTGCCCCTCCCCACTCGTGCGATCTCTCTCTCTCTCTCTCTCTCTCAAAAATAAACATTAAAAAAAATTTTTTTAATAGTTTATTCATTCTGCTATGTTCCTTGAGTTCTTTCTTTGATTAAGAATGCCTGCTGGTTGTTGGGGTACCTGGGTGGCTCAGTCGGTTAAGTGGCCGGCTTTGGCTCAGGTCATGATCTCATGGTTCACGAGTTCAAGCCCCACATCGGGCTCTGTGCTGACAGCTCAGAGCCTGGAGCCTGCTTCGGATTCTGTGTCTCCCTCTGTCTCTGCCTCTTCCCTGGTCACACTCTGTGTCTCTCTCTCAAAAATAAATAGACATTAAAAAAGTTTTTTTAAGTCTTTTAAAGAATGTCTGCTGGTTGTTACTATACTTATAACATAGTAGCCGGAATTGAGTTTTTCTTGGTTACACAGTCTTTCTTCCTGGTCTTTGTAGAAATTACAAAATTATTTTTTTACTTTTATTTATATGCATATATATTTTTTATGTAATCTCCATGCCCAACGTGGGACTCAAATTTATGACCCAAGATTGAGAGTCACATGCTCCACCGACTGGGCCAGTGGGGCGCCCGTGTTATTTATTTATTTTTAATGGAGTTATAGTCGACACGCAATATTATTTTAGTTTCAGGTGTGTAGCATAGTGATTTGACATTTTAAATGTTTATTTATTTTGAGAGAGAGAGAAAAACTTGTGAGCAGGGGAGGGGCAGACAGGAGGGAGAGAATCCCAAGCAGGCTCCGCTCCGTCTGCACAGAGCCTGATGCAGGGCCGGAACCCACGAATGCTGAGATGAGGACCTGACCAGAAATCCAGAGTCGGACACTCGACCGACTGAGCCACCAGGCGCGTCTGTTTCAGCAAAATGCCTTTGGGACGTTGCATCTGTAAAGATGTCTGAGGCCGCTGTGCGCTTTCTCTTCCCCCCTGGGGGATGATCTGCTTTTTCTGCCTGGTCTGCATTTGGGAAGCTGAGTAAGGGCGGCGGGTGCCTCACTGCCGCTGGTGGTCTGCTGGCTGTGGGCGCACATTCTGGGTGTGGGGTGCCAAAGCTGCTGCAGGCAAGGGGCTGTGTGTCGGACGTCTGGATACCTCTGATTCCTGCGCTGGGCTTTCCTTCTCTCAGGCGCCCGATTTCTGCTCTGTCTCTCTTATCGTTGGTCCCGCGCTTTGGCTTTTGCCTTTTTCTCCGTGTTCACTGTGCCGGGTCAACACTGGGAACACTAGGAACACTGCGCCCGTGCTCCCGAACTCTCTCCATCGTCCCTTCTCCCGTCCCTTCTCCCTGCCGTGCTTCCCTCCCTCTCTCTGCCCCCCACCCCCAGCCCTGCTGCCTCCTTGTCCCAGTGGGGAGGCCCGCTCCCGCCTCCATCCCTTCCCGCTCTGCCGGGAGCCAGCTGCTGCTGCTGCCTTGCAGTCGTGTCCTTGATGCCTGGCGTGGGAGAGGGAGCCGAGCTGGCACAGGTTCACCCTCACGAGGACGCCTGAGTGGGCTCCATCCTGGAGGACGCCCCATGTGGTGACCTGGACCTGCCCTATCCACCCAGAGCGTGGCCCGTCCCCACGGCCGTGCCCCCGGTGCCGCAGGGCTGCCTGGGGAAGACGCCCCCCTTCTGTACTGGCAGAGGGAGACTCTGGACCGTTGCTTCCAACTGCAGGGAGCAGTGTGTGTGGCCGCCTCCCAACAGAGGAGCGAGGGCCCGCTTTGTGGGCCGAGGCCCCCACTGACAGCAGTCTGGAAGACCGCTCGGGGGAAGGGGAGGCAGAGGTTGTGCGGTGAGGCTCACCGGAACCCAGGCCGTGTCGGGCGCAGCAAAGAGGACGTGGGTGTGAGCACCGTGTCCAGTTTTCGTAGGATGCTGGACTGACCGTAGAGTCGAGGGGCAGACACCGAGGAGGGTGAACTCTCTGCTCAGACCGCTGAATAGATGAGGGTCCGGGGACGAGGAGGCGATGCTGCTGGAGGTTCTGGTTCCCCGGGGGTTTTCCAGGCTGGAGTCGGCTCGGAGCTTGCGAGTTCTCGAGAGCCCTCTGGCTGCCACCACCACGTGGCTGCAGGTCAGAGACATGAAGACATGCCGCTTCGTCCCGGGGGCTCTCCATCTACCCGGCCACCCCTGGGCAGCGTCTGGGGACATTTATGTAGGGCGGAGGCCAGGGGTGATGGTGCTGCCGGATCATCTACGGGGCACGACACGAGTTATCCGACCCAAAGCGTCAGTGACACCAGGGGACCCTGCTGCGGTTGTGTGTCCAGTGAGTATGGTGACAAGCGTGTGGCCTTTCTCCCCCGCCCCCGGCTCTGTCTGGGAGCCGCGTTCCCGAGGTTTTGTTTGCTTTGGTCAAAGCCTCTATGTACGGATGTAAGCACCCCCGAGCATGTGCGTGCACTCGCTGTTTGTGCCCACAGGTCCCTGCAGTTGCCATGATGTGATAACTCACACTTGCCCCTGGGATATCACTCATTAAGGGCAGAGACCGGAGTGCGTGTGCCAGACAAGACACAGGTGGTGTTCAGGGCCTCGATCGACGGTTGTTTCAGGTGTGTTTCGTCCTCTGTGGGGCGCTTGGCACCGGGGGACAACTGGACACTTATTCATCTAGAATTTTCAGTGCTGTTTGCCAAAATAATTAGTCCTCAGACTGAGGAGCTCATGCTCAAAGCCCCCCACTTTAAAGGTAAAATTACTAAGAAAGTAAGACAGTAGAGGATTAACCTGCGTTATTGTAAACTACCTATATTCCCAATGGCGTGTGAACTCTGAGGACCCTAAAACCTAAGACGTAGGCCTTACCGCTGAGGGGCTTATCTTCCAGACCAAAGGATAATATGATGTTTATAAAACAACAAGCATATTCATTCATTCCCGAGGAGGGAGGAAAACGAAGGGAAAATAGCCCGGTCGCATCCGCTGTATGAATGCAGAGTGCGCACCCCCAGGGGGCTTTGTCGCCGTCTCCCAGTGTGACCTCCGGCCGCACGCACACTGCCCGCCACCTGCACACCGTGACCGCCAGCCGCCCCCTGTCGCTGGACCAGCCACGTACTTTGACCGCCAGCCGCCAGGAGGGCTGTGAGCGGCTCACCTCAGTGAGGTCAGCGCTCTGCCTCGGCGGTAGGTTTGCGGAGATGGGAAGGGGCTTTGCCCCGAGTCACCTTGAAAAGGCGGACATGACGCTGTGAGGGGTTGTCTTCAGATGTCCCTGCAAGGGAGGGTAGACCGCGGGGACACTGAGGTCGGTAACAGAGCCACCGTCACGTGTTAGCCAGGATGGGGGAGTCTGACCATTTTGTGCCTTGGACCCTGTGTGCGCGTGTCTGCGTTCAGACACAGTGATGTCAGGGCTTGTTTGTGTCATTTTTGTCTTGGTCCGTCCTGGTCACGGGGCAGCCTTGTGTGATGTCCACGTTCTGTGACGTTCTGTCCAGCAGGAGAACAGCACCGGCTGGCCGTGAGTGTGGACATTGCCGGGCAGCAGTGAGGCCCGCCTGACGGTGTTGGGAGCCGCCCGGCGTCCAGGACTGCTTCTCTCCTCCGCCTTGTGTTTCCACACGTTCTGTCGTGAGCGTGTAGTATATTTGTGGTGGGGTGGGGGTGGGGGGACGGTTTAAAGAATGGTTTTCTGGCATAAATGTAGAGGTTTAGGAGGAAGAGCGGAGAATCAGGCAGACGTCCTTTGGGCAACTTTCACGCACAAGGTTGTGAATGTGGAAAGGAAAAAAACAAAAAGACATTCGGATAGAAAAATCAGTTTGACCTTAAAAAGCAGCGTTTTGTAGCATTGTGGTTTGAACTGTTACGTGCTCCGTCCTCAGCCTGTGTCAGCGGTGCAGGCAGAGGAGGTGTTCGTTCCGTGACTTCCTCTCTGACCTCAGTGGGTAGTTCCGCTCGAGTTAAGGGGGTGCTCTGCTCTCCCTCGGGAGCCTGGGCGCCCACCCTGCAGAGAGGTGCCCACACTGCAGTGTGCTCCACCCCTCCTGTCCCCCTCCGCCTCCCCCTCCTCTTCCCCCCTCCCCTCCCCTCCCCTCCTCTCCTGTTCCCACCCTCTCCTTCCCTCCTGGCCCCTTCCTCCCTTCCTGCTCCCCTCCCCCTCCTCCTCCCCTGTCCCTCCTCCCCCCTCCGTTCCCCTCCTCCCCTTCCCCTTCTCCCTCTTCTCCCCTTGCCCCTCCCTACTCCCCCTTCTCCCCCCCCCCCCCATCTCCCTCCTGGAATGTTCTTGTTCATAAAGATCCAGAGTGGGCAGAGGGATAGGACTCAGGCCTCTGATTTCAGGGGAGAGTCCACAGTCAGACACCCTGGCTGCACACACTGTATAAATCAGTCCCACCTGAGAAAAAGTGGCATTTTCAATGTTTACCCTTCCGGTTTCAAAGTTTGCTGGCATCTGACTTGAATCCTCCAGATTGTTATATATGCTGTTTCTTCTTATTAATGCATGAAATAATATGGAGAGATTATAATAAAATTCTTTCATCTTGGTCCTAAAAGTCTGAAAAGATCTGTAGGTCAGAGCAACTTCTCCGTATCTTTTAGAGTCTTTTAGAGTTTTCTCTTTAAGAGAAAAATTAGTGGTGACAACCTACTTTTCTTTGTTGTTTCTGGTAATGATGTGGTAACTAGAGGCTTATCAGTAAAAACCCCCTTGGGCAAGGGGGATTTCTTCTTTTAACTTCCATTTCTTCCTTAAATAAACATCATTAGAACTTGCCCTATATCAAAAAGCCAAAATGATCATTTGATAACTGCCAAGGGCTTTGAGATAATAGTCTTTTCTTATATAATGCTTTTTTAAAAATGTTTATTTATTTTGAGAGAGAGAGTTAGAGAGTGGGCAGGGGAGGGGCAGAAAGAGAAGGGGAGAGAATACCAAGCAGGCTCCACACTGTCAGCCTAGAGCCGAACGTAGGGCTCAGACTCACCAACCATGAGATCATGACCTGAGCCGAAATCAAGAGGCCCTGCTTGACCGACTGAGCCACCTAGGCACCCCAGATAATGTGTGGTTTTTAAAGTTACAATAAAAATCCCACTAAAAGACCCCAAATTCCCCATTCATTTTTAAAATTGTGTCCCATGAGACTAAAATATATGTTAATATCTCACCTGGAAATGTTATCTGTCCAGTTTTCATGAGCCAAGAATATCAGATATAACAACAGGTAATATTTTTGAAGGTCATAACTGTGCATGTATGGATATGCTTAATCCTTCCAACTGCTTTTTGAACTGTTTGAAATGAGATATTTAAATATTCAACTATCGTTTCCATTTTAGTGATGAGCAAACCGTAGCTCACAAAAGTGGGGTATAGACATGTATATTTCTATATGTATATGTTTAGAGACTGGCAAGAAATTGTAAATTAATGGTGCTAAGATTATGTTAATTTTCTTTATTTTTTTCAATCAACTATATAAATAGATGTCATTCTGATTCCAGACGCTGTTATATGACAAAGAATAGATTTCTCTGACTAAAGATAGATTTAGTTATTGAAATAAAAGTAATAGTACGTCATGAGATATTTTTGAACCTGAGCTTTCCATACATCTAGTATTTAATCAGAATTCTAGGAAAAGTAGTGTAAATGGGTCATAACTTCCTTTTTTCTCCTCTGCTGTTCCAATTTTAGTATATGTGCTGCCGAAAGGAGCACATAACTTCCTTTCTCTTAATCGTGGTAATATGTTTAACTTAAATTTATCATTTTAACCGTCATTTTTTCATTTTTATTAGTTTCGGGTGTACAATACAGTGATCCAACGCCTCATACAACATGCTCGTCACAAGTGCGCCCCTTAATCCCCATCCCCGCCCCCCACCTCCCCTCTGGTGATCAGCCGTATGTTGTCTAGAGTTAAGAGTCTGTTTCTTGGTTTCTCTCTTCCTCTTTTTTCATTAGTTTTCTCAAGTTGCACATATGAGTGAAATCATGTGATATTTGTCTTTCTCTGACTTCACTTAGCGTAATGCTCTCCAGTTCCATCCACGATGTTGCAAATGCAAGATTTCGTTCTATTTTATGGCTAAGTACTACTCCATTATGTATATATACCACATCTTCTTTATCCATTCATCAGTCGGTGGACACTTAGGTTCTTTCCATCGACTATCGCCGATAGTGCTGCTATAAACATTGGGGTACATGTGCCCCTTTGGATTAGTGTTTTTGTATTCTTTGGGTAAATACCTAGTAGTGCAATTGCTGGGTCGTAGGGTGAGTTCTATTTTTAACTTTTTGAGGAACCTCCACCCTGTTTTCCAGAGTGGCCTCACCAGTTTGCATTCCCATCAGCAGTGCAAGAAGGTCCCCTTTCTCTGCGTCCTTGCCAACATCTGTTGTTTCTTGTCTTTTTGATTTGAGCCATTCCGACAGGTGTGAGGTGATACCTCACTGTGGTTTTGATTTGTATTTCCCTGATATTTGGCGATGTTGAGCATCTTTTCATGTGTCTATTAGCCTTTTTTTTGTCTTCCTCAGAATAATGTCTATTCAGGTTCTCTGTCCATTTTAATAGGGTTATTTGGGGCGGCGGGGGGGGAGTTGATGTTGAGTTCTTTATAGATTTTGGATACTAACCCTTTATTGGATATGTCGTCTGCGAATATCTTCTCCTGTTCCATAGGCTCCCTTTTAGTTTTGCTGATTATTTCCTCCACTGTGCAGAAGATTTTTATTTTGATGTAGTCCAAACAGTTTAATTTCACTTTGGTTTCCCTTTCCCTTGGACCTATCTGGAAAAATGTTTCTATGGCCAAGGTCAGGGAAAATCACTGCCTACATTTTAACCATTGTTAAGTGTACCATTCTTTGGCATTGGTACATTGACGTTGTCAGACAACAAACTTGAATTGAGTAATTTAAAGATCAAATTGGCTTTATTCAACAATTCATGAATGTGGGAACATTTCATTTCGTCCAGCAGGTAGAAGGAACTCCGAAGAGCTGTAGAAAAAGAAAGGCTTTTAAAGGCAGAAAGGAGGTGGGACAAGGAAGTGTGTTAGCAAGAAGTGTGTCGTTTCAGACCAGGACACCTTCCTGAGGGGTCGGAAGGGCCTTTTGTGGGGATTGTCTCACTAGTGCTGACCACTCTCCCTGGTGTCAGGAGGTCCCTTGGCTGGTGCGGACCGGGGCTTCCAAGCTGATGGCTAACGGTCCCCTCCCCGTGCCAGGAGGTCCCCTGGCTGGTGGGGACCGGGGGTTCCAAGCCGACGGCTGACGGTCCCCTCCCCGTGTCAGGTGGCCCCCTCCCCGTGCCAGGTGGTCCCCTGGCTGGTGGGGATGGGGTCCCAGGTCGACGGGCTGAAGGTCACCTTTTGGGAGAGGCCGAGACCGCAGTTGGGTTGGGTGTTAACGTCTCGGTTTGCCGACTGGGACTCGGCCCGAGTAAGTCCGTTTGGGGCCTTGTCTCCTTCCGAACAACTGCCCCCTCTTCTGACCCGCCCCTCGGCCTGCCTCAGGACGCCAGAAATGGGAGGCCTGGGCGCCACTCCCCGCTTGCGCTCTGCAGGCCCGGCAGCGTGTGCTGACGCCCCGCGGTCGCGACTTGAGGTTCACGCCTTTTAAGTGGCTCCTCGTCTTCGCTCCTCTCCTGGCGTTCCAGTCGCGGGGGGCCGATTCGCCCGGTGGTCAGCGCTGCGCACAGGCCTCCGCAGCTTCTGAGAGAGTCCAGCCGGCCGGCGAGACCGCGGTGGTCCCGCTCAGGGTGGCCCCGGCGTCTGGATGCGCTTCAGAGCCACGGCCCCCGAGACCCGAACCAACCGAAATCGAGCCGGAGAAAGACCATGCTGAGGGAGTGACCTTTGTACGTGAAGTGGCTCGTTCGGTGATTTCAGGAGGCTGAGTTTCAGCTTCGGCAGAAACGTTAATACGGTGGTGGTGGCCGCAGCACGGACGCCTCCTTGTGTGACCAAGACACGATCAAGGCCTGTCCTGCCATCAGAAACAAGTTGGGCCAGAGTCTAAGGATTTTCATTAGATGACTCTGCTTTAGTGGCAGATTTTCAAGAGTTAAGGAGAGGTTCCTCATCTTGGCTTCATTTACATTTATTCCTAACCAAATTCACGGAAGCTGGGACCTGCCAAAAGGAGCTAATTTTGAATCACGAGGGCCTTCTGGTACAGCCAGGGAGTCCAGCAAAGTTTAAGGGTCTGAGGACCACACAGATGGTTTTATTCTGGTTACCTGTGCCTTGTGTCTTCTTTGTATAGAGCCTGGACGCGAGGTTCCTTGGGTTTGGGTTTGTTAGAGACAGGGAAATGGACCGTAGGCGCAGAGAGACAGGGGTGATAGAGAGGGGCTGAGTTTGTTCGAGAGAAACCGAGGCAGGAGGCTCGTGGCAAGTACAGCGGTCATGTGGAGGTTGGATTACCCCCTTGGTCTTGGACTGGGCGGTACGGATGATGACATTATCTTTTCAGGCCGATGCCAGGGAGAGGGGTTTGTGTTTAGTGACCGTGTGGAGGCCTCATCTGGCGTGCTGGGAGGAAGCAGTCCACCTCGATGGTGATCGCTTCTCCCCCCAACTCGGGTCCCGCTGGCGCAGGCGGAACCTCTTGTGCCGTGTGACGTGTACCCAGAGGTGAAGCCCGAAGTTTGCTGCCCTCTGGGCAGTGAGGACCACCGGGCGTGGCCCCTTCAGAGATCCTCATCCACGAAGGGGGCCGAGGAAGTGGAATGTTATTTTGGAGAGCTGTAGCCAGATGTTTGAGGAAACTGGAATTCAGGACCGGTCTCGTGACAGGTGGGTAACAAAGCCTCAGAGGCATCTAACAGGATTAGAAGGGAGGATGACGGAGGTGCAGAGAAGTTTGTCTCCACAGTTACCTTCATTTTTCGGATGTTAGGGGATCAGGTAGGGAGATAGTACATGTTTCATCTTTGTTTCCGAACGTGTGCTTTACCCGACTGTTGTAGGTCACGTCTGGTTCCTCAAATCTGGAAAAATAAAATGTAAAGAACCAGTGCCTCAAGCAAGAGTGGTAAAATCTGTAGCCTCAGTTTGTTCAGTCCCACGTTACTAATTCTTGTTCTGTTCGAGTCAGGTTTTGCCATGAGTTCTGGAAATTCTTACCCAGTTCGTTTTTATGATCTTGAAGTCACCAGAAGCCTGTGTTTGCCAGGGCGTTGCTGTGAACCTCCTTGATGACCCACTTTGGCAGGAACATTATTGCAAAAGCATCTGAGTAAAACAGTAACTCTCTATAAATGACAAACACCTTCAAACAAGGCCCATTGTTAAAGATCTGATTAGAGTTCATTGTGATAGAGTTGATGGGAGATTTGATTGGTTCTGTGACGCAGCATTTTTAAATGAAAACTGGTTTTATGATGATAACGTTATTCCAGGACGTGTCAGACTCTCTCTGCAATAGTTCTGTAACTGCACAAACACCACCCTGGTTGTACTTCTTACTTGATATGCTGGTTTTACATATCAAGTGAGCCTTGCTTCAACATGTCCCCCTAGAAGGAGAGAAAAAAATCTTTTGAGATGTTTTAGGGGCCCTCTGGTCAATTTCAAGATTAATTCTAAGATAAAAAAACAAAACAAAACATTTAGGATTTGAAATTGGGAAGTAATCCAAGGAAACTTGTCCTTGCTGCAGATGAGATCAAGTTCAGATTCAGTTGTGCATAAGCACACTTGGCATTAAAGCTTTTTTTTTTTTTTAACCCTTAAAATTCAATCTTACCTTGACCATGCATAAAATTATTTCTCAACTTTTAAAAACCTTAATTTATAATGAAAATTTAGAAGTGAACAATTGTGAACTGTCCCTTCACTAGTCTTCTGTGCCTTTGCAAATTTATAAATATTTCTTTTTTATTTATTTTATTTTTTTTTTATGCCCAGCATGGAGCCCAGGGTAGCGCTTGAACTCACAATCGTGAGATCATGACCTGAGCTGAGATCAAGAGTCAGATGCTTCACCGACTAAGCCACCAGGCGCCCCTGTAAATACTTATAATTGCTAGAACTGTATGCTTTCCTCACAGTAAATGCTTTGGCAACACAAAACATGTTTCCTCCCAGACCCAAGGATCTCGTGTTCCTCTGCAAAGCCAAATGTAGATGAACCTGGTTTTAGTAGTGTTTGGGTATTTCATTTGGGGATGACCTAGGTATGCAGTGAATTTCATTTAACTCATCATTTAGCAAACCTTAGCTTTAAGGATTTGAGTAACCAAAAGATTTTGGAAACTATTTGCTGAAAATTCCACCTAGAAATTGTTCCCATTTACATCTGTGTAAATCATTTGTTCTTAACAGGTATGTTTAGATTACTTTTTTTTTTTTTTGGAAGAGAGAGAACGAGCAGGGGAGGGGCAGAGTGAGAGAGAGAATCCCAAGCGGGCTCTGCAGTGTCAGCCCAGAACCGCACTCAAGTCTTGAACTCTCAAACCGTGAGATGATGGCCTGAAATCGAGTCGGGTACTCAGTGAACTGAGCCACCCCAGTGCCTCTGGATTACTTATGAAAACTTCATTGACCTGGGACACATAGTTAGTTTTCTGACCAGCCAGTTTTGTAACTGGTAACAGGAATGTATCTGATTAGCAAACCAGGTAGAATAACAGTTGCCTTATATTCAATGTTAGTTCAAAGACATGTCTATTCCGATTACACCAACAAACCGAAAGTAGCTTTTAGTCACCAAAGATTATCCTAGATCATGTGAACTTGGGGGAAAGAAAGCTCCAAATACCTGGGTTGGGTTTTGTATTTTTTTTTTAATTTTTTTTTTAACGTTTTTTTAATTTTTGAGACAGAGACAGAGCATGAACGGGGGAGGGGCAGAGAGAGAGGGAGACACAGAATCCGAAACGGGCTCCAGGCTCCGAGCCGTCGGCACAGAGCCCGACGCGGGGCTCGAACTCACGGACCGCGAGATCGTGACCTGGCTGAAGTCGGACGCTCAACCGACTGCGCCACCCAGGCGCCCCCCAAAAAAATCTTTTTAAATATGCTGTCTGTTTTAGCTGGGACAAACAGCAAATGTTTCTGGCAATATCGAACCAGTCCTTGGACTCAAAGAGTCGTCACCAAATAGGGTGCAGAAAAATTTTTCTCTTTCTTTTTCTGCTGGATACACAGAGGTCTGGGAAGGCTGATTCGGGGGGAGCACGTTCACCCCCGGGCGGCTCTTGTTTGTTTCCAGGATCCCACGTGTAGTTTCCACGCAGGTGTGAGGACAGGGAGAGGCCCTGCACCTGCCAGACCTTGACAAGGTTTCCCACTAAGTATCATCTCCGTTTGCCCCGGCTGTTCTGGGGGTGAGGCCGCGCCAGCCAGCGGGTCCCCCACGGCCTCAACCAGCTCGGGGATGGCCCGTGGGTCCCTCCTTACTGGGGAGACGGGGTGTCTGTGCTGGAGCTACTTAGGCCGATTTTGTTCACTCTTGTTCCAGAGTTCGTCCTTCAGAATCGGATCCGTGGCCTGTCCTGTTTCCTGCCTTCTATCAACCCATTAATCTTTGGAGTGAACGCAAGTGTAGAAACCTTCAAGGATCCTCCTTGGGTTTAGGAAATTATTTAGCTGGGACCTTGAATTTGGCAGTTGGCCAAGGATTGAAAGCTGCCCCAAGAGGATTGCCCTGGCCGTGGCTGTGGCCTTGGGTAGTCTTATTTGGAAAGGCACCTATTTGATAGTCTCCTCAGAGTGAAAGGGGTTGAGTCTGAGAAGAACTAGAAGGAGGCGGGGAGCCAGTGATGTCTCACAGCCTCTCATTTCTCATTTCGCTTTAGCATTTGCCATAGATCTTTCTTTGTAGCAATTTTGGAGTTTTGGAGCATTTTGGAGGCATCTTCATGCCAATTTAGATAAGTATCCCATTCTCTTTGGTTTCGGAACGCTTTTTTTAAATTATTATTTTTTTAACGTTTATTTATTTTTGAGAGAGAAACACAGAGTGTGAACAGGGGAGGGGCAGAGAGAGAGGGAGACACAGAATCCGAAGCAGGCTCCAGGCTCCGAGCTGTCAGCACAGGGCCCGACACGGGGCTGGAACTCACGAACCGTGAGATCATGACCTGAGCCGAAGCCGGACGCTTAACCGACTGAGCCACCCAGGTGCCCCTGGAACCCTTGTTTTTAAGTGTATTTTTAAAATGATCTATCAGGGACGGGGCACCTGGGTGGCTCACTCGGTTAAGTGGCCGACTTCGGCTCACGTCATGATCTCACGGTTCCTGAGTTCCAGCCCCGAGTCGGGCCCTGTGCTGACAGCTCAGTGCCTGGAGCCTGCTTCGGATTCTGTCTCTCCCTCTCTCTCTGCCCCTCCCCTGTTCACACTCTGTTTCTCTTTCTTTCTCAAAAATAAATAAACATTAAAAAAAAATTTTTTTTTTTTTTAAATGATCTATGAGGGGCGCTTGGCTGGCTCAGTCAGTGGAGCAGGCAACTCTTGATCTTGAGGTCATGAGTTCAAGCCCCACATTGGGCATAGAGCCTACCTTTAAAAAAAAAAGTAATCGTATCTACTTGTAAGACTCCTCATGGTGGCCACTGTAATTTCCCAAAGGGCTGGCAGCAGTTGGTGGGATCCAAGCTGCAAGTGGAGTTTAACCCACATTTCTGTCTGGCCGTAGTTTTGAGCCTCCAACCTGACAATTCCAGACTCAGTTCTCAGAACATAAAAAGGCCTAGTAAGATTTTGCCATTTTTGCAGATATGTGCAGCTTCTGGGACTGTAGTTCTTAGACGTAAACTAAAAGCAAGTGTGCTGGATGGAGGTGGCCTACACCTGAGAGTTGGACGCTTAACCAACTGAGCCACCCAGGCGCCCCATCTCCAGTTTCTTCCATCAGCGTTTTACAGTTTTCAGAGTACTCATCTCTCATCTCTTCGGTGAGGTTTATTCCTAGGTATTTTATTGGTTTTGGTGCAATTATAAATAGTGGTGTTTTCCTAATTTCTGTTTCTGCTACCTCATTATTGGTGTATAGAAATGCAACAGATTTCCGTACATGAGTTTTGTATCCTGTGACTTTTACTGAATCCAGGTATCAGTTTTAGCAATTCTTTGGTGGAGTCTTTCAGATTTTCTATAGACTATAATGTGGTCTACAAATAGTGAAAGTTTGATTTCTTCCTTGCTGGTTTGGATGCCTTTGATTTGTTTCTTGTCTGATTCTGAAGCTGAGACTTCCAGTACTCTGGTAAATAACAATGGTGAGAGTGGACACCCCTTGTCTTGTTCCTGACCCATCGAGGATGATGTTGGCTGTGAGTGTTTTATATACAGCATTTATGATATTGACGTATGTTCCCTCTGTCCCTAGTTGTTGAGGGTTCTTACCATGAACGGATGTTGTGATTCGTCAAATGCTTTTTCGGTATCTATTGAAAGAATCGTATGGTTTTATCCTTTTTATCCATTGCTGATGTAATGTATCATATTGATCTACAAAACCTTTTTAAAGTTTGTGTGTTTATTTTGAGAGAGAGAGAGAGAGAGAGAGAGAGAGAGAGCAGGGGAGGGGAAGAGAGAGGGGGAGACACAGAATCCCAAGCAGGCTCTGCACTATCAGCACAGAGCCTGTCACGGGGCTCAGACTCAGGAACCACGAGATCATGACCTGAAGCGAAATCGAGAGTCGGATGCTTCACCCACTGAGCCACCCAGGCACCCCGGTTTGCGAGTGTTTTATTGAGAATTTTTGCGTCTATATTCATCAGGATATTGGCCTGTAGTTCTCTTTTGTGGTGTCTTTATCTGGCTTTGGTGTCAGGATAATGCTGGCCTCATAGAATGAATTTGGAAGTTTTCCATCCTTTTCTGTTTTTTAGAATACATAGATACTAGTTTTTTTATTACCAAAATAACAAAGATTTAGGAACTTCCAAAGCTTCATTCAGTTGCAGACTTGACCTGCAGAACTCAGATTTCTTAATTCCTGGTCCAAAGTTATTTCTTCTTCTTAGACCTTTTTAATGAAGTACAATACACGTACAGAAAAGTGGACGTATCGTTAATATACCCACTGTAAGAGTCTTTGTAAACAAAACCTCCAGATCAAGAAAGAGAACATTTAGGGACACCTGGCCGGTTCAGTCAGTGGAACATGTGGCACTTGATCTCAAGGTTGTGGGTTCACCTCCCACGGGTGTAGGGACTTCTTAAAAGTGAAGTCTTGGGGCACCTGGGTGGCTCCATCTGTTCATAATCTGACTTGATTTTAGCTCAGGTCATGGTCTCAAGGTTCATGCGATCGATCACCACATTGGGCTCTGTGCTGACAGTGCAAAGCCTACTTGGGATTCTCTCTCCCCCTCTCTCTCTGCTCCTCCCCTGCTTGTGCGCTTTCTCTCCCTCCCCCTGCCTCTCAAAATAAATAAACATTAAAAAAAATTTTTTTTAGAAAAAAATAATCTTATTTTCGGAGGTATAAGCAAGACATTACCCAGGTCAAGTTAGCCTTGCAAATTAACATTTGTATGATGAGACTGGTTTTGTCTGCTCAGAGAATTTTTTAAAAATCAAATACAATCTTTTTTTAAAAGTACATGAACATTAGCAGTTACATCCATAGAGTGGTGTTGCCGGGGCCGGAGAGGGGGTACGGGAGGGTCAGTGGTTAGTGCGTCCGACGTTTCATTTGGGGACGATGAAGAAAGCTGTAGACACCGATGGCTGCACAGCACCACAGACGTACTCCCTACACTAAAAATGGTTAAAATGATCAATTTTGTTAAGTACATTTTACCACAGTAAGAGAAGAGGTGACCACCAGAGCCACAGAAGCTGTGCTCCCCCTGCTGCCACCACCTGTGCCCACGGTTAACCGACTAAATGGAAAACCTGTGCAATAGAAGAGATCATGCCATCTGGCCGTCTAGTTTACACACAACTGGAGGGAAAACAGAAAAAAGCACCAAGATTGTTTGCCTGAGGTCCCCTGGAGTTTATTCCCCGTGAGGACTTCCCGGATCAGAGTGCATCGAGCGGGAAACACAACTGTTTCTTGAACCTATGTTAGATGAGCATCTGTGTTTTATCAAATAATAGCAGCTCGCAGTTGTATAGTTTGTGAAATCCTGACGCAGGCCGAGCTGGGAAGAAGTGATAAGACACCGGACGTCTGCGTGCAGAGCCCGGCCGTCTGGCGGCAACCTCTGCTCTGGGCGCCTGCCGCGTCGATACCTAATACTCACCTTGAGGCTGAGTAAGCGTGTTTACTCACTTATTTCCTGTGTGTTCTCACATAGCGTTTGCTACAATGGGAAGACCGCCTGCAGTGTATGTAAGTTGTGAATCAGAATAGTAAAGCAGATATCTACCCTCTGACCGGGTCATACATCTTAACTCACTAGAAACTGTTTCGTTTGCCTCTGCGGTTTCAGTCACTGAAATGTCACTAAATCCGCAGTGTGTGCACGCAAGGTGCCGTGGGGCGTATTCTGACGCTCGTCCTCTCCGGCTTCCCTTGGTGTGTGAGCCGGAGGGGCCTTGGCACCAAAGTCTGGATCGAGGTCCAGATAAGGCCTCCGAAAGCACACGCGGAGCCCAAAGGGCTGTGTCGTCGTCCCTGGTCAAGTTCTGAGCCGCTCCGCCTTCCCGGCCGGTCCCGCGTCACAGCGGAGCACTGCCCAAGTGTCCGCCACGTGTAACCTGCCAAGGGGAGGTGTTCCTCCCCTCTGGACAGCTTCGGGGGGCGGGTTTTGTCCCTGCTGTGGCTGCACGCTTTCTTTGGACGTCACAGGCATCAGTCGTTTGCTTTTGCTTCGTCAGTGTTGACATCTGCTTCTTAACCTTCTTCTCGAAACTGAAATTTTTAAAATTCTTCCCATACTGGTCAGTGATACTCATTTAGTCAAGCGGCCGTTACTATTTACTAAGAGCCTAGAATGTGGAAAAGTACTGCTCTTGAAAGCCTCACTGGAAGCTGGTGTTTTCTCTCTTAGAACGGCACCAAACCCCCACTGGCCGCAGATGTCAGTT
This sequence comes from Neofelis nebulosa, assembly GCF_028018385.1. NCBI lineage: Eukaryota > Metazoa > Chordata > Mammalia > Carnivora > Felidae > Neofelis > Neofelis nebulosa. Next base: position 7,444,286 of record NC_080796.1, on the reverse strand, counting down.
TGGAAGCCCTTGCTGGGGACCTTCGCTGTGACTGCTATTCGTGAGTACCCGGGTCTCGGGCCCGTTATGTCTCCCAGGCTCCATTTCCTCAGGGGTACAATGAGGCAGAGTGGTCTTGCGGGGAGCACTGAGTCAGGGGTGAAACCCCTCTGTCGGCCTCTTCCTTCTTAGTGAAGGGACCACCCATTTTGAGGCCCCGAGGAACCCCGAGGTGCAGGGGTTGTCCAGACGACAGGACGTGATCAGAGCACTGTGGTGACAGCGTGTGAACGCCCCTCCCACCCTGTAAGGAGAGTGTCTCCACCTCACCCCGGCCCTCTTGGGAAGTTACTGTTAACGGGGCAAAGGCTTAAGTGAGTAGTTTACAGCTTCAGGCGCTAAAATCTGAAAAGATGTTCCGTTCACAACAAAGGCCGTGTCATGGCAGAGCTAAGCCCGGGCCACATCCTTGGGTTACACAGCGTAGGGTGTGCATTATAAAGGGTCAGGGTTAACGTTGAACGGTGTGTGCTTAGGGTTTATGCTCCTATAATCACTTTGAGAGACCGATAATTGTAGGCTTCAGCTACTGGTTTGTGATAAAGACGCCTCCACACCTGTGTAAGGGGTTTCAGTGTTAAGGAGAGCAGTGAACACCCAAGCGTGTGTGTAATTATTAAATAGCATTGTAAACCAGCACCTAACCGCAGAAACATTGGATTCACTTCACAATGTAAGCTCTGTGGGCATTTAAATTTTATATATTATCGGGGTTATCAACTTCAGACATTAAATAGGTTTAATGGCTAGAAATGAGGTGTTTCCCCCAGATTCAAACTCTTTCCTGAAGGGCTGCAGGAATTCTGTTTAAGATGTAATGTGGTGAAGCACCAGTCAGCACCAGCATTTTCCGCTGAACTCAGGAACCATGTTGACACGGCATATTATTGCCCAGAGTAATTATATGAAGGCTTGCTGGTTTTCCTGTTTTAGCTCATTTATGGTAGGTCCACTCAGCTCAGGCTTGAATCAAGGGTATTAAAGACTTTCTAGCCTTTGTGTTTCCCTGTTTTGAACTAGGTGCCATAAATGACTTCTTATCTGAGCTTACTCGAGATGTCAGGTAGCGTGTGGGCGGTCAGCTTGTCGGCAGCCTAGGCCTTGTGAATGAAGATTTTATGACAAATGTGTCAGTTTCTTCCTCTTGACTCGGCGATTCACTTTTTGCATTAACAGTATCTATTGCTATTAGCATTGGAGTAGTTACGATTCATTGCTTTATTTGCATCGTAATTACCCTTCTTCTAAAAGTTAGAAATATTTTAAGTAAAAGTGAGAAGCTCTTTCCTACTGACCATCATCTGTTTGCCCCACCTTTATCGGTTGGTTTCTTTCCTAATTGTGTAATATGTGACTGAAAATTGCTGTCAGACTTCTTTCTGTTCTTTGCAGTGTCTAAGAATAAATCAGTGAGGATGGTTATGTTTTTGCAGGGGTGCGGACCTCTCTGCTTTGGTACGAGAAGCTTCTGTCTGTGCTCTGAGACAGGAAATGGCAGAACCAAAGAGTGGGAGCAAGAAAGGTACCGTTCTTCCCAGAATTTCTCGGTTCCACTTACTTAGCACTCCGTATCGCTAAGGCCACTACTGACCCGGAAAGTGACCCTGTCATAGCAGCTCTTATCTGTGATGTTAGCACTGATGTTCTGCTGGGGCCTGTCCAGGAGCCCGCACCTCGCCTGGTTTCTGCCACATTTGCCTGGTCGCCTGCAATTCGTGGCCGTGCTCTCCCGAGGCCCACGGACCCTCACACACACCTCCCTGTCCTCTCAGCCTGCACTTCATCTGCAGGTCGAGTCCATGTTGATCTTTTGTTCCGTGCATTTCCAAAACTTGTCTTTTTTTATTCCTACTGATTTTCTCTTTCTTCTCCTCCCTTCTTTCCTCTGGCTACCGAGAGTCTCCGAACTAACTTTTGTTCCTCGTCACCCAGCATCTGTGTGGGTTACGTTCATCAGCACCCACCACCCACGCCATAATTTTTGTTGTTTAATTGTCGGATTCAGGCACCTGAACTTCTTTTATCATAAGCTGTTGCAAATTCCTCTCGGAAGTAGGTGATGTAACTTGCAAAATTAGGGTATCTTGAGGGGAACGACATGTGAGCGTGCTGCCTGAGAGCCGAGTCTGACAGCGTTTAAGGATTTCTCGCTGGAAACTTACAGGCCTCCCTTCACATATTGGCCGCTACTACTAATAATGCTGTTTGGACGTGACTTGGTGGTTGTTCAGCACATTCTGATGCCCCTGCCCTGCTGCACTTAGCCTTTCTAGTTCCCTGTCCTCCAGGGACTCTGAACGGGGCTCTTGCCGACTGATGCCTTCGACTACACATTTTGTTTTCGGCTCAGGTCACAATCTCGTGGTCGTGGGATTGAGCCCTGCATTGGGCTCTGCACTGGACATGGAACCTGCTTGGGATTTTCTGTCTGCCTCTGCCCCTCTCCCCCGCTTACTCATCTCTCTCTAAAATAAAATTTTTTTAATTATTTTTTTTTTAAGTTTGTTTGTTTTGAGAGAGAGAGAGAGACGGTATGAGCAGGGGAGAGGCAGAAGGGGAGAGAGAAAGAATCCCAAGCAGACTCCACATTGCCAGCGCAGAACCAAACATGGGGCTCAAACTCATGAAACCATGAGATCATGACGTGAGCCAAAACCAAGAGTTGGACATTCAATTGCCTGAGCCACCCAGGCGCCCCCTAAAATAAAATTGTAAAAAAAATTTTAAAAAGAATTGGAGCTCCTTGTAATCCATTGTTGTGTTATTATCTTTGTACGTTATATATATATTATAATTCCATAACATCTAATTACATGTATGGACTCTTTTTGTTTGTTTTGAGATAGAGAGCTGGAGTTGGGGACAGGGGGACGGAGAGAGAGAATCCCAAACAGACTCTGCACTATGAGTGCAGAGCCCAGTGCAGGGCTTGAATTCACGAACTGTGAGATCATGACCTAAGCCAGAGTCAGATGCTTAACTGACTGAGACACCCAGGTGCTCCATGGACTCGTAACTACTATGGAATAATACTGTCTGTTCCTAGTTAAATTATTGGAATTTATCTTAAAAAAGAACAGTTCCGGGGGTGCCTGGGTGGCTCAGTTGGTTAAGCATCCGACTTCAGCTCAGGTCATGATCTCACGGTTCATGAGTTCAAGCCCCACATCAGGTTCTGTGCTGACAGCTCAGAGCCTGGAGCCTGTTTCAGATTCTGTGTCTCCCTCACTCTCTGCCCCTCCCCCACTCGCACGCTGTCTCTCTCAAAAAATGAATAAACACCAAGAAAAAAATTTTTTTAAAGAACAGTTCTAGTTGTTCTTCATTAAATATCACCATTAAAGGGTAAACAATGTTAAAGGAGGGCCCCCCAGAGGGTATGTGATGTCTCTTTGGGGTATCCTGCAGTAAAATCCGATGAGCACAAGGTAGGAGAAATGGCGAGACGTTGGTCAAAGGGTACAGACTTCCTGCTGGAAGATGAGCAGGTTCTGGGGAGCAGATGTATTGCGTGATGACTACAATTAGCAATATGGATTATGTATTTGAAAGATGTTAAGACAGTAGATCTTCGAAGTTATTACCACACATACGAAAAGTGATTATGTGAGGGGAGGGAGGTGTTAAGTAACCTTGTGGTGGTGGTCACTTTACCACACGCAGGCGTGTGTATCGGACCATCACACGGCACACCTTAAACTTACGTACGTTAGATGTTAATAATAGCTCGGTAAACAGTGGGGGGCGGGTAATGAAAACATGGACTTGTTTTGTTTTTTTCAAAGTGTAAGAATCTCTAAAGATGAACAAAGTACTTTTTTATATAATTTGTCCCAAAATAAACTGTTTTGATTGCCTCGATAGACACCGATATAAAACTTAAGCACTTGTGTGTAAGATTAAATATGGTCAGGTGTGTGTAAATTAAATGAAAATGAGAAAATGTCCAGAAAATGTGATAAGCAGACTGTTTGAGGCTTGAATCATTCTGAAAAAAAGCAGAAGCAATGTGATCACTCATTTCCCCACATTCCCTTGACCGATGGGAAGTGAGCACACTGTACCCACCCGTGTGTCTGTGCGTCTGCCCCACAGGTGAGCTCAAGGTCCATCAGAAGCACTTTGAAGAAGCTTTCAAGAAAGTAAAATCATCTATATCAAAAAAGGTAAGAAATGCTCTCAAAATGTGCACAGAAAAGAGACTGGAATCAAGACCGGTAGCTCATGACAACAAGGAGAATAATTGCCTTTGTGAGAACATTCTTGAGAGATTGTAGTTTTTTGTATTTCTTGGAAGACTGAAGCCAGAAGGGAATGACCCCTCGTGTCTGTCTCCACCCTCTTGGGATTTCTGATCCGTCTGGTTCACCAGTTATCTGAGCTTCTCCACCCTTGCAGGCAGCCTTTTATCTGCCTGGAGCCAGACTCGCCCTGGTATCCAGGCCAGTGCAAATGTCCTTGCGGAAGGTTGGCGAAGGGCTAAAGGAAATGGCTGACATTTCTTTACATAAAACACCAGATTTTGTGTGTTTGCCTCTTACTGTGCCAAGGTGACCCATCTGTAGTAACTCGGGTGGCTGCGGTGACACAGGGCCACTGGGGGACGTGTCCAACCCTAGGAAGCCTCTATCTCGGGTTCCGTCATCATTGGTCTGATTCACTTTCATGTCTTTTATGTCCTAGGAGTGCTGTATGCCTTAGCCATGAGACCTGCTTATTGCTGGACTCAAACTTCCTTTAAATCATTAGCCATTTATTACCCTAGGCCTGGTGTTTCCCACTGTAACTACTGATCGAAAATGGGGAGTCAAAGTCCTAGCGGTGACAGGTGATGGGCTGCCCTGTCCCAGAGCCTCCGGGCTTGTTCTGAACATTCTCGGTGAGGTGGCCACCTTCCCACGTGTAGTTATTCTGTAAAGATTTCATTGTTAAGTGATGGCTACACCCATCGTGGAGCTCAGACTCACAACCCCGAGACCAAGAGTCGCACGTCCTAACGACTGAGCCCGCCAGGAGCCCCAGCCTTACCACTGTTAACTACAACACCCGGTTCATTGGTGTGGGCCGGTGGGATCTTTTAGGCATGTGACCGACTGCTTTTCCGGCTGCAGTCGAGCGAGAGTCTGCTGCACCGGGACGGAGTCCTCCCCGTCTGTGGAGAAACAACTGTCTGCCTTCCCCTCCCGGGCATTTTGTCGACCACAGGGATGTGTGCTCGTTCCCCTGAGCATCTTCTTGTAAAACACGGTCTTCTCGACTAAAACTGGGGACAGTTTGACAGTTCATAGTCCTGGGGCTCTTCCTGCTAATCAACAAGAGACTAGTGATGTAAGCCCCCAAAGATTCCGTCAGCAAAAGATTGTTTCGGCTGAAATGATTTCTCACCTGCGGCGGGAGTCTGGGGCCTTTCCAGCAGTTAGATGTGGACGTGGCCCCACATTTGCCGTTCCTTCTAGCCTCCCTGTTTTCAGTTGAAATGTAGTTGACGCGCAGTGGAGCAGAGCACAGTCCTGCCACATGCGACAGCTGTGGCCAGCGCCAGGACCCTCCGTTCCCGCAGGAGGTCCTGGGGCGTCTGTGGAGGCCGGTGTTCCGGGCGACCCCAGGCCTGACCCGTCTTCCTGCTCTGACTTCTTCCGTCTGAGGACTTGGCACACGTGGAGCTGTGTGGCGCACTCGGCGCGTCCGGCTTCTTTGCTCAGCGTGATGTCTCTGAGGTGCACGGTGTTGTGCGTCTGGAGTTTGGTCCTTCCCGCTGCAGAGTGGTTTCCCAGGGTAAGAATGTACCACAGCATCTCGTCCTTGCTCCTGCTGGGGGACGCTCGGCCGTTTCCGGGATCTGGCTTTTGTGAATAAAGGTCCCTTGAACGTGTGTGAGATAGAGCAAGGGAGAGAGGGGGGACGTGTCTTCACTTCTTGTGGTAAGCACCCACACGGGCCTGGCTGGGTCTCGAACGCGGGCTGCTCCGCCCGGGCTTGGTGAGGGCTTCTGCTTCTCCATGGACTCACGAACACCAGAGTGTCACTGTCCTTTAATGTCAGCCGTCCCAGGGATGTGAACCAGTGTCCCAGTGAGCCAGTTTAAGGGGGCATTCCCCGAACAACCGGGAAGGTGAGCATATTTTCACATGCTTGCCGGTCAGTTGGATCTCTTGTTTCCTGGCCTTGTGCTTTGCCCCTGAAAACTCAAGTCGTTTCTCTCCTTATTATAAATGTTTGTACAAATTCTTAGCTTAGTCTGGATTGAAGGCTTTTATCAGATGTGCACACAGAGGATAACTTTCTAAAGAGCAGGAGCTTTTATTATTTTTTTTTTATTTTATTATTTTTTTTTTTACATTTATTTATTTTTGAGACAGAGAGAGACAGAGCATGAACAGGGGAGGGGCAGAGAGAGAGGGAGACACAGAATCGGAAGCAGGCTCCAGGCTCCGAGCCGTCAGCCCAGAGCCCGACGCGGGGCTCGAACTCACGGACCGCGAGATCGTGACCTCCTGAGCTGAAGTCGGACGCTCAACCGACTGAGCCACCCAGGCGCCCCTATTATTTTTTTATATAAAATTTTGTTTAACATTTATTTATTTTTGGAAGACAGAGCAGGAGCAGGGAAGGGGCAGAGAGAAGGAGACACAGAATCCGAAGCAGGCTCCAGGCTCTGAGCTGTCAGCACAGAGCCCGACGCGGGGCTCGAACTCACAGACCGTGAGATGGTGACCTGAGCCGAAATCGTGCAGGAGCCTTTTGACGTATTACGTGTTCTGTCATAAGAAGTCTGGGCTATTTCAAGTTTGCAAAGATTCTCTCCTTTGTTTTTTTTCTAGACGCATAATAGTTTTAGCCTTTACGTTTAGGCCTGTGATCCATTTCAAATTACTGTTTTAGTTTGATGCGACTTAGGGGTCATGGTTATGTTTTTCCATGTAGCTGCCTACTGACTCTGACCCTACTGTGGAAAAAACTTTCCTACTGAATTACCGCACCATCTGTTTGAAAACCGATTGACCGTAAATGCAAGAATCTCTTTCTGTGCTGTTCCATTGGTCTTTACATCTGACTTTATGCTGCTGTATCTTTCTTACCACAGTCTTGACTATTATAGATATATAAGTCTCAAAATCGGGTAGTATAAGTTCTCCAAATCTGTCCCTTTTCCCCCCCAAAATTGTTTTGTTTATTTTAGGCCCTTTGCGTTTCCATATAAAGTTTATAATCAGCTGATCGCTTCCTGAAAAAGAAGCTTGTTGGGATTTTGAATGAGACTGAATCTGTATATCAGCTGTGAGAGCAGAAGTTAAAAATTCATAAACTTAGTACATCTGTCCATTTGTTTAGATTCATTTAATTTCTCAGAGTTTATTCATTTTTTAATTCATTTCACTTATTAGATCCACCTGATTTATTCAGTAATGTTGTGAGTTTTGGTGTAAATATCTTACACATCTTTCATCAACTGCATTCCCAAATAATTTATACTTTTTTATGTTGTTTGTCAATGTTTTTCATTATGTTTTCTAATCGTTTTTATATATTGACCTTGGCTGGTTCATTTGTCATTCTCTTACTTGTTTTGCCTCCAAAAAGATCAATTTTCTAGATTAAATTTCTGCTGTAATTTTGAAGTTTCCATGTTTGTTGCTCAAGTGATTTTATTACTAATAGCCACAAATGTGTGATCCAAAGCTTGATAGTTGCTTGACCTGATTCCTAAATTTGCCCATGTTTTTTGTGATAATTAAGGATTAAGTCTGCTTTACCACCTTTGTATAATACTTTTGCTGGTGAATTTGAAACCAGTGTATATTATGTTTATTGGAGGGGTTCTCCGTTCCTTCTTTTTTCTTGGTCTTCTCAGTTCTGGGTGGTGGCAAAGAACGTCTTCCTTCTGGTTAAGGACAGTTCCATTGAAATTTGAGGCATAGGCAGAGTCAAACGATCCATTTCAAAAGCCAAACTGAAAGGAAATAAAATCAAACCAAAAGAAAGGTTTGGCATTTGTGGTGATGCTTTTCTGGATGTGAAACTGAGTGGCCCATTTATAAGCCACCTCTTTCTGCTTTTAATATTAGGGCTCTTTTGGTTGTAAATGATGGAAACCCAATCCAGCTAAGATAAGTGGGGGAACAGAACTCGTCCACATAGCAAGGGTCGTGAGAACACGGTTGGCATTGGGCACGCTGGCTGTGGAACCTCGTCACGGGTTTCCTGGGGGAAGCTGGTTGCCTGCAACCCCAGACACCCCCCAGCAAGAGAATTCCCTGCCAGCCCTGGTGGGAGAGTGTCAGGGGAGTCTGCGGTCGGCCCAGCCCAGTTTAGGACCCCACGCCAGAACCAACCAGTGTGGCCAGTTAGGAAATTAGATACTCTGGCCAGGCTGGGTTGTGAGGGCCACAGAGTTTTTATAAAGGTCATGACTTCAAGACCTAGAATGAAAATCTGTAGATGGGATTCTGGTACTCAAGTTAATTGACTTGTTAGTGGCCGGGTTGGGATTTTGAGTCATCTTTTCATGCTGAAAAAGAATCACTAGATTTTGTTAAATGCAAAAGGAACACATCACGTTTTAGCCTGAAGACGTACTTACAGAAGTGGCAGTTGCTTCGAGACGCGTTAACACTGCATAAATGGTCAGGAGACATCCAAGAAGAAAGGTGTGCCCGTACTGTCCCCAAATCTGCAGGGCCGGTCATTCTAGTCCTGAAATATCCAGCACGTTCTTAAGCCAGGTGCACCTGCCTGCCAGCTGGCGCCGTTTCTTACCTTAGAGCGCTTTCCTCCCTGGCACCACATGATTCTTCATTTGGAGTTGGGCAGTGACAGCACGTCAGGTGGACTCCGTGTCCGCACTTAATTGGCGGACATAGTTCAGAGGCCAAATGTAGCAATGTGTCACCCGACCCAGGAAACCCTCGGTAACTGGTTGAGGGTGAGTGGTGACGGCAGTGAGCAGACCTTCCTTTTCTCCATCCCTGCTTGTCCTCGCTCCCTCCTCCAAAGATCCCTGCCCGGGCTACCAGGTCCTGTTTGGTGCTGAGAGGACCTAATGGGTCGTCACCCTATTAGGACAGACACCCGACAAATAAGACGGCCGTCCGCCAGCCGCGTCTCAGAATTCAGAGTCCTGTGTCTAGGCTGTGTCGCTTCATGGGCCAGCACAGCATAACCACTGTGCTGGTTTCACTGCTCACCAGAGACCTGAGACCCAGTTAGCCATTGATAAATGTTGAGGCCTTGAGGTTATTTCCCCAGATATTTATTACCTCAGATGATAGTCTTTTTACTCTGCTTACTCTGGCGCTGTTCCACTATCAGGAAGGAAACCTCACTCAAACATACGGTCTGATTTTTTTTCTTTCCTCTATGAAAGCCACACCACGAAACTGTTTATTAGCTCATCGAAGTCGTGGCCATGGCTCTTTGATTCTCCTCTTCACACTCAGGAGTACATGGGTCACTCATTTCCCTGATTATTTCTACCCCACCGACACTTGAGAGAAAAACGTTTCAAGTCAGAGTCCCTTCTCCCCTAGCTGTGTTTTAACAGCTTGCCTGAGATCCAGATTTCAACCTTGATCGCGAAGCTCTGCACGTGCGCAGGCCCTGTGCTGGGCTCGCAGATGCAGAAGTTGCAGGAGACGGGGCCCCTGTGCACAGAACATGGACTAACCTGGCCCCTTAGTTCCATCCATGTCGCAGGTGCTTCGCGTGCAGCGTTTGCTTAAAGGGTCTCGGCCGCATGACAAAGGCGGTGTGACTGATTTTATTAAAAACACTTCTGAGCCTATCATTCCAGACCTTGTAGAATTTTTTTATTCTCTTAGGAACATCCGTGGAAGGCTACATGTATGGGCTGGTGAGACTCCGTACCATTTTATTCTGTTTAATATTTGTGGTGATCATAAATCTTTAAACTTTAAATATTTGATTTCTGGAAAACTTGGTGAATAAGAAGCTACAGCTTCTCTTTTGGAGGTAGGCATAGTATGAATTTTGAATAAATATTAAATAAAGCAGATGACCAAACTGATTTTTAATTTGTTTGATCTTTTAAAAATGAGGCATACCATCAGGGTGAAGGCAGCCCCCTCCTTGTTTGGCAGATTGACTGGCCCTCATGAGACAGTTACTTAGGAAACGGGTGACGGCTCCTGGTAGGGAGAGACTGGTGGGGGTGGGGGAGGGGGACAGGGGTGTAAAAGTTCACCTTTTCTCCTCTTTGAACTTTGAACCTTGAGAATGCATCACCCATTCAAAAGAATTCAAAATTGGCAAAATAGTAATTTAAAAGTTCTGGAAGACCAAAATAATAATAGTTACCTCTGGAAATGAGAATTTTTTTTTTTTTTTTTTTTTTTTTGCTGATCTATATTGTCTAATATTTCTCCAATAAATCATGTTTTAGAATTTTAAAAAGTTATTTTACTGCAGAAAAAGGAATTGTTTTAACCTGGTTATAAACAAAGCATGCTTAAAATGTCTTTACTGTTTATGATTTAGCAGTGATATTGGTATACAAGGACCCTTTCTTTATCCTATTTCAAAGTTAATTGGGCGTTTCACTAATACCTACTCTATGTTTACCTTTGAAACCATTTGAGAGGTACTTGGAAAAAATGAGTGAAATAAGTACATAGACTTTTTTTCAAATCCGTCTCTCAAACCGGGGTAAACACTGAGTACAGTCCAGGAAATGGGTTTCCTTCTTGAGTGGAAAATCTGCCCTGCCCTCTGTTTCAGGGCTCTGAGTCGTTGCCTAGAGAGAACATCCGTTCTGCCTTTATCTGACTCAGGGCTGTCCTCAGAAAAAGATAATGGTTGTAAACTCACTCGTAAAAGGTCAGAAACCTCGTACGTGCTGAAGAGCCTGCCGTGCGTGGCCGCTTCTGTGAGCGTAGCTGCATTTCTGCGCACGTCTCAACAGCCCTGTCCTCCTGCCTGCCGGAAGCCGGGACGTCCATGTCCCTTTGGCAGAAGTTCCCCAAGCCGGCCGGCAAACACGTCAGCGCTAAGGCCATTTGTTACCGTTTGAAACCATTTCAGTGGCCCTACTCTTTGGTCTTTATTTTCATTTTTGCTCGTTTTGTTTTGGGGACCAAACCAGAACGATTCAAAGAGCATGTGGAAAACCAAGCAAACTGGGACAGTTGGGGAAACTGCAGAACGGACAAGCTGGGGGCGGGGCCTAAAAAACACAAGCCTCAGTGATTAGAACATTGTGATAATGGCACAGGAACTGGTCATAATATACAGTACATAATAGTGTCCCCCACACCAGTGATGGAAACATGGTGATCGATGTCGGGGCAGCTGGGAAGCCGTCTCCAGAAGTTCAAGTCGGACTCGCATGTCACACTGCAGGTGGGGGACGGGGGTGGGGGGCGGCGGGAGAGTTTAAAAGTAAGATCTGAAACCATCAAAGTAGGAGGAGACCAGAGATTTGTCTGGAAGTTCAAGTGGGGCGTGCCTTGTTTCCTCTCAGCGCAAAACCCGGCAACATAAATGAAAGACTCAGAATCTGACACACGAGGATAAAAATTTCTGCGCTAAAAAACTCGTCAAAAGACAAGTGACCAAATAAGGAAAATATTTGCAGTTAATGTCACAAAGGGTGAATCAGAACGACCAGAAATTGATGAGGAAAAGACCGACACAGAAAATGTTGGAAAAGAGGCGCTAGGTGAAGAACAGGGACAGACCCTTCACGGAAAAGCCAACGGGCTCGTTAAACGGAAAACTCCTCACCTTACTGATAATGGAAGAAAAGCAACTAAGATACTACTCTTTGCCTGGCAGTAGGCAAAGATCTCCGAACTTGATGATGCCTGTTGGCCGGGATACGAGGAGATGGGGGGGCACAGCCCTTTCCCGGGACTGAACCGGATTCCCGCTGCGGCTGGCCGGGCGGCTCCGGGAACTTCCCCCAGAAGCACTCACGACAGCGGAGCGGACTCGACGGTGGCTCCGCTGTGAGGCTCTGACGGATCAACTCGGAAGAGAGGAGCGTCTTCTAAGCGTGCCGTCGGGAAGCAGGGGTCCTGTGTGCTCTGCCGCCACTTCAGTCAAACACAAGGGAAACGCAGCGGCGTCAGTGCTCGTGCCGCAGAAGGAAGACCTGACAGCGTCGACGGGAGGGGCTTCGTTCACTCTGCGACTGCGTCGGGTCCTCGAACCTTGCGAGCACCTTGTGCATCCGAAAGAAGAACGACATTGGATTTTAAAACAGGTGTTCGAGGGCTCGAAACACAAGCACGTCCTCCCTCGGCCTAAACAAGCAGCAGTCGAGCCACTTCCCCAGACCTTAGATGCGTGTGTGGCCCCGGCGAGACCCCACGGGGCATCCCCCTGAAGGCAGCCTCCCTCCCCCCACCCCCCTCCGCTGGAGCTGCCCCGGCAGCTTCCTGCAGGTGCTTCTGTCCCCTTCTCGTCCACGCTCAGAACACTTAAAATCCTGCTTTCTTTGCTGCGTGGATAGAGCCGTAAGCAGCTCGTCACCCGACTTTTACGGCAAACCTCAGTCCCCGTGGAAGGGGGGGCACGTGGGGCGGGCCGCGCACTGAGCAGGCGGCTCCTTCCTCGGCCCGGAGACTGGGCGTCCTCACACGGTGTCCCCGCACCTGTCTGGGCTTCGCCCCTCTTCTTGCAGCAACACCGGTCGTGCTGGCTTAGAGCCCGTCCCGGGGGCTTCGACTGAACGTAATCGCCTCCCTAAAGATCTTTTCTCCAGTCACAGTCACGTGAGGTCCTGGGGGGGCTGGGATATCCGCATACGCGTTTTCGGGGGCACGGTTCGGCCCACCTCACACTCACCAGCTCTGTGTCTTGTCCCCTGTTCTCAGGACCAGGTGATGTACGAAGCCCTGCAGCGGTCCCTCAGCCGGTGACCCCCCCTTCCGACGGGCCGCGGATGGCGGCCCGTGTACGCGTGTTCTTCTCAGAGCAACGCGGCCCGTTCCGAGCTGAAGACGCTTCCCATCCACCAGCCGCGCGTGGGAACACCCTGCCCTCTCTAAGTAAAACACGCTTAACTGTTGAAATAAAATCACTGATAACTTTTTTTAAATAAAACGTTTATTTTGAACCGTTCTCAACTGTGCTGCGGAGAAGTTGCATTCACAGCAAAAGGAGCTTTTCTCCCCTGAGCCGTCTGAGGTACGTTGCCAACCTGAGGCCGCGTCACCCCCAGATACTTTGTTTCCTGCCGCCAGGACACCCCCACAACCGAGAAAGCAGCCGTGGGACCCGCTGTCCCGTGGCCTCAGGCCCCTTCCAGATCTCCAGCTGCCCCAGCTGTGCCCTCCCGTGGAAGGTGCTGGAAACCAGGTAAGTGTCTCCTTCCTCATCAGACTCCGCTGTGTCCCTGTAGTGTCCAGATTGTCCTTCCACAGCCCCTCTGAGGCTTCCACCGGTCACTGCTCCGTCCTGAAAGCCCCACTTTGTGCTGTGTTTCTGCTACACCTCGTTTACCGCGCTCCCCACGGTGGGGTCCGCGGCTGTAGCCCCTCCCAGAGTCTCTCCTTCATGCTCCAGAAGTGTTTATGCTACTTTTAAGAATGGACTTGAAGAAGTGGAGGAAATACGAATAGATGAAAGCACCCCAGGCAGATAAAACACCGTCCTTTTTACTGAGGAGCCCGCAGGAGCACAGCGACCTCTGACGTGACCCCTCCCACAGTTGCCGCAGGTGCAACTGTTGCATGGGGCAGGGCGCTCGGAGGACAGCGCTCTGGGACCCTAGGGGACGGGACACAGGGGCAATGGAATGGCATCCTGTGCTAGAGATGGCGAAGGATGAAGGGCAGTTATTAGAGGCCGGAAGGTTTGGGGTCCTAAATTTGAGTAGTAGGCCTAGACTGTTTTTGCAGCCAAATAGAAGGAGAAAGCCAGCTGGCAAATCACGTGGCAAATCATGAGAAAAGGCTAAGGTTTTCGTGGCACTTGAACGTTAGGTCTGAGCACCCTTCCTTTCAGTAGTTGAGCTCAGCCTGAGCGTGAGCGACCGGACAGGCTGCGTGTCCTTGAGCCTCACCGACAGCTGGGCCTGGGTGGACGGCAGGCGCTTACTAGGCGGGAGACCAACCCTCTAGGGTCACAGTGCGTGTTGCCAGTGCTTCTCCGGAAGGAAGGAGAGGTGCCACCACGTAAGCACGATGTGCAGGCTGCACACAGTCATGAGTTCTTGGTCCCCAGCTCGCGCCGGGGGGCAGATGCCGCCCCCATTTCATCAGACAGAAGTGAGGTCCAGAGCTGGTTCACGAATATGGCTCTCTAGTTAAACCTGCCCGACTTTTAGTCCACTTGTGAGAAAGACCCGGTCCTGTGTTCAGAAACACCTGGAATTCTGTCCATATGTGGAAACGCTCCGTGGTCTCCCTGAACACTTGGTGCTGACGACCTCAACTCCTCGCCCAGGCTGGTGTGTGTGGCACAAACAGCGATGGCCCCCCACGATCTGTTCACCCTGCTTCCTCTGGTGACAGGGTGTGCTGAGAACAGTGACTTGACCTGACCCGGCCTGGCCTGCGTGGCCTGTCCCACCTGGGGCAGCCTGCGTGGAAACCTTGGATCTGAGGCTGTAAGCAGAGCCTCTGGGATCGTCCCCAAAGACCACAACTGGTGTTGGAAGAAGAAAATTCTGTGTGGCTTTTTAACGCCACCCTTACCCTTTGCGGGGCTGTGCTCTGTGATCACAAACCCCTTCCACCAGGTACCTGGTGACACTCTGGGAGGCAGTGGGGCCACAAGGGGTAAGAAGCCAAGGCCTCTGGGCACCTGTGAGCAGTTTTCTCAGACTCAGATGAACTGGACCTTTGTCTGGCTTAAGCCATTTATATTTTGGTCTCCGTTAAAGCAGCCAGACTAATAATGGCCTAGTTAACACAGTGTTCAGACCAGGAAAGAGGCAGTTGTGAACCAGCGCGAGCAGAGCTCTGACGCGGTAAGAGGAGGGCTGGGGCCGGGCAGCCAGGCAGCCAGGCCACACCGGGGCCAGGGAAGTTCTGAGAAAGTGAGGTCTCAGCTGAGCCCTGGAGGCCAGGATGGAAATGCCGGAAGGGAAGAAGCAACTTGAGCTGAGAACAGACCTGGGGCCGGTGTCCCTGGGGAGCAGGTGGGCGTTCCCTTTCTTTCGCAGGTTATTGCCACAACTGCGCGAAGTCGTGTCCGCAGGAGGATCTTATTTCCAAAAGCTCAGAGTAACCTAATTACCCGATTAGTTACCTAATCACCCTGTGCGTTTTTGACACACGCGTCCGCATGGCACATGTCTCGCCGCCCAGGCTCTGCTGCCTGAACTCGGGGATTGGACACAGTGGACGAGATCCTCACTTGGAAACTGTCCTGTTCGTGTTCCAAAGCTGAGAAGCCACGGATCCAGCCTAAATTGGCGCCCTCCTCACTCAGACGCTGTCCGTGGTCCCATTGCTCTAGATGTGTAAGAACCGTGCCAATCACTAGGATCAGCATTTGCCTGTTATCTTCAACTTACTTGTATAAAAGGTCAAAACACGCAGCTAAACATTCAAGCCTTGCAGTCGTCTGACGCCCACCCCGGCTCGGCCGCTTCGCTCCCTGCCCATCTGGTCTCCTCACCCAGCCAGGGCCTGGTGCCGGGGCGCGTCCAATGAAAGTGAATTCTCCGGTCTTACAAGGCCATCGCGAGGAGACTGCTGCCTGGCACGTGGCCCTTCCACGTGCGGACGTGACGTGGATTCATCGGGTCATAGAAATCTGACTTTGTGGTCCGGAAACCGAGGCCGGGACACGTGAAGAGCCTATAACCCGGCAACTCACTCCTGCACATCTACCCGACGGAAACGTGTGCACGTGTTCACCAAACAGCGGCAGAGTCCATCCCAGACCAGAACCAGGGACAGCCCCAACATCTGTCAGCAGTGGAGCGGCCGCTCGAGGTGTCCCAGTCACTGGGATGCGACCCTGCAACCGCACAGGCGATGCTCTCGGATCCCAGACCTCGTGCATCCTGCTCGGGAACGTATCAAGTTCAAATAGGCCACGGCCACGGATGCCATTAGCAGTCGGGCTGATGGTTACTCCTGGGCTGGTGGTGCCTGGAAGGGGTCTGGACCCAGTGCCCAGCACACGGGCGCATGGTCTCTGTGGCAAGTCCTCACTCCCTGTGCTGGGCTCTCTCCTGTGTCTTCACCTCAGTCAAAGAATTTAAACTAACTTCCCAATTTTCCCTATAATTCACAATCCTTTATCTGATGTGATTCACAGTAAACATTTTGAGGGCACCTGGGTGGCTCAGTCGGTTGAGCGTCCGACTTCGGCTCAAGTCATGATCTCATGGTTTGTGAGTTCGAGCCCCACATCAGGCTCTGTGCTGACAGCCCAGAGCCTGGAGCCTGCTTCGGATTCTGTACCCTTCTCTCTCTGCCCCTCCCCCCACTCATGCTCTGTCTCTCAAAATAAAAACATTTAAAAATTTTTTTCTTAATTAAAACTTTCAATAGTAGAAAACATTGAAGATTAAGAACAGAGCATCAGTACTGAAAGTGGGGGTTACTTAGCCGCGAACAGCCACATGGGCCCAAGGCTGAGTTGACCTTCCTTTCCTCCGTTTTCCTTGAGACCCCTGGTGCTTTGCGCACTCTGTCCCCCCATCCCATAGCTGGTGAGAAACTGAGGTAAAGAGGGAGGGAGCGTTATTTCAGTTGGCCTGATGCCAGTGCTGTTCTTTGCTCCCAGGAGCAGAGGGTGAGCCGTTGAGGGCGGGTGGATGGAAGTTGCCTCCTGGACCGTTTCCCCTCTTGGGTGTTGATATGACTGTGCAGCCGAGTGAGTCTTGCCCCGGGGCAGGAGGGAGGCTAGTCAGGTTGGGGCTCTCAGCCACGGAGGCCAGTAGTGCACGTTCTGTCACGGCCCGGAATATTCCATCTCCCAAGACCACAGCCAGACAGAGGAACTGGAACGTGGGTCGGTCCGTCCGTCCCAGCAGCACCTGCTGGGACACCTGCCCTCCTGCCCTCCCGCGCTCCGAGTCTTGAAGGCGGCTTCTGGTCTCCGGGTGGCGGTGAGGCCCTGCTTCCGTAGGAGCGTTTCTGAGAGTTCCCCAGGCGCGGCCCTGGCGGTGGTGCCTTGTCCCGTTCCAGCCTCGCACACTGTCACACAGGGTCGCCCTTCCAGATCTCTAATTCTTCCTGTTGACAGAGAGCAGGGCCAGCCCCTGGGTCCCCTCAGCCCCAGCCGCCAGATCCAGTGCGTGACCTGGATCCTCCGTGAGGAAGAGGGAAAAACGTAAAAACCCGGTGCCTGCGAAGCCCATGTGGTAGGAAGGAAGCCGAGCAGGGACTGGCGACCCCATCTGTGCCTCGATGGACCCCGGCGCCGACCTCTCCCCCGCGCTCCCTCATTACCATCCTAAAACCCATGCCCAGGGCGGAGGTTTAACGTGTCAGCAGACTCACAGCCCAAGAAGCAGCAGGACCTTTAAAGTCCCATCTCTACGTGCTTACCTGTCCCTGCCTTCCCTCTTGACCCTCCCTGACCTCTCCTCGGGGACATGCTGACCTGTCCCTGCCTTCCCCCCCGCCCCCCAAACCCCCCTGACTCCTCGGGGCCCCAGTAAATCCCTGCCTGGAACAGCCATCAGCCTGTCGTCACTTCTGCACTGTTGGGTCACAGTGTCACTTCTCAGGTTAACACAGGGACCTTTGTGATACGACACCAGCTTTGGCCCCTGTCCCGCCCCCTCCCCTGACCACGTTTATTGTCACTCCAGTGAGGCGCATTGTTCTTTCACATGGAACCACTGCTGGGATGTCCCTGCTCCCTGGAACAGCCCCCCGCCCCCCCCCCCCCCAGGGCCGAAAGTGCCTCTTCCCGAGCAGCCCCGCCCAATCCCTCCCTCTGGGTTCTGCACAAACTGCTTTGTGCCCACCTGGACTGTGGCGCCCACACCAGATCAGCCCTAAGTACCGGATGCGAGTTCTCGTGTTAATTCAACACACGCTTCGTGAGCCCTGCCTCACGTCTGCTGGCTTTCGGGTGCCTCCTTGATTCTTAGCTCACGAAGAACTTCGATGCTGAAGTAACGAGCAGATCTTTCAACCCTTGCTTCCAGCTTAGATTTGCTTCTTAAACATGGACTCACTTGCTTCCAATACCATCATACGCTCTGCAGGGCACAGGTTTGGAGTATCTGTGCTTTAACACAAAACGTCACGGCTTTGCCATTCTGCCCAGTGGCCTGGGTTGGGCATGCAGAGGAAGGTGAACTATAGACATTATCTTACTAAAACATCAAAACTGAAGAATATAGTATCGTCCTTTTATATTTGAGAAAACTGAGGCCCAGAGAGGTTAAGCAACTTGCCCTTGGTCACACAGCTAACAAGTGACATCTGGGGATTCGAACCAAGACTGGCTTAAGTCTAAAGCCTCTGTCCTCCTACATCCTACCGGCTGCTTTGTTAGGAAGTGGAATTCTGTGTCGTGTCTCCTGGGTCTGTAAGAGGTTCTGCCTCCGTTAGCTAGTCTGACTCGAAACGATAATCTTTTTAAAATAATGGACAACGTTTCTTTGAATTCAAGCAACTAGCATCAGAAGCCTCTAGGCGCTAGCCACTTGTGAACTCTCCAGTTGTGAAAAACAACCGCCTGTTGAAATGACTGTCGGGTTGCAGGTCAAGGTCTGTGGAGCAAGATGTAGCCACAGAGGTAAAAACAAATGCGTGATTTAGCGATTTCCTATGGAAACTTTTGAATACATATGGAAGAACAGTACTTGGTTAAACCATAAGCAGCTGCTGTTTTGCAGATCAAACACAGCAACGTCCCGTCACCTGGTCCAAACACAGCAATGTCACCTGGTCCAGACAGGGTGACTCCCCACACACCCCCACCCAGCTTCTCCGCCGATGAGCTCGTGGCCAGTCTCATTCCATCTGTCCGTCCCTCAAGACTGCTCGCCACGGATTACTGGGAAATGAACCTGAGACGATGTATCATTTAATCCGTATGTATTTCAGTTCAGTGATTTTTAAATGGATACCGTGGGGGCGAAGAAATAGCTACCCTGTTGTCCAGCCTCACGAGTCAAAGATTTAAGGAAACGGGTGAATGTTTAACCCCAGGGACAGGAATGTGCCCACCTATCCTCCGCAGAAGCAGAAGTGGTTTCTAGATTCCGGAGAACAGTGGACGTGTCTTTTGGGGCTGCCCACCGAGGGGCTGAGCTCACGCGGCACGCTGCCGTTTGCACCATTTGGATTTCGTTTGGGAAAATACTACCTGCAGTTGGTTTTCAGAACTTCTGGGTTGTGAGTCGCCTGTCGGTGTGTCCCCTCCGTGATACGTGTTGACTCGGGGTCCCCGGGTGGGGCGTGGGGGGCCCCGCTCACTCGGTCTCCCCGGGGAGGACCCGTAAAACCCCACCTTGCAGTTAAAGGTGGGGAACCCAGGAACGAACTGCCCAAAAACACCGTCAGTGGGGCCCAGGGGTGGGTCCCAGGTAATTGTCCTTCGACCGCAAACACTCGCCGGCCTTGAGATGGGGAGATGATGGCATGGACTGATCTGAGACCGCCTTCCCCCCCCCACCCCCCCACCCCTGCAGCACATGGGCAGGGGCAGAGCAGACCGCGGGCGGGGCCCCTCCTCCTGGGCAGAGCCGGCTGGCCTATCCTCTGATAATGGGAACAAAGGCAGAAGGAAATGGCAGAAAAAATTAAGTTTCCTTATGACCTGCAGCCCATTGAGGGACATCTGAAGCTGGCAGAGGAAAACATTTCTCCAGGAACTCCCTACCTTAACGCCTTAACGTCTTAACGTTAATGCTTTGTTAGAGAAAAACAACCTTAGCTTGACAATAGCCAGGCCTCCAGGATCCTGGGAGTTTCACATATGAAAGTCCTTTGGGAAACTTCTGTCCTTACCTCCCCCGACTCTATAACCAGTCACTCTTCACCACCCCAGGGCGGCCCTTTCTACCCCCGGATCCTGTCCCCGTCCTTTAATGAAACCACCTTTTTGCACTGAAGACCTCTCAAGAATTCTTTCTTGGCTGCTGGGTCTGAACCCCAACCCTTCAGACCTCACGTACTCCATGGAGGGCGCCCGGCGGCGCCCAGGCCTCGTGTCCAGGCTCCGGGCAGTGAGAGCGGCTACACCAGCATGGGACACACCCCCATCTGAGCCTACACGGAGGGCCCGGGGTTTCCATTCACCGCTTCCTGAAGGGTTCCCACCGGCGGGCCAGGTCTCACGGAAGTTCTTCCGGGCTGGGACTTGCCCCTCCTAAGTCTTCTGCGACCCCATCGACCCCGAAGGCTCTGATAGTTTCTCCTGAGCCCAGTGGTAAGCCCTCTTCCGGGACCCCCCCCCCCAACCTCCAGGGAGGCGAGGTGGGTCCCGGGAAGCAGGGGGTGTCTTGTCTACTTCCCCCCCTTCCACCCTTCAGGAGGGTGTCCGGATGCGCCCCACCAGAATGAGGAGGAACCCCAAGAACAGAAGACGGGGGACAGAGGGAGGAGGCCGGGGGCCCTCGGGGAGGCCGCCTGCCCAGCCTGCAGCCGCTGACAACACGGACCCGCCACGGGGCGTAACCACGGCGCAAACGCCCGCCTCCCACGGTCTTTTGAACATGAAGACTGCCTGGCCCACTTCCCTCAGCACGTGTTCTTCTGTCCCTTCCCCGGAGAGCTGGTCACCTCGCTTCCCAAGCACCCGAGCGCGCGGATTCCGCCGTCTGGCAGCCAGAGAGTCTGGAGGCAGGAGGCCCAGAGCAGCGCACTCCCTGCGAGCTTCTGATCAGGTTCCTGCCGGACAGGTGGCACCTCGTTCACACCGCGCCTGCCACCTGCCTCAGTGTCCCCAGGGAGCCCCAGGGAGGCCGAGGGGGATCCAGAGCAGAACCTTCCGGTTACAAAGAAGTAAGTCACGGGGATGTGACGTGTGACATGGGGAATGCCGTCGATACTCCTGTCACGGCATCGTGTGATGGCAGAGGGTGACCACACTGTTGTGCGCCTGAAATATGGAGAGAACATCGCACGCCAATTCTGCTTTAATGAAAAAATGTTTTCTCGGGGGCGCATGGATGGCTCAGTCGGTTGAGCGTCTGACTTCAGCTCAGGTCACGATCTCACGGTCCGTGAGTTCGAGCCCCGCGTCGGGCTCTGGGCTGACGGCTCGGAGCCTGGAGCCTGTTTCAGATTCTGTGTCTCCCTCTCTCTCTGACCCTCCCCCGTTCATGCTCTGTCTCTCTCTGTCTCAAAAATAAAAAAACGTTAAAAAAAATTTTTTTTTTAATGTTTTCTCGTTAAAAAAAAAATTTTGTGGCAGTAATTTGAAGAAATTCCATGAACAAATAGATGAGAAACGTTTTGCAGCAATTGAGAAGGTAGTGTGTTCACAATGCTTTTGATCTCCGCTTCCTCGAAAAGCTCAAGAACACTTTTTCGTGGAGAACTTCACAAAAAGAGAAGAAATACAAGGAAGGGATTGGCACAAAAGGCACGTAATGGTCTCCTCTGGGGGGACAGGGTGGGGTGGGGCGGGCGCCCGGGGTCCTCTGTGGTGCGCGTGTCCTGCTTCGTTCCTGTTGACCCACATTATTGAAGTACAACTGTGTACAAAACGCCGTGCCCACTGAATACGGCTGGAGGAGACTGGAGATAAGCGGCCACCTGTGAAGTCGTTATGACATTCCGTGGCATAAACCTGTCACCTCCTCCCGCCCTCATTAATTTTCCTGCTCGTGATAAGAACATGTGACCTTAGATCTACCGGCTTTCTGAGTTTGTAGGCAGACGGCGCGGCGTTGTTAAGCACGGCTCAGGGCACGACACACACACAGTTCATCTCCTGCGACACGCTTTGTACCCTTGACTGGTGACCCCATCCTTGCTCTGTTGTGACCCTTCAAGTGCCAGGCGGACATTTTACGCTCCTTCCTGTATCTGTGGCATCTTTCACAAAGGAAGCATTTTTAGAGTCGGGGCTGCTTTCGGGCACGACTGAGAGAGTCGCTGAGGGAGACGCGATCTCAGGTTCAAGGTCACAGGGACAGTTACACGGGCCGGGAACCCTCAGCCTCCCTCCAGCCCTGACTCACCACCCAGATGTGCCCGCCTCCGGGGCTGCAGGCGGCCTGCCTGTTCGCGGGGTGAAGCCCGTAGGAGCACCTTCCGACCCAGCAGACTTGTGTCTCGGCACCTGCTCCTGCTCTTGCCCTCCCCGGGCGCCAAGCCGGCAGGTGTTTGCTGAGGTGAAAGGGCGCCTCTGCTTGAGAGTCTGCGGGGTGGCCCGGGCCACCAAGGGCCCAAGGGCAGACAAAGATTTCGTGAATTGGTTCAACAAAAAATGGTCCCTGGCCGCTCCGCTCTGAGCACACCCAGAGTCCCCGTGGGGCTCTCCTGGGGGTGGGGGTCTGGTCAGTGAGCCGGACACACGGATGCTCACGTGCACACGGGGCACACGGGGCTCAGGGGCTGAGCGTGCCGTCGTGTGCAGACGCGTCGGGAATAGCAGACAGGCGGCCGGCAAGGCCCGCGGGGCTCCCCTGCGTGGGATCATGGTGTGGGCCCCTCGCGGCCGCAGCCTTGCAGCCGGGCAGTCCTGTGTCCGTGCGTCTGTCCTGCCCCCTCCGCGAAGACGCTCCGGGGCAGTCCTGGCAGCCCACCGGGTCAGCAGGTGAGGAAAGTGACCCCCGACGGCGCGAGGAGCCGGCCACAGCCAGAGGAGCAGCCGGCCGGCCTCGCGGCTGAAAATCCCTTTCTTTACAGACACAAAGGACGGTCGGGGGCAGTTGGTCCGGGGTTGGGCCGCTGCTCTGCGAGCCGTCCCAAGGCAGAGCGGTGACTCATCCGGGGAGAGAGGACTCGAGTCCTGGAAGCCTGGCCTCAAGTCCACACGATGAGGGGGCGCCCGGCGCCGGGTCCGCTGACCAGCTCGTGATTCGCTCGCGATGCTGTTGCTGACCTTCCTGCCGCTACAGGAATCCCTAGAAACTTACAGAAAGGTGGCCGAATCCCACTTCTCCGAGACCAGCACTGTTCACGTGTTTCAAACGTTGTGCCTAAGTTTTCCTCCCGTCAGACGTGCCGGGTGGTTTTGTCCCTGATCAACACTTCCCGTCAAATAGGTCTCGCGTCCCTGACCGGTCACCTGCCTCTGTCCCTACGCTCCCTCCGGGATGCGGGGCCCTTGGGGGACAGATCCCGCAGCTCTGCAGGCCTCCCCACCATCGGGACGTTTCCCTGACGCCCGCCTGGTGTTTCACAGGGCGTGCCTGGCCGGCGCCCGAGTCGCGCTTTCTTTTTCGTCTCCGTGTTGAATTCCCCTCTTCTGGCGTCAGTGAAAACACGCAGGACTTTCCCACACGCACTGTCCATCCAGCCGTGACAGAGGCACGCGCACCAGACGACTGGACGGCAGAAACCGCTGGCCACGGTGCCGACCACCCGAAAGCCCAAGGCCAAGGAGCAGGCACGGTGGGCTTCACGTCGAGGCTGGAGGCGGCCACCACATCACACCTCACTCCCTGCACCCAGAGCCACTCGGAAGCCAGTTCG